>NC_090445.1:1502504051-1502807081 GCF_031143425.1 Pleurodeles waltl | reverse complement strand
TCTAAGTTGTATTGTTGCTATGATGCTGTTGTTCTGCCCACAAAGTTCTCGTAGGTTTAGGGCCACTCAGTTGAAGAGAAGCATTAGAAGGGTTAGTTCAGTTGGAGAAGCATGGATCCTGCATCATTTGTTTGGTTGGGTTGATGTCATTAGCAAACATTGAATAATTATGGAGTGAAATCTCAAACCAATCTGCAGACATCAAATGGCAATTCAATGGCCATTTAGTGCCCAGAAGGAAAAGGCAGAGATAATTTCATAACTATGCATGTTTGTTTATAGTAGTCAGGCACACGTCACAAGAAGAGAGCAGGCCGAGACAGCCAGTGCCATCAGACAAACAGGGAAGCAATGTTTGAGAGAACCTGGATACTGATTAGGCTGCAGAAGATTGCCAAGCCCATTATGGAGAGGGTGAGGGCCCCTTGTGAAGGCAGTCATAAGGAAAGTGGGTCCCACCAAAACCGGGCCTGCGATTCGGGAACAGACTAAGAGGTATCTCAGGCAAGTCTTCTCCACCATCACTTTTCCCACAAGCGCAGATTTACCCCCATCAACATCCTCCAGCTGTCCAACAAGTTTCCTAACCCTTTGCCTCAAAAGAAGATCAGGGGAAGGGCAATATAACGGCGGGGGATTCCCAAACTTCCCTGCACACAGATAATCGTACAGCGCGGATCTCATACAAAGTTTTACTTTAACAGTAAAAACTGACCAACCATGCTATTAGTGAAGGATCTATGTTCTCTAGGCTGTGATATACGTGTGCATAATTAATGATAGTAAGCGGTATACCAGCACTAAATTAGCTAAACATTTGTTAGTCTACACATTTATTTGAAAAGTTATAAACACCCTTTTGAAATAGAAAGAGATTGAAAACATACAAAAATGATCATATTATTCCAGGAAATGCTACAAATATCATACCTATCTTTTGCATACAATATAACTTACAAATCATAAATAATTACTCATTCAACTTTAATTCAATTAATTTTCTGTACATCTTGATTATCAATAGTCTGGGTATTCAAACTATACTGTAGTGACTCCAGCACACAGTCGCATAATCATTCCTTGAACATCTTGCGCACTAGTAGTACATACAACTAGAATTGTCAGCTGTAATCTACCAAGGCAAAGCTCAAAGCATGCTCAATACACTTTTCAGAGTTCTGTGTATGGCAGTCATACCTGAACATAAATTACCTATATTTAAAAATAAAAAGTTGCAAAATATCAACCTACCAAATGATTATATTTATGGATCCAACCTTGACATCATTGATTGAAAGCTGTTTCCTCTTTTAATCCTATGCATACTAAGGAAAAGCATTTGAAAAATAAATGTCATAGATATGGTTACAAAGAATTTTCGTGTACACTTGTAGATCTACTAAATCTTCAACATAATCCTAAAATACAGGTGTAAACAAAACAGGATTACAATCGTAGATCCACACCTTCCTACATGGAAGCAAAGGGAGAGCTCCCCATTTCAAGCCACCATTGATACCATCTCCATCCACAAGCTCCCAGTCCACAAATCATTGGCATCAAGTATCTCAGTCCATATTCTTCAATAGAAGCAAACAAAGATTACAACAAAGAGAATGCTTCCTGTAGCCACATGAAAGTCCAGGAATAGGAACAGCGTCCACTACGGTATGGGGTGGGAAAGACACCCTAGGGTAACACCAGATAGCATAAGCTGAAAGTAAGATGCTTGTAAGGAGAAATGGGGCCAAACCCAAATCTTTAGATACTATTTTACAACCTGCCACCTACATGTAAGTCCCCTCCCCTTTAAGTGCCTGCTACTGGGACCACTGTCATCTTGCCAAAAGAAGCAACCTCTAAGGTGCCTAGTGTTTACTAGGTTCGACTGATATCCTGGGCCAGTGGAGCAGCCATCATATATCTTACAATACCACCAGCCAGATAAGGGTCACATGAGAAAGAAGAGGAAAGTCAACTATACATTAACATGAAGTCAAAGCAAAGAGGGAGTGAACTACAATGGGAAGGGAAAGAAAAATTAAGCATGAAAAACTGCTTTGGTAAAGCAAATAGGATATTCTACCATCCAGCTAACTCTCCCAAACATCAAAGTGCAAAGGACAACACTGCCCTACCATGGCTCTCAAGTAGATTTGATGTTGTACCAGGAGCCAGAGGAGCAGCAACTAGTAGTGCAGCTGGGTCCGTGGTACTGGGTCTTAGAGGTGAATTGCGGCACGGGCTCAGAATTCTTTTAATGTAGTGCCTGCCGGGGCCTAGCTCTAAGTTTACTTTTAAGGCTTTGGTGGATGAGGCTGAGGAAAAGTAGAAATGTAGACAAGAGAGAAATTGAATGGAAATAAAGAATTATGAGAAAGTATACAAAGGCAAGCGTAAGAGGCAAAACTTGAGGAACAGAAAGGTGCCAGAAATAGGGATGCCATGAAGGAAAATGAAGAAGGAGATGTGGCAAACGGAAGACAGAAGAGTGGAAGAGAGTGACACAGAAAGGGGATACGAAGTGTGGAGTGACAGGGAGGAAGGTAATGAGAGGAGAAAGGGATAGAGAAGTGAAGGTGGGAGGGAATGACAGGTAGAATGAAGAAATTAGAAATCCATGAGCAGGTGCACACCTGTCATATAGATGCAGCAGGTGCACTGACACCAGTGTCTATGGTTGTGAGGGACCCACTGCATCTCAAGTATATTTCTATTTTAATACTGGTGTTGTCAGGATCCCAGTTCCCTTAATTGCTTTAGGGCCCGTGACACCCAGGCAATGACACTACCAGGAGCCTCCTATCCTACTCAGCCAAGATGTGACCTGAACGCTGCCTCTGACATGACCCATTCATGAGTGCTCAGAGGGGTCACCAAAAAGTATAGCTACCAGCCAGCCAGGGCCCATGTTGGTGCAATCACAATGCGCTCACCGTGTTGCTCGGTATAATCTCCACCAGATCCATTTTCCCTCTTCCCACCTAATTACCAAGGTCGCCCTTTGCATGGATGTCATTTAGGGATCGCAGGTGTGACCCCCCATCTTGCCCCTTGCGACCCATGGCACTTTCTCTGCGACCGCTGGCCTCAAAGGTGGCAAAATCAGTGCAAAGAACATAGGGGCAGCTCGTCCTTATGGACATTGCTGGGGCTCCACTTCCATGTTTTCAATCATTTTTTGTTATTTACACTATTAGTGAATAATATATTATCCACTATTAGCGTAACAAAAAAATGGAGTACAGTTACCTGGAACATGACCGTCCTTGGCAGCTGAGGTAAGTAAAAACGCTTTTAAATGTATGTTATGTGCATGCTTGCGGATGAGACTGTGCTTATGTAAAAGAGAGTGTGTGTATGAGTGAATCTGTGTTTGTGTATGCATGTGTCTGTGAGTGAAAGTAAAGATGAAATGGCGCGTGATGTCACTTCCGCTACCCCTGGAATTTTGGTGACTTGACGTCTATGGCCCTATGCTACAGTAAAACTACACCTTGTCTCCTTAAGGTATCTTATTGTACACTCTCAAGGCTGCCTTCCTCCTGCCCTCCTTAAACCTTACATCACCGTGCATCGATCAAACCTACCATGGCGGTTAATGTCTGACCTCGTCCTTTCTGCGCAGCTGCCAGTATCAAATATCTAGTTATCCTTGACACTTTAATAGCATTTCAATGTCTTGTGTGTGTCCCTGAAAGTTCAAGCGCAGGCAGCTGGATAATTAAACAAAATAATCACAGCTGTGTGGAGAGCAAGCACATTTTGTGGAAGCACACAATTTCTGCCCAAACAAACATGCACTCCTGACTCCCAACATGTGGACGGAGCCAGAGGACCTCTCCAGTGATGCCACTTATTTGTCTGGCAACAGCTGTGCTGTCAACCCAGGCTATAAAAACCAGCCCAGAGGACCATAAGATAAGTACACAAACTGTCCAAAAATGATCCACATACACGATTTGTCGGACCAGCTGTCCCATAGACCAGTCTGACCCTCAACGCACTCTCTGTCTACTAGTTCCAAAGCAGACAAGTTGCAGACACTAGATTAGAACCCATGTCCCAATCTTTTCGCAGAGAAATGACAGATGCCAGCTCTTCCCTCTTAAACAGTCATGTGTTGTGATTAAGAAGTGTATGTGTCTGGGTCTGGTACTAGCCCCCACAATTACACTTCATCTTAAAAATAATGAGCCCGCGCGCTTTTCAGGCCGCGCTTCATTTGGCTTGCGACCGCCTTCGGCTTTCATGGCTTAATCATGATAAATATTTATTGTCGCTCAAGTTTTACCAAAACAATTTAGCTGGTTCCGCTGACTGCTCTGGGTGCGGCGAGGCATTCAGGACCTTTTCGTTTTCTCTGAGACGCCATTAATATCACTTTTCTGCAGTCCATTATCCAGATATAGTAATCACCGATAAATTGGTTACAGCGCGTGATGGAGGAGGGAGGAGGAAGGGAAGATGGTTTATTTGTGCCTGAAGGCAGCAGGGTCAAATATTATTCTGTAAACACATTGACCAGCGGTGTATTTTACATTATATGGATTTGTGGACCTCATCTCGTTTTCAGAGTTGCATTTTAGGCAAGGAAGAGTATTTAACATACCATTTCCACTCAAAATGTGAACTAAAATGGTGCATAAATGTCATGATTTTGTACCATGTAATCTTCCGCTGTTCACCTCCAGAAATGTTTGGGGTCTAGATTTAGCCTAACTCCCATCGCAGGAATGCTAATTGGCAAACGTTTTACTACATGTATTTTCAAAAACTCTGATTTGAATCTTGGCATTAATATTCTTAAAATGAAGTTTAATAAGTAAAATTATAAAATAGAGTTGCACTTTGTAGGGCCCCCTGCATATGGGCTAAGTAAAGAGTTTAACCCAAGGTTTGTAGTCAGAGTAACCAAAAATAAATTCTTATGGAAGCCCCCACCCCCTTTACAGTCTGTTAGCAAAAAGAATATATGCTGAAATATCAGATGTTAGAACCCCAACCTCTTCCATCATGAGGTCACTGTAAAATGGAACTTCTGATGCGCAAATTGAAGACTCTGCTGTTGTCCATCACGGAGAAAATATAATGAATGCCGAACTTGGAAATGCTGTTTTAATAATACACCGTATTCTTAAGTAGCGTGCTGCCGACCATGATTATAATCAGTGGAAATATTTTGCAATAGAGGACCAAATCATGTGGTGGATTGATTCAATTATGCCGCAGTAAAAGGCAAACTACACTGACTTTCTTTGGCATTGTCATCTACCAATAAAGATATTTTAACACACATTATTCTATTAAAAAAGCAAAAGTTTGTTTACAAGGAAAGTTATAAAAATTCTCAAAGATAGACTTTGCTGCATTCAGCATAAAACAAACCAATAAGTGACGTTTTTAGGGTTAAGCATACAAAGCGCTCTGTCCCTGGTATAACCTCTCTGTAGGCTTTTAAACACACCCATGTCATGCCCATCAGTTTGGTTGGTGATAGGCATTCATATGTCATGCCTTTTCTGGTGTTTAGCCCTCCTCGAGCGCATCTGTCAACTACTGAAAACATACGGGGCTCCATGTTTTCCGTATGGTTTCTAGGCTACTTTTTATTTTTATTTCATAGGCAGCACGATCTTGCTGGGCAGTAATCGAGCACTTTGCATTACATCGACCCTGTTACATGGATCAACAACAGAAAGATCAGCAAATGTGGCTGTGTAAGAATGGTGTGCACTTCCAATATATCTTCCAAAATCGATGATTGAAGTTTATGATGAGAAAGTCATTGTTTGTAAAGAAGAGTGCTCCAGTGGTACCACACCCAGCCACAGGGTGTGAGGGTTGTTTCCTATATAGGTCACAGTCCATCTATGAAATGAAGAAAACCACGGCACATCTCAAGGTCAAAGTATAAGTCATTTATTCCTTGGTACTTATAACAGGAGAGTTGATGACCCGATCCAATGATATTTTTGATGTATGATATTCACAGGGCTTTTTTCTCTGGAACATTCTTGCTTATTCCTTTTTGATAATCACTTCCTCTGCCTACGGATATCTTAGGTTGATCTTTTGGATGTCTTACCACACACATGGGAAGCGGTAGGGGACTTCTCCCTCTGTTTTTATGGTAGTTTTATTAATCAATCACTTATTTCTGGCACTTGGTCTCTCTTTATCACTTATCAACAATTGGTCTGTTCTATGACTTACATCACAATTTGTTTTGTCAATAATCTATTGACAATTACTGTTATTCACACATCCCATTTATATATGTTCACAGCCTTGAAAAAGTCCAGTGTGACGAAACATGTGTCGGCTGTTTTCTCTCAACTACAAAAATTTGTATTTGGCCTAAAAATCACTTACC
Organism: Pleurodeles waltl; assembly: GCF_031143425.1. Taxonomy (NCBI): domain Eukaryota; kingdom Metazoa; phylum Chordata; class Amphibia; order Caudata; family Salamandridae; genus Pleurodeles; species Pleurodeles waltl. The sequence goes on along the minus strand of NC_090445.1, from coordinate 1,502,800,705 downwards.
CAGTGTACTTCATTGGATCGGGTCATCAACTCTCCTGTTATAAGTACCAAGGAATAAATGACTTATACTTTGACCTTGAGATGTGCTGTGGTTTTCTTCATTTCCTGTTACATGGATAATTGCACTTTTGCCGATATGTTTCAATGCTAGCGAACTTCTGTTTCCTTTTGTGAGTCTGCTTCACGCTAATGGCATCAGTCGGCTCACTTATGTGAAACTGTTTTACTTTTCATTTTCAGTTTATGTGGCAAGAAAAGTCAGGTTAGGAGTTTACAACGCTAATAGCTCAAACTCGAGAAAACGCGAGACCCATTGCATTGCAAATGCTTGTTAAACATGAGGTGTGCTTGATTTAATCAGAACTTCCCAGTTGTGTTTTAAGCATTGTTTTCCCCTTTGGATTAACTCCATCAGCCCTCTAGAAGCACATCCTTCCACTAAAAAACAGCCCTGCAGGACAGTATAGTGTGTGCCTTATTTATAAGGCATATACATCGCTAGGATCTACTATATGATTCAGGACACCCAACCTTATGCTGAGATGCAACATGTGTGGGATTCTACTGGCATCTAGGTACCCTCTTGAAATTACCGCAGAACTGAGAATAATGTCTGATTTGTGTCAATGGTGAATCAATGCATTTTCATACTAAAGGAAGACTCATTATTTCTCCTATGTTTTTGTTACATTTTAGTAATTTAGGTTTTTGTTTCCCGCTGGATAGAGCCTTTCCCCTGTTCCATAAACTGGGGATGTTCACTCCCTCTGAGGAAAGTTCAGAGTTCGTGAAATGTACAGTAAATCAACCAAAAGATGAAACATAACCAGTTAACTTTTGCAAAGAGTCAGGTGCAGCCAATGTGCAGCAATTTAAATACCCTTTGAATCATTTGATTTACAAACACATTGTGTTAGTTAAATCTGGAATTTCTGCAGCAGATGCTGGATTACGTGGCAAGTGCTGCAAATGTATATTAACACTGAAAAAGCCACTGTCTCCGATTTATGTTTTCCAGACACCCTAATTATAAAGTTTATTGTAATGTCACTAAGTGGGCCCGTTGTGCACACTGACAAACTCCCCTTACTTGGCTGTAATACACAATTTTAATTCCAGCTTTTACTTTGGTTATAAATGTAATAAGATTTTGGTCCATATACATTGGTGCCAATTTGCAGTTATTGAGGCACAATACAGTCACATTCTCTTTATCAATGTCGTCTTATTCTAAAGAAGTACGGTGAGGTTCACTGTATATTAGCAGCAGTACATGAGCGGAGCTTAATAGAAACATGCATTGTGTGCTATTTATAGCAGCTCTCCTCCAAGCACTGTCTGATTCAATGCCTTACAAGATAAAAAGGCCAACAGCAGCGAAGCTTAAGCAGCAGTCAAGGCTCCCTAAAACAGATAGGAAGGACACAGCAGAACCATTGGAAACGTAGGGTTCCTTCACAGCCAGGCACAATGCAAGCTTCCCTCGCTACACGCATGGGTAGCAAGCTTCCAAACACACCCATGGCAGAAATACTCTGTACAACAGCAATGAAGATTTCCTTCCAGGGTGGCTCCTTCGCTATGGCGAAGGAGCATGGTCCACTGGCTGACCCAGAAGCTGAAAAATAAAACTGTAGTTTACTATTGTTTTATTTTTCTGCTTCTGGCACAGCCAGCAGTGCGGGGAGGGGAAGGGCTGAGCCAGGGAACAGGGAAGAGGGAGGAGGGCAGAGTGCATTTAGGTGTGCATGTGTGTTTGGCCAGCCATCTGAGGCTGGCTAAACACACATGCGCACTTAGATTTCTCTAGCCCAGCAGTGTACACAGCCGTATTGGAGAAACTGCACAGACCACAGGGCTGTGTCTGAGCGACAGTCCGAGCCGCTCAGACCAATCCTGGTGCTGTTTTCATGCTAGCTTTAGCATGAAAGCAGCGCCAGGTTTGCTAGGGAGTCTGTGCTGGTGTCCCAGCAATGAATGCTGGGGCAGCACAAGAGGAGCGACGAGCAAGGCGGCAGGGACCGAGGCAAGGTAAGGGTGTTTTATTTATTTTTATTTTCACCTCGTCTCCGTTTCCCCCTGCCTCTCCCCTTGAGTTATGTGGCAGTCGCTGCTGCTTCTTTTATACAGCACAAGCAGTGTAAGCTTTCAGTACACACAGTAGAGAAACAGTACAGGAAATGCTATTGACTATGTTATTTTGGAGTGTGTAAGGTAGTTATTTACAAGTACTCTTTTACAATACTCTTAGATGTCAATGTGAATTGGCACCAAAACCTCTAAACTGGGCATAAAATGGGACTATTCAGGGACTATTTTTAAACAGTTAGTATAAATGAAAAACGACTGTACCAGCTTTGCTCTTTTAGTAATAGGAGGTTGAACATTTAGGGGCCTATTCAAAGGCAGGTACAAGCATGTCAGAGAGTACCCCTGTCGTACTGCTTCCCACACTCATAAATGCATTTGTAAATCAGCCCCAAAAAGCTTGTCTACATATATAATATAGGGAATTGCAGCAGCAGAGTACCCAGCAGAGGTACGGCACAGCCAGGACCAAAGCAAATACGGAACACAAGCACACAAAACTGGTACTATACAGACCACAGTTGTGTAACCTGCCCTTCATACACTGAGCACCAACTAAGCTTCCCCACCTACAGAGCAGATTCATCACGAACACCAGCAGTACACGTTTCCCACAGCCAGCCAGGACAGAAGCATTACCCCAAGACTGTGCGTGGCACAAGTAACAACCATGTGAGTTTCTTTTGAAGAAATGTACAGATTACATACAAAAACAGTGCAAGACTCAATCGCACACCAAGGAGGTGTCCACAGCGGAGCAAGCTTGCCTCACATTAAGGCCAGATGTATCGCGAGTAAAAACAAGAAGCGACACACAGATTGGCTGCAGCACAGGCAGCAGCAGTGCACACCTCTCCACTCTCAGTACAAGTACCGCACAGGCAGCCGCAGTGCACACCCCTCCACTCTCAGTACCAGTACCGCACAGGCAGCCGCAGTGCACACCCCTCCACTCTCAGTACCAGTACCTCACAGGCAGCCGCAGTGCACACCCCTCCACTCTCAGTACCAGTACCGCACAGGCAGATGCAGTAGCAGCATGGCGCATTTGTCTCCGACAGACCAGGTACAGAAAAGGCAAGAACAGTGCAGCTTCTCTTGTGCATAGCCGTCGTATCAAGGAAGGCAGCCGCGGGAACGGGCACAGCACAGGGGGAGCAGTGCATGTTTTTGAGGGCATTGGGCCCATGTACAGAGGAATGAGCAGGTCAAGGTTCCCTTGAGCAGATTCACAGCATGACTAGTGCAAACTACTCGTAAACACCCTACAGACCCCACAACACAGACAGCAGCATAGGAGTACTCACACTTACCCAGAACAGAAACTAAACAGACATCAGCGCAAGCTTTCCGCACACATCTAAAAAGTATTCCAAGGGCAAGATGCGCTCATGCACACAGAGCAGACACAGAACAGATAGGAACTGTGCAAGCTTCATTAATACAGAGGTAACAGGCGCAGTAGAGAAAGCAAAGCGTAAGTAAAGCAAATCTACTTACCCTCACAAACAGGTATGGGAGAGAAAGCAGCAATACACACACAACATATAACTCATAAATCGCAAGCAGCATCTCTACACGCTTTCTTCGCATATTTAGGTCTGTGACTTACTTGTTTTTCCCAGTACTTAATGTTTATTTCATGGTCTTCGTTTGGTTGTGTTAATCACAGCCTCAGTGGAGTCCATATAAAGTCTGCACCCTTCACCCTTACCTTCACAAGCCTGAGATCCGTGCATAGTTAATTTTTATTAATTTTTTGTTGGAAAAGGAACTGCAGCTTGTAAGTGTTCTGTTGCTCTTCACTCTGATGGTCATGAGCCAAGGCCCAAGCTGGGGGCCCTCACAGGAACCCACACACTGCACTGTGCACAGGGGTGTGCGGGGTGTTACACCCGTAATAAATGTATTTTGTGATAAATAGTTGGGTGCTTTTAGTCCGGTATGTTGATGTGTCTGTCGGATTTCACCAGGAATTTTTACACACACAGACAAAAAACCACACACACTCTCTACCTTTGTCTATTTGGAAAGACTTCAAAAATGTTGATTATTTTACTAAATAGTGTACTTTTTCTCACTTAGTGCACCTACCAATCCGCATTCCTCTCCCTTTCCACTACCCCTTAAGCCCCTCTTGTGCGTCCTGCTTGTTGTGTAATGTATTTAACATCATGTGCCAGCGTGAAATCTGGAGCTAACACCCCCCAATCATACTGACCAAGCTACGCCCCTGACTGTGCAGTATTAAAGAAACAATGTATGATGGGGTGGATAAAAGGCACATGCCAAATCGGCACTTCAGACCTACCAACTCTTTATAATTTTTCACTGTGTGAGGAGGGGCAGGGGTTTTGGAGAGTACAGGGCTTTGTGCCAAGCACAGTCTGAGACATTTCAACTCACCACCTCCTCCTGTACCAAAAACTCTTTCAAGGCTGCCATTGATGTCTTGGGTAGTTTCCCCACCTTGGACCGGATATCAGCTGCGCAGAGCCTCGAAACAATTAGATGGAAACCTGCTCTCTTCAGGGGCTTCCAGTTAAATTTGTGCTGGCCATGTGAGAAAGGCTCCACACTTGGTGACTATGTGAAGTGTGCTGATAGGGTGTGACAAACAGTGGCACTGTGTGAGTTGGAAGGTCTGGTACTTTCAAGCCAATGCAGCATGAACCACCCTCGGAGTCTCTGTTATCAGAGAGATGAAAGCTACAAAGACAGGCTGTCTGGGTGGGGGAGGGTATTACGAAAGCTGTAACATCTGCATTTTTGCAGATGTGTCTTCCAGGGAAAACAATAGACGTGGGGTAGTGGATAACTGGTGAGAAAAGAGAGTCCCTTGGAACCAACTGTTAGTCTTGCCAGACTTTCTGTGGCTTCTATGGCTCCTTCCCAACCTTTGACCTATCAGGTGCTTTATTAATAAAATGTACGTGCAGAAGCTCAGTGATTTTCTTATTAGCCCGCTGCCGGTGCTGTGAAATCCTGGGGGCATGTAACACCAATGGCCTGATTACAACTTTGGCGGAGGGGGTTAATCCGTCCCAATTGTGACGGATATCCCGGCCACCATATTACGAGTCCATTATATCCTTTGGAACTCTTAGTACAGCCGGCGGGATATCCGTCACACTTGGGATGGATTAACCCCCTCCGCCACAGTTGTAATCAGGCCCCAAGTCTCTCTAGTCATGGGTTTAAGTCAAGCTTCATTTTTTCTATCGCCTAATTCTTCTTCTCTCTTTAGCTCAATCTTGCAGGTTCTTTTTCATCCCACTTCCTTCTATTATCATTGTTTTTCTATCTTTATCTTCATTTTCTTTCTCTGTTTTCTTCCTTTCACTCTCTTTCTCGGGGCGAACATTTGATGATGAAAAATAACTCTGGGTCCCCAAAAGTGAGTGCCTATGCCCACCGCTAGCACCACCTGCACAAATTAACAACACTGCTTAAACCAGTGATGGCCTGCAGAATAATTGGGAGAACAGCACAGGCTATTGCATAGATACCCTCAACATTCAGGGAAGTCCCGCTGAACCTTTGCATTTATCACATGGCCAGATTAAATCAAATGTTAAAGTTCTGCTCAAAACTGTGGTTGATGCATTTCGTCACTTCATGCTGAATGACCTATTATTGTACAAATGCCACAATTGACGTATGGTGGACCTCCGGTATTTGTTGTTTAATGTTATAAGCATGTGTATGGCTCCTTACTATCATATATCTACCTTTGTAGCATTTTTTAAATCTGGCCACCCCTTTTGATAAAATTCTAGGACTTGGGTCACTTAATGTTTGTGTTTATGCTTATGTTGTGTTAGAAGAACTTTGTGAAGCCCTCCACATTGCAGGTATTACTGCACTCTGATTTGGTCGTAAAAGTGTCTATAGCCAAAAGGGGATTACAAACTGTGCAGCAACGCTACACTTATGAGGTGTTTTTACCAGTAGAAACCTGATGGAATGTTCCCTGTCGGAACCTGTGCACAACTAACGATTCGAACTGTAATTCCCACTCAGAGTGATTTGGAAATGAGTCCCAAGGAAATACCAATACCCGAGGTGGGGGTAAAACCCTCGGGAAATTTGAACCTATTTAATCTGCAAGTAATGAGCCCCTCTAAATATGTTTGTAGTGTGTTATGTGTGTGGATGAGTGTGCTGAAAGATGTTTTAGCTTTTCCTTGCACTGGATGCAGGGCCGTAAGCTACCATTGGTGCAGCGGGTGCAGCGATAGCGGGGTTCAGAACCCTAAGGGGCTCATTAAATCCTAAAAATTGCTGTATTTTATTACGCTAACAGCAATTCAAGGGGCCATTTTCCTTTCCTGCACCAGGGCCAATGGCATCTTTGCTATCCTACTGACAGGAAAGACAGTTGTACAGTGCCCCGGCGATGTGCACGTAAGGACTGGGTATGCATGTAAGTGTCTATCTGATTTGGTTGGTGATGGGACGTGCTGTTGAGTTGGCAGCACTTCGCCAGCTCTAAACTTCGGACCAATGTTGTGCACAGGAGGCTGTCAGGGCACTGTGTTGCTTGCCTACAATGCTGAAACTAAACATGCTTATTTTATTTACATTACTCTCAGGTAACATTCTCCCTCATTGTTAACGTTCCCGTGAATTTGATATATAAAAAGCAGTTACTAAAAATAGTTCACCGTGAAATGTATCATGTAATCCTTTTCGGAACATAAAACATGTTATCTACTATAAGAGAATTAGGTTACGATTGCATTCCAAGGATGCCTGATGTAACAAGAGAAGCCGAGAGTAGAGAAACATTCTGCTCCCCATGGCAAGCAGCAGGAGCTCGAAACATCAGGGTAATGGAGGCTTTCCCCTGCTCACTGAAGCAGCAAAGTAGTGCAACATTTACTAATGGTGCAGCATTCTGGTGAATTAATCATCCACCATGAGGCGGAAGGCTTTGTATAATCATCAGATCTCTGATTTGCCACTGTTTCACTACAGTACGTTATACGCTACGGCCAGATGTACTAAGCTTTTTCTGTTTGCAAACGGCCCGATTCACAGGATAGGGCCGTTTGCGCACAGAAAAAAGCATTTTGGCATGTTCAAATGCTAGATTGCGATTCCGTAATCTATTACCGAATCGCAAAATAGGTTTGCAAGTCGCTATTAAAAAGGGGGGTGCCCAGGGAGTCCCTTCCTAATACCGAGTCGCAGTGATATGTATGAGTGTTTTGTGAACATGAATGCAGTTGCAAAACAATCACAGTTGCCACCAACTTCAAGTTGGTGGTAACCCATTCACAAATGGGAAGGGGTGCCCAAGGAATAGGGGTGCAAACGTTTCTCAAGAGTAGGCAGTGGTCCCACAGATTACTGCCTCCTCTTAAAAAATGAAAAGAAAACTTTGTGGTTTTCTTTTTGTAATGCATCCCTTTTTCCTTTAAGCGCTGTATTACAAAAAGAGATTGCTTTATTTAAAAGCAATCACAGACATGGTGGTCTGCTGTCCCCAGACAGGCCACCATCCTTGTGATTGTAGCCATCGTAGTTTGCGATTTTCTAATAGCGAATTGCTAAGATTCGCTATTAAGAAATTGCAAAGCTCGTTTTTGGTACATCTGGCCCTATATTTGTTAGGTGTGCCATGAAAGCAATGTGGTAAATAATCACTGGAAGCCTTTTGTTAAACACTGGGTTTACGAAGTGAAAAAAGAAACAAGAGTGCGAAAAATTAATAAGCCTGAGAGGCATTTTAAGGTCTGTCTAAAACATTACAGAAAAGCCTACTTGCATTGAAAAAAATAAAACACAACCTTTGCTTTCTCTGAACAAAGCATCGATAATGTAAAGGATATAATTTCTGATGATAGCGTACTTTTAATAAATAAAATACTCCCCAACGGAATAATACAACAAACAGCCAATTGCCTGAGGTGAGAAAGTACGTCTCCTCTCAGTGGAGCCAAGGACCATGCAATGTATATTTTCAAGAATTGGTGACAATAGGTCTGGCAGACAGCTTCACTGTCAAGCACGTTCTATGAGTTGTTATTTACTTTAGAAAGTGGGTCCCATTGAAGATGTTTGATATTGTCCAAAGAATATTTTGTCTACAGGAGAATATTGACTTTAAATAGTGCAAATCTCAATCTCCAGCTCACAGTAGGCAGAAGCTTCTAGAGGACGTGAATATTTTTTTCCCACTTTGTTGCTAGAGTACTGATTGCACAAAGGAAATTATTTGGCCTAGAAAGTATTTTTTTGCTGCTGTGAATATTTAAAAGTACATTCAATGTTAGGATGAAATTCAATATGAAGGAAATTTGACTGAGGAGCTAATTTAATTGGCTTTCCATTGATCACTGGCTGAGATACGTAATTCATGGGTATGACATATTCCCTAAGAATTATGGAACATAATTGACATTGTTTGCATGTATATATTACATGATATTAGTGGTGAAATAACGCAGAAGAAAACATTAAAAAGGAAATACCGGTGTGAAGCCTGGTTTTTGGGGTCCTAGAGGAGTAAGTGATTCTTGGGCGCCAGTTGAAATAACCGAAGATCCTTCCACTGTTGTCCCTCGGCAACAGTAAACTGACACTCCACATTAAAATGGCCCAGTACTTATTGTTAGCAATTCACTCTTCGTGATAAAGAGGCCTATCATGGTTTCCTCAATCTGTTATGAGGTGGATATGCTTAGAATAAAGTAAAACTCATTGGTACCGCCCAATAACTCAGTGTCCACTCAGTGCTTCTTGTTAAAAAATGGAAATTACTTTGATACATTTAAGACAAGATATTATGCATGAATGGACGATTAACAAAGTAAAACAGACGTTGCTAGCTCCTTCCTGGCTAGTGATACAATTGCAAATGTTATTATAGTCATTACACGCTCAAAGCTATAAAGATTTACACCAATGTTGTTCAATGGTGGTTACTGAAGACCCAGTGCAGTCTTGGAACATGGGGCCATATGTACGAACACATTTTCCCACTGACACAGAATGGGAAAAACCCTTTGCTACATCGGGCCCCATGGCTCTTAGCAAAGTGACTGGGGAAGCAGTTAAACAGCGGCAGACTAACCCCAGTCTCATAAAGATGCGCTTCAAAGTGGTAACTGTTCAACTTGCTTCACTTCAGTGTCAAATGTATCTTTCTGCTTGTAAAACAGTGATTTTAGTTTCAGTTACTGGTGCTGGCTATGCACCTGACAAGAAACCTCTCTATAACCAAAGAACTGCCCTCAGACTCATCTCCAACCCAATAACATGTCTGTCTTCGCTTGGTATGCTAAAAAAAATTAAACTTTAGAGGTGTAAGAGGGAATGTCCCAGACTCCTTGACTAGGCACAGTCAAGTGGATCCCTCTAGCCCTCTAGCTTGTCATTTGGGTGAACATTGGTTCTAGTATCAGAACAATATAATACATGTGTAAAGTAGTGCAAGGCGCAATACCTTGGGATCCTTTAGGGATAGTTGGAAAATTCTGGTGCACATAGGCACAGTTTTCCAGGGGTGTCACCATGTTAGTTGGGCAGAGGCTCGAGCCACTGACAATAGCAAAAACAAGACTAGAGACATTTGATCATCGTAGATATGGACTGGGAGTTCAAATATGAGTAACTCTACAAACTAGAAAGATACATTTAAAGATTTGGAATCAGGGTGGCCTCTTCCAACTATCTTTCCAAATTCCGAGACAAGGGAGTGAAGCAGAGTTAATCATGAGGTTAAAGAGGTAAATAGAAGACACACACGCTTTCCTGCAAAACAGATGGGCCAGGGACAAAGGAGGTTTACTAACAGTTGCAGAATGTGACAACCTTCTCTTTGGCCTGAGGTCACGCAGATAATTATATGATTTAGAACTCAAGAAGCTGGACTGTTGGACCTCAGGTCTTGGAGCTGGTGCAGCCCCACAACGACTCCCACAATGCTCTTCAGCTCAGGTGGGCTGAAAACCTTGAGGCAAAGGGAACACTTTCTAAAAGTCAGAGTTCAGAGACTTCCCAGCAGTTTCTCTTTACACATGATAGGCGCTGAAGTGCTTCCTCTTGAATTTTAGGCACATAGTTATCCGCTGCTAGGAACGAAGGGTGCCACCAGCTAGTGCCCCCTCTGGATAGTAGTTTTCTCAGCTATACCTGTGTGCTGAAGGTGCATGGCTAAGATGGCTACCAGAGCAGTGGTCCAATTGAGAGCTCCAGCCAGGCCCGCACGACAGCCTGATTAATTCTACCTTGGCTGGCCACTCGAGGCCCTGAGTGGGGCAGCTATGACCCTCCCTGAAGACCTTGTAATCCAGGAGTCCCTAGGCAGTCCGGATCACTTTAAGGCGGACAGTCATAGAAACTGAGTTTGCTTGGAGGAGTAAAATGGTGCCCATCGGAACCGGGCAGGACCATCGACCCTGTCAGCATTGAGTGAAGGATCTCCCTGGCCCGGGCAACACCCTCTCAACATGGGTAATAATAATCCCGGATCCTGTAGGGCACTTGATGGCCATGGCCAGTAGAGGCCTTCAGCAGCTGATCGGGCAGTGGTTCTCACGGCGGCAGCCTGGAGGATGACTGGCTCCTCAGAGGGGGTACAATGACAGCAAAGCCCAGAGCAGGTGGGAGCCCAATACCTGAGTGGCCTCCATGCATCTGTATTGCTTGTGGTGAGCCGCCTTGTGCTTTGGTGGTCCCCACATCATGACAGGGGGATCTTGCCACTCCCCCCTTGTTTCTGGCCTTGAACTTCAGCAGTGGGGCCCATGAAGACAAGGAATCCCCATAAGGGGGTCTGTGGCTACCCATGAAAGCAGTTGGGTCATAGGGAGTCATCAGGATACTTATGGCCACTGAAGCCTGAACTGTATAAGCGGTCTGCTATGGACCTTCTGCCTCAGAGTAGACCCTGAGTGGGTCTGGAAGCGGACATTTACTGGGACTGACGGAAGCTATGAACTGTGGGCACCATTGGTGAGCCCCGCTGTGCTAGCACAGAGTTGGCTAGAGGAGGAGGTGAGCTAAAGGTGGAGGTGGCTCTGAGTATATGCTACCCTGGGAACAGGTGGAGTCCACAACTAGCTCACACCTGATTGTGACACCTAGGCACCCTAGAAGTGGTGGGGGGCTCTGCTGCCAGTTGCGGAGTGTGTAGTACTGTGTGGGACCTGGTGGACCTGCGGCACAGTGGTGTGCAGTGGAGTGACTCTGCTGGAAATAGGGCCCTCCACATGAGAAGATGGTGAAATCTAAGCCACCCAAGGCACCCCCTTTCTCTCTGGAATGGACCCCGTGCCTAATGAAGGGGGAGCAGAACAGGGAGGTGGTGCTTTGCAACACCTTGATGCCACACTGGATTAATACTCTGGCCAGTTTGAAAAGATACTGCAGGCCCTCCTGACCCCAAGAGCACCCTGGAGTCAAACAGCGTCCATTGACGTGGACTTGCTCTGAAGTGATCACCTGTAATTGGTGGAGAGGGTGTCTACTCTAATCTCAGTGTTCCCCATGGTGCAGGAGTTACAATCTCACCCTCAGGAAATGCGGGTGGACAATATAGCCTTGCAGTGCAGGGTGGGGGAAGCCCAGGGCCACTCACAATGGAATAACGTTCACTTGCTGGGCTTCCCAGAGAGCGCTGAGGGGCCCAGCATTAAACTCTTCCTGGACAAATGATTCATGTCCATTGTACTAGCCAGCAGGGTGCCTAAGTTCATTTCTGTTAAGTGGGTGCATCGCATACCAGACCGACCTCTGCCGCCGGGAGGCCCACCGTGCCCAGTGATAGTGCATCTCCCGAACTTTAGAGACCAGGATCTGATCCATCACTTTTTTAGGTCTAAGGGCACTAGGCAATTTGAGGACGCTACCATTACTGCCTATTTAGACTTCACCATGGAGGTGCATTGTCGTTGTAACACCGACACCTTGGTTGAACAACAACTCCAGAGCCTTGGACTAAAATATGCACTCCTCTTCCTGGCGAGGCTTAAAGTAATTGAGGGAGAGGATATCTGATTTTTCTAGTCCCCTAAGGATGCTTGGACATGGCTACACACAAAGGGGCTGGCATCACCACCTACAGAGGCTCCACAGACAAAGGTCTAGCTGACTCCGCAATTGAACTGTTGTAGCTCAAGGGGACAACTACATCACCCCTCCACCAACTAGGCAGCCAAGGCACGGGCACAGGCAGTAGCGGAGGTGCTGCATCAGAACTATAACCCTTTTGTGGTGTTTCAGCTGGATCATGCCTCCCCAACTGGTTTAGACATTAACAATACAATGGATTCCCCCAGGAAGAACATCATAGGCCAACACTGACAGCGCTGCATGCCAAATCAGGCCGATTGGCGGGGGATTGACATGATACATACCTATCATGGCAACATTCCCCCTATAGTTTGATACCACAATACAACCTGCTAACGTGGAATTTTTAGGGCCATGGCCACTCCTACTAAGAGGTACTGGGTTCACTCTATCTCAAAGCCAGCATACACATATTCGCTACATACAGAAAACCCACATGAGAACAACAGAACTACACAAACTCCAGATTAAATGGAGAGGCTAGGTGTACAGGACTATGATGTTGGCAGACGCGAGAGTGGTATGTTTTCTGGATTGTTCCTGGGGGCCCTTTTGAGGTATCAATGCAATGCATAGGGTGGACCCAGAGGGTCAGTATGTGGGAGTGGAGGGCCATCTACGTGGTTTGACCCTTATGCTGCTTGCTATTTATGCCCCAAATGATGATCACGCCACATTTTTGGATGGCTTCACCCTGGCCCTCCTCTATGATGCCTACACCCCCGCCAGCTGGGGGGGGGAGCTTCAAATACATACCGGACATCCCTCGTGATTGCTCCTTCCGGCCCTTGTGGGTTGTCACAAAACAACCCAGCACTTTCAGGCTGGCTTACAGTAGATTGACAACATCAAGCACCTACACCACCCGGAAGACAGCATAAGAGGGGAATTGTAACAGCTTGAGGGGCGCCTGCCAGGTGTTGCCGCTGAGGCCAACCGGCTATTCTGGATACGAGAGGAGCACCGAGAAGTTGAAGCACAGCTAGGGAAACTGGATTACTAGCACCACCTGGCCTGTCTACATGGTGAGGGAGATAGAGCGGGATGGCCCATGGTGTGTTGGTCCCGGACAACCGCTGGCCCTCTCCATTTGGAGCTTTGCGGTTAGATGGGGGCACATTGTTAATACTCAGACGGACATCAACAATGCCTTTATTGCTTATTTTCTGGACCTATATTCGGAGTTCACTGCCCTTCCATAGATAATCGTAGTAATTTCTTTCACAGGCTTCCCTTCCTCGTATGGACATTCTACAAAGGCAGAACTTGATGCTCCCCTGCAGATTAAGGGGATCCGGCAGGCCATAATGCAAATTGCACATGCTAAGGCCCCAGGCATGAATGGACTCCCTATAGAGTATTATGCTGACTTCAGTGCCACGTTGTCTCCCAGACTGCTCAAGATACATAATGAGGCATGGGAAAGGGGTAGACTACTGGACTCCCTATAGAAGCCCTCATAGTGGGACTTCCCAACCTGGGCTGGGATTTTCTGGACGTCCGGTCATATTGGCTGTTATTGCTCCTGAACCTCAACAATAAAATACTGGAAAAGGTTCTGGCAAACTGGCTGATGCCTATTTTTGGGACTCTTGGGCATGCAGATCAGAAAGTGTTTGTTCTGGGCCAATACACTGAAGTAACGTCAGGCTGCAGACCATTAGAGGATATACTGGTTTATTTGCGGTAAGAGGTACAAAGAACAGGTCCGTTGAGGGAAGAAGCACCGGATCAACTGACTCCAGGAGAACCATGTACTAGAACGTGGAATCTCCCTAGGTCAGCATCCAAGAGCGCATTCCATACAAGAAGCATAACACACTACATACACCTTCCTTAACATCCTGCACCTTCTCCGACTACTGGGCATTCTCCCAGTTGGTCCCGGGGTCCCAGTGGCAGTTTGAATGGTCATCAAGAAGGTCTTCGACACTCTGGGGTGGGGATACTTGTTCTTGAGTCTAGAAGTGATGAGTTTGGCCAGGGATATCTCAAGTGGCCGTTTGAGTGTTACCGCCAACCTGCGGCACGGGTCAAGACGGGGAAGGTGATATCAGATAGTTTTGACATACAAAGAGGCACACAGTAGGGGTGCCATTTATCATCAATGATTTTCAATTTAGCCATGGAATCTCTGTCCTGTACACTGCGATCGTGAGAACATCTGTGGGGGATTGAGGCACAGGGTGTATACCGTCCGATCTCCCAATAAGCCGACAACATTCTAGTTTACTTGTGCAACATCAGGACTTCACCTGACCTGATGGCCATTTTGGAGGGTTTTGGGGCATTATTGGGCATTAGAGTGAATTGGCCCACCCTAGATTACATGGCAGTTTTCGACACTAATGCAGATCTCCTCGATGCCAATTTGGGTAGGGTTCTGAACTCCATACAGGTATACCTGCCATCCTGGACATTGCTACCTCTCTCTACTGTGGGTAGGGTGGTGATCTCCAAGATGTTCCATTTCCCTCTATTGCTATAATTTATTGCTGCTCTACCCCTCAGGCTTCCTGCCCGTTTTCTTACAGATATTAACAAGTTCCTGGTGGAGTTGACCTGGGGGTTCAGGTAGGTGCCAGGCACCAGATAGCACTCTCACTGCTCTTTAGGTCCATGCAAGAGGGGGGGGCCCTAACTATTAGCTCTGCTATGTGTGTTATCTAACTTGTTGGCCAGGACCTCTATTTACACCTCCTAGCCTGCAAACCCTCCACATGTCACACTAGATGCAGGTCACATGTTATTGCTGGCTGTGGTGCATCAACGCCAGGGCAGCCCTGCCATCATATGCCCCATTGATTCCTCTCTGTCAGACAGCATCACTCCAAAGGGTCCTAAACCAACAATGAGATACAGAGCTGGTGGGAGGTAGGGGTGATGTGTGTGGGGACTTTTATGGGGAGGGGATGTTCCTTTACTTTCAAAACCTTAGGTACTCTATGGTATTCCAGTGGGACACTTCCTGATATATCACACAACATAATGGATGGGTGTAGCACAATGAGGGCAGGGTCACACTGAGCCTCCAATGGCGCCCCTGTTACATACAGCCCTAATCCACTGTGGTGTGTTCAGACTCATAACAGCTCTCTACACTGCTCTACTGACTTACAGCTGTCTGCTGGACACTAGGGCGAGCGAAAATCGGACACGTGATTTGCTAACACATCTGACAGACAAGCACTACTGGGACCAGACCCTGCATCAAGTTCGTCAGATGTCACACAACGAGCTTCCATTATATGCAATTTATTTATGTACACCAGACATACTTAACACCATAATGAATCGTACATATGTTCTCCACCTCGTCGGATGGCCTCCCCAAAATTAAAAAGTGGGTCAAAAGCATATTGGTCAGCTCTGACCATAAGTACTCACCATTTTAACAAGTGCTGTTAAGGTGGAGCAGTAAACAGGTATAGTTGAGAAAACTATAATCCAGAAGGAGCACTGGTCTGGTGACAACCTTTTTTCCTAGCAAGGGATAAAAGTGTGTCTAAAATGTAAGAGGAAGCACTTCTTTACCTACCACGAGTGAATAAAAACGGACTAATAGAATTAATGTCCATTAAGTGCGGTGTGCAGGGAAGGCAGCAGCACCACACAATGGCCTCATACTTACTTGTATATAGATGAGACCCTATCCCTATACACCAAAGTTGTTTGACAAAAGCTAAATTAACAAGACAAATCTACAGAAACGAGAATTTGACCAAAAAACAATATCTGAAGTCCATCTTAAACTGAATCAGACTACCCTCTAAGGTGGTAGCCAGGGACCAATGGGAAATCTTCTGGACTTTCAAACAGGGACGCAGCTACCACTGGTGCAGCAGGTGCAGAGGCGCTGGGCTCATTAAACCCTGACAATGATGCATTTTACCAAACTAAAAGCAGTCAAAGTGACCATTTTCTTTGTTTGCATCTGAGCCCAAGGCATTCTTGTTGCACTACTGCTATGGGAAATATTATGAGGCAATACCAATAACAGAATAGTGCTATACAAATGATGATACCATGTGATGTGTCAGGCCCAGTTAGTCTGCCCACTCCCATTGTGCTAAGCATCATAGGCTCTATTTCACAACTAGTTCTGAGTACTGCGCAGATAGTGCAGGGTGCAAATTGTGCACCTAGTAAATACCAATTGTGTGGGGTTCAACCTCTACCAGGTGTGTAATTGGCATCTGATTCCTCTTTTTCTGCCTTAGAATAAGGGATAACATGCTGGTAGAGATGGGGTTTCTGTTTGGCTACGTTGTACACCTAAGCCACACAGAACCGACCACTCTACTCAGGGTAAGTCAATTACACACCCTCTGGTAGCTTGGAGCAGAGCAGGCAGGCTTATCAACAAAGGCAATGTGTAAAGTATTTGTGCAACACAAGTATTACAGTAACACAGTGAAGACACCACAAAAGGACTCCACACCAGTTTGTAAAGATAGGTAATCTTTATCTAATTAAAGGCCTTCCTCAAAAGGGTAGGAAAACTACCTGCACTTAGTCTCAAGGCTTTACAGAAATGTTCTTGCACTCCATACAGTCCCCTTCAAGGATCACAAAGGGGGCGGTTCTTGAGACGGAGTAGAAGAGTAATGTTTCAAATGCTTTAGGGGTACAGTACTAAAGCTAAGGAAAAGGTCTCCATGCCCCGGGGTTTGTTAGTGGGGGATCCCTCATCTGGGCCGTTGACAGGTGACCTGCCTGTGAGTGAAGTGCAATTGGGGGGGTGGAAGCACGTGGGTCCTGGCAGGTGCAGTACCTTCTGGCAGTGGTTCCCAACCTCCTCAGGGGCGACTGCTTGGAAGATTAAATATTGACAGATCGGGTCCCCAGCTTTCAGTAATGACTCAGTGGTTGGTCCCCTGATTCCAATAATGATTCAGGGGGGTCCCTGGGTTCCAGTAATGATAAAGTGGAAGTCCACATAAGTCAAAAGGATGGGAACCACTTCCTTATGAAATCCCAGGCAACTCAGGGCAGGTGGGATGCCAGGGTCACCATCTCCTCCCTGGTCCACAAGACTCTGATCCTAGGGGAGGAGGAACAGCAGTCTCCTGGGAAAGTGGTTGGAAGCAGGGTTGCCATGCTGCCTCTAGTCCCTTCTCTGCCTGCAGATCGGCAAAGACTTGGGTAATTCAGGTGCCCACAAAGTGCTTCAGAGTTTTTGGTTAAGTGGAGTGTTGCTTGGCTTGGGGGAAACCAGGGTTGCACAGACAGGTGGGGCTAAGCAGATTTTGGGCACAACGGTGGTCCTCACACAGTGCCAATACGTCAATCCTCCCCCGGCAAGGCAAACATGGTGATTTTCGTGACCACACTGCACAGACATGTGCAAATATGGGAAAACCAGCTGCAAGCACCCTGATTAGAGGATCAGGGGTATGTTTGGCAGTTCAAGCAGGACAGGACTCCAGGCGGGCCGAGTCCAGCAATAGTCATTGGGTAGATGAAGTATTTAATGTCCCTAAGGCTTTTGGAACAGGGGGCAAGCCAACAAGCCCTTAGAGTTACTTGGGTTTGGTGGGGTTGTAGAGGGCAATTTTACCTTTCCCTCACTGCAGAAGTAGCAGGCAACAGGTCAATACACAGAACAGGTTGAAAAGTGGCAGTCCCTCCTGTGAGCACAGCATTCAACAGGTAGAAAGCCAACACAGCAAAGCAAGTGGCAAAGTGGTAGTCCCTCCTGACAGTGCAGCTCCTTTTTTTGGCAGTCTCCTCAGGACCCCAAAGTGAACTGATTGGCTGGGGTTTGGGGTCCAGTACTTATAACTAAAAAGGCCTTTTATGTGGGGGAGACTTCAAATGAGTCCTCTCACGCGACAAGAGGCCCTTTCATCCTAGCCCTATCTGCCACGCTGTCTGCAGGGGGTAATCAGCCCTTTGTGTGGAGGCTACACACCTCTTATTGAAATGTAAGTCTCAATCCCTCCCCGTCCCTCTGCCCAGGAAGACCCATCAGTATGCAGATGAATGTAGTTGCAGCTGAGTGTCCTGTGTTTGTGGATGTCTAGAGGAGATTCACAGAGTGTAGCTGTCACCCAGCCCACCACAGATGTGTATTCAGAGACAGGCTAAGGCACAGAATGGTTAAAGTAAGAAAATGCCACTTTGTTAAAAGTGGCATTTTCAGACTTACAATTTAAAATCTGACTTCATCATGAGTTGTGATTTTTAATTATGAGTCCACAGACACCAACCTCCAAATGTCAATCTTCTCCCAAATGGAAACTACACTTACAGGTGTTTTAAGGTAATTCAATGTTAACCTATCGGAGATATAGTCTTTGCAGCAGTGGAAATCTAATTTAAGAGTTTTTCACTACCTAGACGTGGTAAACTAAAAGTACATGCCCAACTTTTTAAAGACACTTGACTCTGCCCTTAGGGTTAACCAGGGCCTACTGGAGGGGTGACTTATATGTAATAAAAAGGAAGGTTTGGGTCTGGCAAGTTTGTACACTTGCCAAGTCGGAATGGCAGTTTAAAACTACACACACAGGCTCTGCAGTGGCAGACCGAGACATGTTTGAAGGTTACTGTAGTGGGTGGCACAATCAGGCCCAACAGTAGCATTTAATTTACAGGCCTTGGGCATACCTAGTGCACTTTACTAGAGACTTATAAATACATTAAATATGCCAATTGTGCATAAGCCAATGTTACCATGTTTTAGAATACAGAGCATCTGCACTTTAGCACCGGTCAGCAGTGGTAAAGTGTGCGGAATCCTGAAGCTAACAAAAAACAAGATCATAAAACAAGGAGGAGGAAGGCAAAAATTCTGTGATTGGCCCTGCAGAAAGGGTCATTTCCAACACATGCTAATACTGTACTAATCCTGTGAGCTATATCTCATTCCAGAATGTGCAACCAGTGCATGTCCACTAATAACTACAGGTGGGTGAGCCACTGAAACCTCAAGCCAGGCTCGATCCTGAAGCCCGGCTCTGCTTGAGGTCCTACTGTAAACTAGAGCCCATAACAAGCTGAGTTGATAGCGTTCCCTCCGGCCATCCTCACTCTACCCAGGATGTGGCATTACGGTCAGAGCTGCTGACTGTGGGACTGGGGAACCAGGTTTGAGTCTCAGAATCTGCTCAACATCCTGTGGTTCTGGAAAAATCACTTTGGGCCTGATTTAGAGTTTGGCAGAGGTTCAAACGTGAAGGATATCCCATCTGCCTCATTACAATTCCATTATAGGCTATGGAACTTGTAATACAGAGGATGGGAAATCCGTCACATTTGTGATGGAGTAACCCCTCAGCCAAATTCTAAATCAGGCCATTTTTCTCTCCATGCCTATAAACACTTCATGAGACCTTGTGTAATGTAACTGGTGCTCATGTAAAGTGCTCGGCCTTCGGATCAAGTTTGTGCTGTACTTCAAAATCTGCAGAAAATGAACTAATTGGTAAAAGTAAAGTCTTAACACCAGGGATGACAAATAAATTCCCATTTCCAGGCTGATTTGTACAAAGTGAAAACATAAAACCTGGATAAACTGCAGCATCCCCACTTAAACTGAGCTATCTTAGGCAAATATTTTGTTTCACTAAAACTCGTTTTTTTCTTTATTATCACGTATGAAAGCACTATCAAATATGTGAGTTCAAACCACCTGTTGTAAAACACTAATACTTTCAATAAGTTCTTCTCGGTGCATGGCTATTGACTCACCCACCTGTACTAATATCGCACACTATTCCAGGGGAGGAAAAACAGCTTATATGCACTGCTTGCTGGGCCTGTCTGTGTCAGATTTGACAGATGCAAACTGTCCTGGCAAACCCCATGCAGGATTGCAATTTGCACTCAGTTTGTAATATTTAATCAGGCACAAACCAGGTTTGCACTCTGATTATGAGTTAAGGAGTTATTTATCACCCCTGATAAATCATTTTACCACAGGGTATGTTATTTATCAGGTGCGAAAAATAACACCTATATGTGTTTACGGGGAATAACATGCAGATGTTGGTATTAGGGGCCAGATGTAGGTAAGTAAAATTTTGCGATTTGCAATTTGCGAGTCATACTGACTCGCAAATTGCAACTCGCAAAAGTGCATGCAGAAAGGTGTCTCAGACACCTTCTGCGACTCGCTATGGGGTCGCAAAGACCCACCTCATGAATATTAATGAGGTGGGTCGCATTTTGCGACCCCGTAGCGAGTCCATGCACTCACAGGGATGGTGGCCTGCTGGAGACAGCAGACCTCCATGTCTGTGACTGCTTTTTTAATAAAGCAGTTTTTTTTTTCTTTTTGCAGCCCGTTTTCCTTAAAGGAAAACGAGTTGCAAAAAGAAAAACTTCTGAAACCATTTGGTTTCGGTTTTTTCAGAGTAGGCAGTGGTCCATAGGACCACTGCATCCTCTGAAAAAACATTTTTTTCGTCATTCACAAAGGGGAAGGGGTCCCATGGGGACCCCTTCCATTTTGCGAATGAGTTACCACCCACTTCAAGTGGGTGGTAACTGCGAGTTGGTTTGCGACGCATTCGCGGTCACAAAGCAACTCAGTATGGCGATGCGGTCGCAAATAGGAAGGGAAGACCCCTTCCTATTTGCGAGTTGCATCCCCAAATTGCGAGTCGGTACTGACTCGCAATTTGGGGATGTGCATCGTGTTAGGCTGTTTGCATGGCGCAAACTGCGTTTTTCGCAGTTTGCGACATGCAAACAGCTACCTACATCTGGCCCTAAATGCACTGAAATCTGCATGGTAAATACTATGTGTTATCCCTTGTTAAATTTCAGCCGGTTTTGGCATGCCAAAATTGAACAAAGTTTGAGTTATTTAACGTATCTGATAAATATTGGATGTGTTAAATACCTTCAGACTTGTATTTCCAACCCGTGCGTAAACAGGTGGATGGCAAACTTCATCTCCTCCAGCGGAGTTTGCAGAGTTTTTGTTCTGGCAAAACTCCTCCAACCACTGCCTAGTGGAGTTTTTTCTTGTGCGTAGCTCGCCAATATTAAGTTGGCAAGCGAGAATTTGCATCCCGTAGCACGGTTTTTGGGCACTAGAACTCCTCCTGGTGAGATTTCTCAATGCGGGCGTTTGCGGCAGTTCATGACCGTTCACATTGAGAAAGCTGTTGCTCCAGTACAAAATCTACTCGAGCGACAGAAAGAAGCAATGCCCTCTGGCATGCTGCGTGGTGCTGTTTGCGCTGATTTCACAGTGCAGAACATCCTCCCGGCGCTAAAAATTATTGCTAGCAGAGCGACATGCCCAATTTCTGCCCGTTAGTGGAACTCTGTGGAATCTCACAGAGTTTTTATGTAACTCTGTGGAATTCCATGGAGTGAAACTCCCCGAGTTCCAACCAGGTCTAGTTAAGGCATGGATCGGAATATCACAAGCAACTCTTAATCAGGCACCCAGTCTCCAGCTCTACTGTTCCATAATCAAAAATGCTTTTTGATTGAAAAAAAGCTCACACTTTTAGCGCTGTCTCTGTAGAGCCCTCTCACAAGCAATAAGTCTCCTGGAAAAACAAGGGAAAGCATTAGGCAGGTCACAGCATCCAATCTGAGAGAACATCGGAGTGAAGCTACGAAGGGAGGCTTCACGCTCCCCATCCCGCAAGTGGATGTGAAATAGAGGCCACGCGCTTGTTCCACATGCATCCCCCACCTCCGCCTCGCGGGCACAGCTTATGGAAATAGATGGTGTGTGTATCGTACTGTGGCGGTTGCTATAGTTTTATAGACAGTGCCGTCCAGAGCGATCTGTGCCTGGGGCTGCTTGACTGCAAGCGCGCTTGAAGAGACGCGCTGCACAAAGCACCAGCGTCCACCGGGACATTCAGATGCTATTCTCAGCTCTAAAGCCAATTTATTTTCATTTAAAAAGTTATACAAGTTACTCAGCCAAAATAACTATTACAGATTTATACCACCCATAATGGTAACATATCCCATTTTTTCTACATTTACGTTCCTCTTCTCCCTTCCACTGTTTTGTTATTCCACGCCCCCTACAGTGCTCTGTATCCCTTGGTGTAACCTAACTACCTTAACCTGATTTTTTAATTTTACATTTTCGTCCTCCCTCTCTTGCTATTTAATAGTGTTCCTGATTTTGAGAACATATATTTGGCAAGCCAGTAAAAATTAGGCCGGGGAAATTTCCCTTACTCCAGCAAAAGCTTGCATAGTTTGAGTTACACTTGTCAAGGGAGGCCATGTAAACTCCATTCATTACTACCTGGTGGTCGTTTTGTCTCCCTTGTGAGATGGATTGGAATTTTCAGTCGGTTGCCACTTCACCAAAGCCCATACCTGCTGGCATGTTATGGCACGCTACAGGTGGGAGTCCAAAGCCAAAACCTTCACAATTGCAACACTTTGTAACCCTTTGCGCTACATTATGCCTGCACCAGGCATAATGTATGCAAAGTGGGCATTGCTCTGTTTGGGGGGGCTGAAACAATGGCGCAATTAAATCTAAGAGATTTATTTGCGTCATTTTTTTATGCACTTTGAATGTCTGCTTAGAGCAGGTGTTAAAAGGAGACGCATCATTGTTTACAATGGGCCTCAATGGGCCTGCAAAGCTCTGAACTAGCACAAAAAATGTTGACGCTAGTTCCCAAACTATCGCCATGATGTGCCTTAAGATACAGCGCACACATGGCGGCGTTAGGGGGACACTAAGGAGCGCAAGAAAAGTGGCGCTGCACTGCGTGTAGCGCGCCATTTCTCTTAAATCTGGTCCTAAGTACGTAACCTCTCACTTGTACTGATGGTAATCCATAAATAAAATTATTCATTGATGGCAGTTCATAATGTGCGCTGCACAATCAAAAATTCTTCTAATTTAATATTCCAAATGTTATCCAAATGATGAAAGACAAATTCATTTCAAGCCCATATTCTGGGTGACCCACAGGAGAGGGGAGAGCCTCCAGAATCACGAATTTCTTGTTCTCTGAATTCGTTCCTGCATAAAGAAAAAGAGACCCCCTCATGCCACACAGAGGAGGAAGAGTTGTCACCTGGTCCCTCCCTGTGCGACTCTGTCCCAGCAGTGATCAGCAGGTTACCTTTATATGGAATGATTCTGAAACTTGTAAATATTTTTACGATATTTTAAATGTGCCACAATGTGAAAGTGTGTGTCTTTAAAAGGCTGTAAATGGTTCAAAATATTTCAATGCTGCCATACATCAAAGGTTCATATCTTTAAACCCGATGGACTTCGTTAACTTTTCTAATGCCTCTGGTATCCACAAATCAACATGGAACAGGTCACGGCTTTAATGTGGAAGATCTCCACACCTACCGAGAGTATTTACAAGTGGTTTTGCATGGATTTTCACAGCTTCTCCTCAACAGGAAACTCCATAAATCACTTCTATTCCAAGAGGGAGGACGGATCTACGTCATTCTCTTTCCCGTTAGGTGTGCACGACTAGTGGTCATGGGCAGAGGGGCCTCAACACAAAACACATGCTCATCCTCCCCCGATCCACAAGTCAGGTTGTCCTCTTGGGGATACAATCCAGCAACACCCTTTCCTCAGCGCAGAGCAGTGGTCCACTGTGTTTACAGCTCTCCTTGCTGAGGGCTTGTCCATGGTTGACCTTAACCTGAAGAGAAGTTCTCAAGCAATCTAACATTCCTGCTTTGCCGCATACTTGTCTTCTCAGTTACACTACTATGTAACTCCTATCCCTGGTCATGAGAATGCATGCCACGATGAGCAGGGCATCTCAGGCTTTCCAACAACCTTTTGCAATTATCCTTCTCACGCTAGGCTCCTGCATATCTCCTGCATGAACAGAGCATGATGATGTGCTTGTTATCGGTGATTTCCACAGCAGATGTCTCGAAGCTTGTTACTGTCAGTTACTGTCTTTTTGTGTATTCCATATAGACTGGTCCACTTACAGTCTTTGATAGGGTAATGCAGCAGGAAGATGAAGAGAACTGGAAGGGCACTGATAGGGAACAGGAGGCTACAATTCGAATAAAAGGATAAAAGTATGCTCAGCAACCAGCCCCCAAAACCTAACTACAGTGGCATTCCAGGGTTAAAGGGTAAGATGATTCCAGGACTCACTCCCATGTGAGACAAAGGAAAACATAAGTCACCCCAGTCCACCAGCCGCCAGAGCTACATGAGCTACTCTGCGGGTAAGTTTCAGGAAAATTCCACGGCGCATTCTCACCTACGCTTTCAATTTTATGGAGTCATAAACACAAAAAAGAATCTCAGGATGGATTCCTGTGCCAAGCTAGTAAAGTGTACACACCCACCCTACGCCGGCCCTAACTCATACATGCGTACTGTACAGACATTCCCATCAGTGTCACAGAAAGACGGACTAAGGACCTGGGTCAGTGACTCTCCTACACCTTTTAACATGGTAGGCCAATGGGTCTTTGGCTCTGAAGGTGAAAGGGCAAAAGGGTCTTTCCTCCCACTTGAAATGAATACTGTCACCTAGTGCTTAATTTGAGCCGGTGATTGCAGGTGAGGCCCACTGTCACGCATTATCGCAGACCAGAACTTATATCTCCTCTTCAGACTTTGATGCAGAGCAAAAGAGAGAAAACACAATGGGGAAAACAAGGCGGAAGAGAAACGCGAAAAACAGAGATGACGGGAGAAAGCAGTAATGAACAAAACGCGTGCTAGGGTGAGGTAACGCGGCAGGAAGTGTCTGGAGGTGGATTAAAGAAACATGAGGTGGAGTCAAGACTACACATCCTGAGTACATAGCACCCCAACCTTTGATAACGCTGGCCACATGCTTATGAACAAAACGTTGGGCCCCTGCACAAACTATGCACAAATGTTGCAACTGTCAGTCTCCCCCGACCACTAAGAGGACAGCAGTCTCCAATGGAGGGGTGCACTTTGCGTGCCTAATGAACCATGCTAAGGGTTTCAAGCCATTTACATGGAGGCACAAAGATGACTGTCATGTTCAGTGAGGCAAAAATGAAAAACCGAAGGAGACTTACGCTGGCTCCACAGGGAGTTAACCTGACAGCACACTCTAGCCAAGCAGTGGGCATCTCCTACCCAACGCTGGCAGTCCTAAAAAACACAATAAATGAAGGGATTGGAAGACCCACCACCTCGTGACAGTCACCCCTTCCTGAAACTCCTTCATTTTCAGCATACCTCGATCCCTACCAGTGCCCCAGGTTAGTGGCCACCCCCTGCCCCAACTAGTGTTAATAATTCACTTTAGAAAAATACACTGGTTCAGCAGAATTAGCTGACCAGCTAGCCTGCAATTCGTTCTCCAGGTATGTTTTAAAATGATTCCCTATCATTTAATGTGTGCTAAATCAACAAAATGCTCCTGTTCTGCAGATTTGACAATATTTAAGGGTGTGGAATCAGGCTTTGCTTGCGAACACATGCAGTGCCCGGGGCACCAGGTGGCCTTATTCTGTCACCCCATGTCGAACTCCGATCGCACAAGACACCCATTTGATCCGCCGTAATATGAAACGTTAATTAAGACTGCTGATAGCAGCAAAGACTTGTTGAGTGCTGTGCGCAGATATGGAGCTCTGCCTTCGGGCAGAACGGAGCATATTGATATTCTTAACAATCCCAGCGGAAGAGTGGGCAGGAGGGAGTTGAGCTGAGGGATGATTTTTCTGTCTAGTTTTTAAAATAATTTATTTGGTAATCATTTTTTAATGAGGTCTGGCAGGGTGTCCTTTCAGCTTGTCCTGAAAGTGTTGTCTGAGCGCCTAAAAATCATTATTTTGTAGTTCTTTGGGCAGGACATGATACAAATCACTGGCAAGGAAAAACACTCATTGACCAAGTTAATAAGTCAGAGTATGTGTGTGTGTTTATTATATATATTTATATATGGATGCAACAATACAGCACTGCTGACACAGAGACGTTAGAATAATGTTGGAGAATTAGGCCCAGTGAAATATAAATTATGTTGGCTTAGTTCACATATTTGGGAGATTTCACATTGTGCTTGTTGTGTGAAATTCCACCATTATGCCACGTCGAGTAATTAATTTGTGGTTTACGGCAAAATAATAGCACGGGAGCAACACAAACTACCAAAGCACGAGCTGTTGTTGTTCACTGCAATTGTGTTTTCGTACTTATTTTAGTGAAAAATGCAACCTTGGGTCAAAATTTGATGGAAGGATGCACAACATGCTGAAATATGTTGCTCAACAATGGTCTTGCATTGTAATTTTTCAGAAATGTAACGTAATTATGTGAAAACAAATTGCACAAATCTTAGACACCGCAAGAGAAGGGACCATGATATAAATGGCTGCACTTGACAAGCTAAAATCTCATCTCATCCACCAATGGCATAGAGCCCCATGTGGGTTATAGTTTATTTTCCAGTTGTAAGAATCGACTTACATATTTCTGTAAGCTTAGCGATTTTGGCAGGAAAACCAGGACTGGCAGAAGATCACCTGTATGACATGAGCCGTTTGACTGCCATGCCACCTCTGCCAAAGCACTATGGCCTAGATTTAGAAGGGCCTAGCGCCTCCTTGTGCCACATTAGCGTCATATTGCTTTACACTAATGTGGCCCAATGAGGCCAAAATTGCCACCCCATATTTACAAAGTGGCACAATGCATGCATTGCGCCACTTTGTAACCTCTTTCGCTACATTATGCCTGCGCCAGGCATAATATATGCAAGGAGAGGGGTGTTCCCCCGTCGGAGGTCGAAGAAATGGCGCAATGAAATCTAATTTATTTGCACCATTTTTAGCTGCATTTTTAATGCCTGCAGAGAGCAGGCGTTAAAAGGAGACACAACTTTGCAGGATTAGCGTCAAAGTTTTTGGCACGAATCCTGCAAAGCGCCAAACTAGCATCATAAATGTTGATGCTGGATTCCTAACTACCACCGTGGTGCACCATATGTTAAATACTGTGCACATATGGTGGTGTTAGGGGTGCGCTAAGGAGTGGGAGAATAGTGGCGCTGCATTAAATGCAGCGCCACTTTTCTTAAATTCGCCCCTATATTGTGGTTGTCTATGATGTATATGGAGCAAGCAAGACTGCAATAACGGGATTTAAACAAGTTGGATTTTTGTCATGACATTTTGGTTAGGAACTCTCCTGTAAAAACAATAAGCTTATTTCAATTATATTTTTAAAATCTGAACAAAATTAAAACAAAATAACTGTTTTTATACAGATATACTGTTCAGAGGGTCCAGGTTGTGGTTGAGAGAGTCCAAGGTCTGGGCTGACGTTTCAAGGTGGTAGGTAGGAACCTTAAAAGGGTTTTCACAGTTTTAGACAAAATAACATTTTACCATTTGTGCACTCCTTGTTGCCCTCCCAATAAAAAAAATGGTAGATAATCTGCTTTTCTCTTGTGGTCTGCTGTCACATATTGGTGGCTCGTAAGGCTGCTACCTTACCTTATACATTTTCCATCCTTGGTGGTTGACAACAGACTAGATCTGCCTTTAAGAAATCATCTTTAATCCTTAGCATTTCGGATGAGTGTTCCACCCACAGGAGATATCCCAGTAGAGTAGAGGGGCAAGATTAACTGCTGTTTGTTTTTAGCTTTTTCAGGCTGATAGGCGGTAAGTAAAACGAGGCCTGTCTCAAACTTCAAGAGCAAAGACAGGATCGGATGATCTTGGCAGATTTCCAGCTGCACCACCGGGCAGGTCCTCATTGGCTATGCTGGGCATGGGTACCATGACTGAAAGCTTCGCTTTGTTTATGTCCATCGTGCATGTTTGGAAGTTTAAATGCCTTCGCTCAGAGGAACGCGATGAGCTCTGCGAATTCCACGGTAAAAGCCGCGCTCTTTCCCTCCGGGCAGATTATATTTTCATGTAGTGAACATCTTTCATTAGCCAGGAATAGTGATTGACAATTAGCTGGGCCCGCGCTCATTCCAAGCCGCTGCCAATGCTGGAATATTAAATCTCGGCTGGATGTAGGGTCCCTGCTGCTCACTCTGAGCGCTGGAGGCGGCCACAGGCGTGGAGTGAAATGTGGGTCGGAAAGATAGCTCAATGTTTGTGGACATAGCTGCCAAGTTTCCTAGGTCCGTGCGTGAAGTGCAGGTCCAGGCTTTTTTCTTTGAATTCTGGCGCGTGTGGTCCTGTTTTATGATTAATAAACAAGACTAAAAGTCTCAGAGTTGAAAGAAAACTTCGTAGCACTATGTGTGTGCGCGCACGCGTGTGCCTGTATTCAGGGCGGGCTTTAGAGCGGTGCGAGCGGTGGGGCAGCACCGGGTGCTGACCTGAATTGGGTGCACTGACCTCAGGGGGGTGATGTGTGAAGCCGTAACTTACAAAACTTGCGATTTAAAAGCACCTGCTGAAAAGTTCCTTGTGGTCCAGCCTTCAAGAAACAGTTAAAATAGCAAGATACCTCTTGTGATTAAAGTTCCTGCTAGGGAGAGATGGGAGATTTGTCTAGCGGCAGCTTTGACACTCCATAAAGTAGTGTAGAGGATTAATATGCCTGCTGCAAAGAACAGAACTATAATTTACGTGGATAGCCAAGTGGATTAGTAGAGCCAGCCTTTACAAGCCCTTTAAAACTAATTAATGTATGTTAAAGGGAGGGCTATGGACAGATGAGGGGTTCATTTGATGGATGGTAGTGAGTGAAACCGAGGAAGTGGTCATGGGGTGGAGGGCACCAAAAAAAGACTGTTGCACAGGGCGCCACTTGCGCTAAAGCCGGCCCTGTCTGTATTTGTGTGTGTGTGTGTGTGAGAGAGATTTTGACCCTTATCCCCATGCCTGTTGAGACTCTAACCTGGTTAAGTTTCCCACAGAACGTAACCAGTCTGAGCACTCAAGTTTCCTAGTTACATGGATGAGTAGCTCATCTAGTCCAGTTTTTTTTCTTTACATTCTGGTATTCATAGTTATGTTGTCCCCATTATAGAATTGTCACACTCTCTACAGCATGTACAGTGGAGCTTGGATTAAATGAACATGATGTATGGGTTACCAGAGGTCTCAAGTTTCCTAGTTCCATGCATGATTAGCCCATTCATAGCAGGTTTTTAACTTTGCATTCTGGAAATTGTTGTCCTGTGTATGACATTGTGAATCAGAACTACAAGTCCCCAAATGCAAAGCAAAAAACTGGATAGGACCTTCAAAACTACAATACCCTCCTCTCGCATGCACAAGGCACTTTGATGCTCATTCTGAATAGCACCCCTTGGTAACCCTTGTTCCACCCCTGAGTTTTCTTTTGCAAGTCATTGCACTCTACTACCTCATACCAACTGTAGCAAAGAAAGTGAACCAAGATTTCCAGAATGCATAAAGATGGGTAATAAACACCCAGGACTGAAATTCTAGTGTCACCAATGACACTTAAGTACCTGACAACACAAGTTGTGGGCACTGTGAGACAGGGTCAGATTGGTTACGTGGGCAGTCAGACATTGGCCGGTGGCCAATGCCTAAAGGTGAATGGTGGGCCGGATTTTAGGGCCTCTGCCAACCAGCCCACGGCATGCCCTTCTAACATCATCTGCCAGGCCATCGCCCTGAGCCTATAATGGGTGGGGGAGGCGTTCAGTCTGCAACTTTGACCTGCAGAGTCTGGCCCTTTCTCACCTCTGCCTCCTGTGGGGTCGGCCCTGCCCAGTAGCAGTGTCTTTCCCCCTAGCCCTCCGCCGGCTAAGCCATTACATTCAGGGCTTGGTGGGAGGGGAGAGTCTAAGTATGTAGGACCCTGGGGCTGTGGGGTAGAATCGAGGTAGGGTCAGAGCTGCAGACCTTCCAAATGGAAGCTATGTTGGATGAGTCTCGTCGTTGGCTCAACATCCTGGGATTCTGGGCGAATCACTCTAAACTTAAAATAAAAGAATATTTTGATCTTGTATAATTTAACTAACAAATTGCTGCAGTGCCCTTGGGCTGCATTCACACCATGTACAACTACAAAAATAAATAAACTGCTAATTGACCATGTTTTGAGATTCTGTAGACGCCAGAGCAAGAAAACTAAAGAGGGCTCTTTATATGCAGTCCCGGAGGAATGTGGGCCACATTTTCTTTCACTGCCGAGACATATTTATGATCCCAATCCAACCCTCCTTTGAGAATTATGCACATCTGAGGAGAACGTCATTTTTCCGTGCCTTCCTTTCACTACTTCCCACTTGCACCAAGCCTAAGATTACCAAAAAACTCCAAGTCACACAGATGAGGTGCTCTAGTTGTCTTCGTTTAATGCCTTCTGGGCGCTGATAGGCCTAGTTCATTTCACTAGATCCAGTCGAAGTGGTACACCAGAAAACAAGTGATGGGTTAAAGAAAAAAACATGATTGGACCTGCGACCTTGGTAACATGGAACCACTGGTATCTGTGCTATAAATATTAATTACATCTACAGATAGGGCGGATCACAGTTTGTACCAGAAAAATAAAAACACGCCTTCACTTGTCATTTTGTGGTCTCGGCGCTTGGTCTGTTTCTGTTACGGACACCACAAAAACGCGTATGTTTTGTGTATAATTGTGTATTTTCTGTATGTGTACCTGCGAGGATATTCTGGGCTGAGCAGGTGTCTGCCTACTGCCTAGCCTTGCCTCCGTGGCGTAACAAAGCCCGCGCCCCAAAACCTGCGCGGTGCGGGGGAGGAGGGGAAGGCGAGCTCCAGGGGCCCCCTCAGCACAGTACACTGTGCACGGGAGGCAGGCCCCTGACTGGGTACAGGGCGGATTGGACCTACCACAGGTACTTGGCAGGGGGGAGGGGGGCTTAGATTTCGTTACGCCTCTCCCTGTCTATGGTAGGTAGGTTAACTGAAAAGCCAGGTCTTTAGCTTTTTAGAATTCAGATATTACAGTCCTCTCAGATGAACCAAAACACGGATTTATCGCTGTCTGGTGTAATGCAGCTCCAGCAGGGCTTCGCTCACGTCGGTGTAAGAAGCTGAGCGGAGATCGGGAATTGCAGCTCCCAGGAAGTGAATGTTCCCGGAAGACTCGAGGTCAAGTTAAAAAGGTTCAGTGATAACTAAATAAGTGGTTGAATCTTCGGGGCGTAGAGGTCTCGGCTCGCCAGCTGAGCATAATACACAGTGCCATTGAAAACACTCCTCTAAATGCACCTAACTCCGTTTCTGGTGTTTTAACAGAAAGATTACGGGCTGTGAAGCCTCTAAATCGAGTGTTTTTTTTTAAATTTAAAACAGAAGCTGTTTCTTGGCATGTTGAGCACCCTGCGGCCGAGGTGGTGTTTTCTGTGTATGAACAGTGCCCTCTGCCGGCACATAAATATACGAGATTTCAGCTTCATCATACTGATTGAGGAAGCAGCGCGTCATACCTTCGAGAGCATATTTTGAATAAATGCACGCGTTTTGCGGCATGTGGGGATTTCACATTCGACAGCAGAATAACATGGGTCTGGCTGAAAAAAAAACCTACAGCTGTAGCCAAGAGACACTATTATATGTCTACGTCGCCTCGCGGCGAGGTTGGTTATTAATGGTGATGAAATTGATCATTTTCACCACCCTTTAATGATGTCTCGACATTGTCTGCTGTCTTATGTTGTCGGCTATATGCAGAAAATGAATAAACCATATTTAAAAAAATAATTCCAGTCCGGAACTCGATCCGAATTTACTCGATTTGCAAAAACCTGTATGCCAGCACTCTATCAGACAGGCCTAGTCTGCAGCTAGCCAACGTGAATTCTTCCCGGATAGGACTAGGGTAGAGATATGTTAAGTAACACATCATGTTACTTTTAATTTCGTGAACTGGTCACTTTACGGATATCTGCGAATTTATCGATTGGTACGCACCTGAAATTCTATCCCGTTGTGAATGGCTCACCTCTTTCACTGAGTCTAATGTCCTTTTCTCCACAATCACTAGTACACAGTCCCTGACTCATGATCTACTGCACTTCCACAATGAAAAAGAAGTCCAGATTTATCAACACTATGCACTGATGCAAAGTTATCACAAGTGACACAAACCAGCTCCTAATGTTAAAATTGGAAATTGCTTTCCAGCACAAACCTTTTTTATTTTTGCACTGGACAGTTGACTAAAGTGACTAAACTTGTGCTATACTGTGCAATGATTTATGTCCAGGGGGCATCCCGAGGGTGGGTTGGGGAAACATGGGTATTCCTATACAACCACTCATGATTTTTGATGCATAGACCTGTCTACTAATATTTGTAACCAACCCTATCCCTCAACAAGTGAACAAATGACTGCTTCTAGGCACAAGGAGGGAGAAGCGTTTTGTTTTCTCCTAACATTTTTTTTGTGTGTGTGAGTGCGCAAAATGAAAAAGGTCAAAAGTAAGTCAAAGTATAGAATTTTGCATAGGAAGAGTACCCTCCTGGTGCACAACATATTCTAGAATCACACAGACACTTTTGCACCATGGTACAACGCAGTGTGGCTGGAACAAGGAAGCCTGAAAGTATGCCAGCATATGAGAAGAGAGCAGCTGTGTCATTTCTATGCAGCAATTGTGCTGTCAGACTTTCCCTCTTTTCACCAAATGCAGCCCACCAGCACTGGTGATGAGCTGTATTGAATGTAAAATAGCAAATATGCCCCCATATGGGGGAAAGATTTTAGTACACTAGACACTATTGTATTGCAGCTATATCTGCACAATGGCCTTATTGTTCTCCTTATTATCACTCCACTTCTATTGCTGTGTGCTACAAATGCCGCAGACATTGAGGAAGAGAAGGCCTAGCTGACCTTTGCTTGTTCTCTGTCAGCTGCCTGGCATCAAGTAATTTCCCTGAACCTTGTGCATGCACCTAGCATGGACTTTTAAACTGGAATAACCTTCAACCAAGTTTGGCGAGATTCTTGTGGCCAAGTTCTATAGCAACCTTCTCCCTTCTCTCCTCCCACCTTTCTCTGTAAGTCTCCATAGTCTTGCAGGTTACTGGTAGTGGTGGACAGAGTTTTAATTGTACCCATGCAGTTGAATGAATATATGGAATATTGACCTTCTCAAAGGGATAAAACATTCCCTTGAATTTGCTGAGTCTGGCTTAGTTTAACTTCACCCATCCCTATAGCCAGAGACCCCGAGCCACATGGTTAGAACTTACACCGCAGGGAATTTGGTTTGCTCCCCATCAGGTGAGTGATCGTAGAGAGATACAATGGCGACTACTTGACCATGCCATCTCCGTTGTCAGTGGAGAAGGTAGACTGAGGGCAGCACCAGAGACAAAAAAAGGAAGGTGGTTGTTTCTCCAGCCCTGGTTAGCAGCCAGAAAGCTCACAAGGCTACACGGACCCCTTTTAGCCACAGCTTTTTCTTGGATATTGAAAAAATCCCAAATCACTGTGGGTAGCAATGCTGGCAATGGTAAAAAAAATAATGTAGCAAAAATACAAGGATGCCAACTACACAGTTTTTAGTCCAATGTTCACAGTTCACAGTTTTTGGTCGTATTTTATGCTACAAGTGTCTTATTAGTCTCCTTCCTAATGACTAGTCTTTCCCTCGGCCTGATTCCTGGAGAGCCACAGCCTCATGCTATCCTAACTAGTCTCATAGGTCGGCCAGAATGCTCCCATATGCTACAACTGTATCATTGATCAGGTTGTAGGCAGTCCATTACCTAGATTGTTTTCAACAATTTTGACGTTGTCTTTTTCCTTATGCATCCAATGTCTGACGTGCACCCCCTTTCTCCTTCTCATTTTAATCTCTTTCTAGAGCTAGAATGTCTACTTTGATGAGGATGGGTGTCAAGACATACAAGTAGGCTGTAAATAGTCTAACGTTTTGCAATTGCTAAAATATGAGTCACTGGAAAGAAAATGCTGAACAGTCAGCACGTATAGACCACAATAGCTCTCTTCTGACAACCAAAATGTGTCATTCATTAGCTTAATACATTTGAGTTCTTGAGCTTACAGCTGGGAGAAACTTAGGCCCATAGCTACACTTTTTTGCGCCACATTTGAGACATTTTTTGCCGCAAAAGGGGCACAAACGTATAAAATATAATTGTATTTTGTAAGTATGCGCCGCTTTTGCATAAAAAAATTACACAAATGCAGCGCAAAAAAAGTAGAAATATGAGCCTTAGTTTGGCTCCTGTTTGTCCAACATCATTACCACAATCTGTGATTCTCTACGATAAAGTCATTTTTGTTTTTTCAAAGTTTGGAGAATGAGACTGAGTCCAGTGCTACACTGATAAATCCTGTGAGCAAAGCAGTGTAGGTCCTGAATATTTATTTTTTTATTATTTTAATCATCTTATTTTTCATTCTTATTAAAAAAACTGTATAAGAACCTTTCATATCTGATAGGTTGTACAATCAGTTATAAAGTCTTTTCTGCTCCCATAAAACAATTTTCAGCTGATCCATTCCTATTTTAAAATTCCAAATACAACAGAAAGCAATTATGATGAGATTACAGTGAAAATGAAAGTACAGAAACATAGAAGGGATGAAGCCATCCTCATAAACTCTTTATCCACCTTCAGATTTGTATAGCAGACGATTAGCGAATTATTCAGATTTGAGATTGAAACTTCAATAATTTGCATAGTATACGACAAGGGCTAGACACAAATACTGAAGTTGTGCTTTTGCATGAACATTATGCAGCTGTGCAGTTAGAGCTATCTACTTTAGCCGGGTTCATTGCCCAAGAGCTCAGGAAGAAATATAATTTTGTGTCAAGTTAGACAGTGTGCAATGTTAGCCTTTGAGCATGAATCACCATTTTAAGCCAACACGAGAGGTCACGTTGACCCGGTGTTGGCGCGCCCTAGTTCTGTGCCCATGAAACAGCATGGCATCCTTGCAGTAGCTACTGATGCCAGCTTTTACCATCATGGGACCTAGTCACATCGGTTACCACTGACAGCCAAATCATTAAACAAGGTTTAAATTGTCATCTTCAACAGCATGCCGTGGTGCCTACCTTCGACCTACTCTTAAGATCACCAAGGTCTCTCCCAACTCCTCTGTTATTTGCATTTTATTTTGATGCTGAATGATTCTGAGACTCTCCTAGAGTTGGGATAGAACTTAGCATTGCTTTGTTGTTTTAGCACCAAACCCAAGATTATAGGAAGATAGTGGATTTCTGTTTGTCATTTTATATTCATTTGAATAATGTCCTAATTTGGACACAAAGATTTTTTTTCCAGGTTTTAACTGAAAGAAGCATATATTGGAGACTTAAGACCTTATTTAGAGTTTGGCAGGTAGGATACTCAGTCAAAACATGGCAGCTATCCTGTCTGCCATATTACAAGTGTCATATCCCACAATGCACTAATAATACGGCTTTCTCTGCATCCTGCATATTTTTAACAGAGTATCCTGTCATCCAAATTCTAATCAAGGGCCTTAAACCTTTATTTTAGTGTTTCCTCTCTACTTAGAAAAAAACAACCACAAGTGCAGTACTTTAAAGATGCTGTTATAGTGCAGAAAAAGGGTTGTTCATGTTTTGTTAGTATTTCAAGGATTTTGTAAGAGACATGGCATATGCATTCCCTCTATATAGAGACTATTTTATTAGGATACATAGTATAGATTTTAATCTGACACACACAAGGAGCATGACAAATGTGATATAATAAAAATGAGTAAGATGCTAATTGACAACCTGCATGTTAAGCCTAAATGAACAGTTGCTCAAGCTAGACGTTCAAAATGCTAATAAACGAAGGCGAATGGGTATCTTTCCATTAACACAGTATGGAATATAAGTTAAGGGTTAGTTCAATAAATCAAGCTAAAACTGTAGAGATTGAACAGTCACACAATATATTCTTGACTTAGATTGTTTATGTATATATAGTCTCACTCATTACGTGCCCTCTTATATCTTGGGGCTGAGTTTAGCTGCTTACAAATTAAACATTGAGCCAATTGCTTTCTGGACTTTAAGTAATTGATTCACACGATAAAAAATAACGATGTCCTGCAGTGTACCAAAGTTGTATAAAGCCATCTGACCGTCAATTAGGTATATGTTGTGAATATGATGTGAATGGGAAAGTTAATGCCAGACAGATGAGAGATGGGTTGAAAAATATGAGAAATATGCCACAACAGAAGATACCAATAGGACACTCCGTGAGGGGCAGAGTGCATGATGCTTGAATGAGAGTTTGATGAGGTTGGCACAGTATTATGGAGCATACAGTACACCTGGCGGCAAACATTCTGGAGTAGAATGAATCAGTACGCAGCACTGTTTGTGACCATTTAACCACAATGTTGCATGCCAGAACGATTCTCAAAAGGATGATACTTTTATTTATTTCTGTCATCATATCATGGGACTAGTTTCTAGATACTTGGCCACAGATGGAAGGGCAATCTTGAAGTGGGAGAACACCTTGGAACACCTGATTGCTGGTAGTTCCTAGAGTGCCCTGTTTCAATCAGTTTTGAGACGTAAAATAGCTCTCATGAAAACTTAAAGAATTATATAAAATACTCCAGTTCTTTCAATTGCAAACAAGAAAGCACATCAATGTTTTGCTTTTTCTTCTAACTGGGAACAGTTATGGATTTAGCCCCTGCAAATTGGATTTTAAGTGTTTTTACATTCATGCCATCTCACCGACCTTTTGAAATCTAGGTTTAACAGGATCTTCACCCTCCTATTTCAGATTTCAGTATTATTAAATGGGCTATGACTATTTTGATCTGGTTCCATCAATTTGCTCTTTCAAAGTCCATTTTGAAACCTCACTTATGCACAAATGGAAGCGCTTGAGAATCTATTCTTTAACTCAATCATCTTGGAAAGATTTCAAAGCTCTATTTTATTCTAGAGACAGATGTAAGTACTGCCTGTGGAGATTTGCACCATTGTCACAATGTGCGCTATACACTTTATCCTTCCAGACTACAAACACTAGCAAACATAGGCAAGAAGTGTATAATGCTGTTGTGCGCAACCTTTCCCGGTTTTGGGGTGTTTTTACAAAAGGTCCACAATGGTAGAACCCAGTTTGTGCCTAAAGAATGTGAATTATATTCAGTTGATTTCTGTCTAAAGATAGTCAAGAAAATCTGTCAAGATTATGAATGTACCTAATAAAGATTTCATGATGCTTAAAAGTGGCTAATATTTCATGCAAGTGAAAAATGGAACACTGCTGTCTGCAGATATGCGAATGTGAAATGGGCAGAAAGGAAGCTGTTTAACTGTCATCGCCCTGCAACTTTGATTAACTCCTTCCATAAATAGCCCCCAATAAATCCGAGCTCTTGCTGTGACTTGACTGCTGTGCAGTGCAGTGGCTGGTAACAGTGCTTAATTTGTAAATAACAACGTGCCGGTGCCCAAAGCCCTCCTCCGCGGCTGCTGTATCTAAATGTGCGAGCACGGAATACTGAGGCAGCGTAGTCCTGAAGCCATCTCAGGCCTCTTCAGTCCCTTTAAAGCCACCCCGTGCCCCCTCAGCTCACTCTTGCAGCTTTCTGCTTCCTCCCATTGTGACACTTTTTCGTTTTTCTCTTCCTCCGTCTTTCCCATGTGTGTCTTTTGCACGCAGTAAATGCTTGAGGCAGAAGACTAAGCGCCGGCCCTCAAAAACAAGTGCCGGTGCTCAGCACCGGAAACAACAAGCACAAATTAAGCACTGTTACCAGGAGAACAAGTGGTAGACAAACTTTGTGTTCTTATTTCTATTGCGTGAAACTAAGAGTGTTTGTGTAACTCACAAGCAGCACTGCCATTCTAAGCCATTCCCACCCCTTCCTGTAACAGTCACTCCAACAACTATCCCACATTCTGAAACAATGATCCAATAAGGCTTCTGTTGTTTTATTTTATTTTTACGAAAAATTGCCAGATCAGGTATTGACGACGCTTCTACTCTCAGACTTAAAACCCGAAATTAAAATGTAATTTGGGCTTAACTTTAATGAAGCAAAATGAACATGCTAACTAGAAATATAGGATAGCGTTATTCATATATATGGACGCCTAAAAAAAGCCTTCATTTGTTGGAGCCTATCAATGATTTGCAAAATTAAAGAATACTGCATGTCGCGCATTGGGCAGATGATTGAAACATGCCAGTTATATATGGTTAGCTTGTTAAATTAATATTTTGTATACATGTTATTGACAGTTACTGAAAAATGGTAAGATATTTGTGGTACTTTTTT
The DNA here is from genome assembly GCF_031143425.1 of Pleurodeles waltl. Taxonomy (NCBI): domain Eukaryota; kingdom Metazoa; phylum Chordata; class Amphibia; order Caudata; family Salamandridae; genus Pleurodeles; species Pleurodeles waltl. The sequence goes on along the minus strand of NC_090445.1, from coordinate 1,502,762,371 downwards.
GGTTTGTCTCATTTTTTTGTAAAGCAGTCTTTTGGCATAGTATTGCATCTCTCTTGAAGCCTTAACATATCATGCATTCAGTAACAGTAATATATCGCTTAATACTTTATTTAATCAAGCATTCCTCTGTGTTGAAGAATATAACATGTTTAGGATGTAATTTTCATTAGTTCTTGTGATGATTATGGATCACAGTTCTAAGAAAGAATGCCTGTAAGTAATGATACATCTCCATAACGTATCTCTTGTTCTACATTCTACTCTGGTTAATGAGAGGTGGATTTTCTGCATAACTATCTCATTGGGAGTCATATTCTGTTCAATGTTTGTACAAGACACACTATAGTGTGTGTCCTTCTTTCCTGAGCGGCATATGTGGCGTTCACATGGAACATAGTTTTCAATATAGTTCAGAACAAGAAGAAGCAATTACCGCCTGTGTTTCTGAGCTCTGCTCTCTGCAGTCCAGCCACTAAATCAGAGACTTTTAGAGTTAATGTATACACAGAAGACTTGCCCTTCTGTGTCACCACAGCACAGAGAATAGACTCATAATATGGCCCATGACCTATTTTTCATCATCAGCCTTTGACGCAGAACAAGAGAGAGAAAAAAAGAAAAAGGTGAAAGATGAAGGAAGATAGGAAAACAGATGACAAAGAAGGTAGGGGCGAAAACGAAATAGAAGACGTAAAAGACATAGACAGGAAGTGAAGGGCAGAGGATGAAAGCGAGATGAGGTAGAATCAAGACTAGACAGCCTTTGCAACTGAGGCAATTCTTCAGTACTCGTGGTGGGCGCTAAGAAGTAGTTGGGCCTCACTTATATTTAGTAACAAATTAGGTACAGCTGTAGTGGTATTGCACTCTCTATTGTATTTATATCCCTGAATGTTTCAAAGAGAGACTAAGTGGTTGACAGTGTTTTGTAAATAGTGGCCCATATTTATACTTTTTTAGCGCCACATTTGCGTCATTTTATGACGCAAAAGGGGCGCAAACTTGCAATATACAATTGTATTTTGTAACTTTGCGCCATTTTTGCGTCAAAAAGCAGCGTGAATGCGGGGCTAAAAATGTATAAATATGGGCCAGTAAGTGAGATAGTAGCAATCTCCAGACCACTTAGGTGAGAAACCCTTTCCCACCTTCACCCTGCTGCGGTTCCTAGAGCAACAGTTTGACACTGTTCTACAGAACACTTCCCTCCATGTTTTAAGTGTTGATTTATTTTTCTCCCCCAATAGAGTAAAGCAGAAGATGACGTGGAATCAGGTGAAGAGATGGGCACCCACAAACGACACAGTCGGTCTCTGATGGGCAGCTTTTCTAAACGCAAGGTTAGAGCATTTACAGTTCTTTATGCTATGGTCTTGTGAGCCGCATAATTTCTACATGATGTCTTCTTGACTGTAGGGAAACCAGGAGATTTCCCTTAGAGGACGGTCCCTCGGGGGCCTATGCAGGGTCAATATTATGACGGATAGTGTGACTTTCTCTGAGCCCTACCAACATTTCACTAGTACCAACCTATTTGGAAATCTCCCGTTGTCCCTTTAGGAGAGACTATCATTTGTTGTCAAGTATTTAGGGCCAGATTTACAAGAAACTGGTGCAGCGCGGTGCTGCGGCAAAATTAACAGCGCTGTGCCAGTTTTGAAACTCAGGGATGCACCATATTTACAAGAATATGGCGCACCCCTGAGTCTTCCCCTGCACCAGCACTAAATTAAGCAGCCCACTCCAATATAGGCATCCTTGCACAATAGTGCAAGGGTGTCTGCATTGAGGGGTGTGATTGTTTATATGCAGGAAGGTGTCCCTTCCTGCACATAAACAATCATCCATGGCATAAAATGAGCAAAAAACAAGGAGGAGTAAAAGTATTCCTCCCCATTGTGCCATGCTAGCTCCCCATTGTAAATCTGTGGCAGCGTCAAAAGCAATGGGTGTTGCGGTGGAATGCCCACAGCAACACCCATTGCACGCCCCTCTGATGCAGAAAACTGCGTTGGAGGGGCCCATATATACAAGGAGGTGTAAAGCCACAAAAAGTGGAGTTACACCTCCTTATAATGTAGATAAGTGGTAAGCGCCACTGGAGCGTTGCAAAAAGCGATGCTCCGTTGGTGCTATGGCCTGGTAAATCTGGCCCTTAGTTTTTAAATAGATATTTTATGTATTAATGTATGTATGTATTTCCAATTATACACTTTGCTGCATGCTGTTTTACAGGTGCTTGGTTTTCAAATATATATTTTATGTACTAATGAATGTATGTCTTTCTATTTATGTATTTTTGCTCAGTGCTATTTTACAGGTGCTTACCTCATTTTGACAGGAGTAACTCATGTTGAAAGCAGGCAGGACAGACCAGGCTGGTTTATGTCTATTAGCCATTGGGTCATCCGGTTTAGGGTCTGGAATAACCTTTGTCCCTAATGAACAGAAGGCCACCAAATGCAGGTGCACATTTGAGTGTTGATCCTTGATAATGGGAAATATAGGGCATGTTATTCCCACTATAAGGCGCACAAACAGGGCAGATGCACTATTAGCTCTCTTTATTTGTGGAAGGACTCATGTGCCGCCAGTGCCGGGGGCCATGCACCTATGCTTTGAACACGAAATGTAATAATATTTTGTATCTAAAAATATGAATACTTGCCCCATAAAGGTGGGGGCCAGTGTGGCCACAACAATTTCGATGGTAAGGCCTTGATCAACACGAGTGAAAGAAGTCATTATCTTTTTGTAAGCCATGTATATATGCAAGGAGCCTTGTCCATGTGCAGGCAGCCGTAAAGATATGTCTTACATTGGGTCAGTCACAGGTTGTACAGCAGTCCATTACCTACATTTTGCTGTCATATCGAGCAGGGACCCACTAACTTTTCCGTTTGGCAACCGTATGTAATACATTTCAGAACACTGTGGGGTCTACCATTCACACAAAGGAGGTAGCTGCAAAAAAATGGGGTGGGTTTTGACCAGTGAGTCCTTATGCGCCTACCTATTATGGTAGAATGTTGCTGATTTAAGGTCTTGTTCAGATCAGTGGCCCATATTTATACTTTTTTAGCGCCACATTTGCGTCATTTTTTGACGCAAAAGCGGCGCAAACTTGCAAAATACAATTGTACTTTGTAAGTTTGCACCGTTTTTGTGCCAAAAGGCAGGGCAAATGCGGTGCTAAAAAAGTGTAAATATGGGCCAGTGTTTTTAAGTGACTCACATGTACACCATGCACAGCTGTCAGAATATTTGCTTACCGTTTCTGGTTTATTACACCAATCTTTACGTATCTCAAGTTGATTTCCATGGAAGCTAGAATCATGTTAAAAAATCGTGATCCCAAGAAGAATGGCGTTATTCCATCTTATGCCAGAGAGCGGTGATATGGCAGTCATGAGGCAACACCCACGTGGTATAGTGGCTCGTGTTATGTTATCTACCATTTGTATAGCACACTAGTGTGGTACAAGGTACCGATGCTTTACCACTTTCTACTTTATTCCACAGTCCAGGAGCCGTTGGGCATTATGCCCACAGCCCCTGTGCCAATCTGCATGTCAGCCCTCAGGAATTGTGACATTCTGTGTTACAATTAATGAACCACGTGCCCCACTGAACTATATGCCTCTCTGCACTGCAGCCCACCAGTATATCTCATGATGGAGAATAATACACAAACCCTGTGTCATCCCACACAGCAACTAACAATCCAGTGACATTCCTCACTGCAGACCAAGGCCCATGCATCCTTATGTATAGCCCCTATAAATCCATTGACCACCCCGGACTGCAGTCCACAGTCCATGAACCCTTATTTACTTCAGTCCTCAGTTCCCGTGCCTTTATTCACTGCAGTCTCCAGTCCATGCGCCTCTAATCACTGCAGTCCTCAGTCCATGCACTTCTGTTCACTGCAGTCCATGCGCCCTTAGTCACTTCAGTCTGAGGTCCATGTGCCTCTAGTCACCAGGCACAGCCCGTCCTTTAGGGCGGAGGGGCCACACCCCCCCACACCTTTTGCAAATCATGAAGAGTGCTGGTGAGGCTGAACAAAGGTCAGCCTGACAGACATTCTTCATGTTCAGGTCAGGCAGCCAGGAGCAGACATGCGCGATTTGTGCAGACTCCTGGCTGCCTGAGCAGAACTTTGCTGGGCTAAAGCGGTCACAGCTCCTGTGGGCATGACCTCCTCGGCTCAGCAAAGGTGCCTCGAGGCCCTCCCCCGTGTGATGAAGGAAGCGCCACCCATTGACTTCGACCTGGGCACTTCAGGTTTAAGTCCTGAAGCACCCGGGACGAGTGTCAATCAGTGACACCTCGTCACAGAGTGGGGTGGGATCAGCAGTTTCACTGACCCCATCCCACTCTGTGACAAAGTTGGGACTGCTGCCATCCTTCATTGGCTGACCTAAGGTCAGCCAGCGAGGTTAGGCAGCAGTCCCAACCCTCCTGGGACCTCCGAGGCTGAAGGTAAGTGTGTGTGTGTGTGTATGATCTTTTTAAATGAATGTTTGGTGCGTTCGTGTATGTTTGAATGTTGATGAGTGTTGTTAATGGATGTGCGTGCATGTGTGTGTGTGTGAAAGAATGAGTGTGAGTGTGCTTCCCGCCCACTCCCCTCCCCTAAAACTGCCGGCAGCCACTGCTAGTCACTTCAGTCCACAGTTCCCGTGCGCTTATTCACTGTAGTCTGCAGTCCACGCACCTCTATTTACTGCAGTCTATGTGCCCTTATTCACTGCAGTACATGTGCCTCTATTCACTGTAGTGTGCAATTTATGCGCCTCTAGGCACATAAGTCCACAGTTCCTGTGCCCTTATTCACTGCAGTCTGCAGTCCAAGTACCTCTTTTCATTGCAGTCCATGTGCCCTTATTCACTTCAGTTCACAGTTCCCGTGCCCTTATTCACTGCAGTCTGCAGTCCATGCACCTCTATTCACTGCAGTCCATGTGCCCTTATTCCCTAATACACTCCATGTGGCCTTCTGGACCCCAGCCACACTCCGAATGTAATGAGCGCATTCCTCGGTTTACACTCCTTACCGTACTGCTGACCACACTCTTTCTGTCTCCTGTGCATTGCTTGTTTTGCCTTAATTGTTGTGTTTTTCGTTTAAACATGTTTTATATAAAATTATGGCAGCACGAACAGGGGAAAGATAGTACTATGGGTTGGTAACTGATGAGACCCTCCTAACATTGACAAAGGCGTTTGGAGTTCTCTATAGGGTCATGGCAGAAAGTTTTTCTGAAAGACCAGTAACAAATGTATATTTGAAGAGGAGCTGTTTATGGACAACATTATTGCCAGTACTAGCAGGGCACTTCTTAAAGCAATGGTCTTGCAAGGTTAACAGATAGGGTGATGGTCCATGTTCTTTACTTCTCCATGAGAACAACATGACTATATAGTAGAGTTTAGAAATTGAAATGGGGGCACAGGCCACCAACGCACCAGTCTTCTCCCGCAATTTCACTCTGCCAGCGCAGCCACGTGCCTTGATAGCAACATTTTTTTCACTGACACATCGACACACACTATATAAGGCTTGGAAACACACATTCCAAAGGATAGCTACATAACTTCAATGACATGAAAATTCCAAACACATATCCGAGAATATATCATTCTAAAACAACCTACTGAAGCACAAGAGGCCTTGTGGGTCATAGAGATAGTCAAGGGGAGTCTGAAATCTCAGGGCTTGGTCAGATGAAAGCTTCGAGCTCTCAGAAAGATGCTTGTCTATTCCCTTGCTGGTGTATCCTTCAAGGGTAGAATCTCCCACTCTTTGTACAATGGCCAGAGCCCTTCTCACTAAAGCAAAGCTCCGATTCGAACAAGACTTCATACATGTGCAAATCACGTACCTTTGAGCCATTTTGTATATATAAACAACTTCCTTGATCCTCTTATCTGCTGTTCATTATCTTCACATGCAGAAGAAAGGTGGGAAATTTAAAAAGTCATTGAGCGTGGAAGAAGGTGATGATAACCTCGACCGTCAAGGAAGCATTGCGAGAGGGACAATACACTATGGCAGGTAAGATGAGAATTTCATATTTTACACGGTGTCCCGAAATCAAGGACTTTTCCGCAAGCAATACAGGCTTTGTATCCCTGTCGTCATGGTTCAAACTGCAAGCGCTTGCTGTGGGTATTTCTTTAAGCTTCACAGGGATCTTGGTGAATATTTTCCCTTCCCTTGTAGAGTCCGAAACTTATGCACTCATTTATTTATAATGACTACATCTCTAAGGCTCACTGGTCTAGTAACTTCTTCAGCCAATCACTGTCACTCAGCACAAACTGTCTAGTACACTTGCTGTTGCAGAAAATTGGATGAGTTCAGAAAGTTTTATTGCAGTAAGAGCAAAGTAATATTCAACAAGGTATTGCGCAGATGCTTTTGGATCATACTGTCCATTTAGTAATTGGCTGACCTGAAGTCTTCATCGAAGACCAAAAACAATGCAGCGTTTTTTTTATTGGTGCTTTGCCTCAGGTACCATGTAGTTGCAGTTGTGGCATAGAAGGGTTTGTGATGAAGAGAGAGATAAAGTGATGGCCATAGAGTCTCACTGTTTGGTTATGTATTGAAGTTAGAATTGGATCATGGCCTTTTGAAGCCACAGCTATCAATCACTAGATCACCTCTACATCAGGTCACTCAAGTTCAATTTTTTTATATCTTGAAATCAGACACAAGTGAAATGGAGGATGGGGTGAATCAGAGCAAAATCAACACACATTCAGCCTAGGAGAATGTTGCAAATGAGTAATTAATGCACCAACAGACTGTATGTATGTGAAATGCCAGCTCTCCCATTTTTAAGTGAGTCTTTAGACAAAAATGTTATTTAACAACGTTTTTCTCATTTTCTCATTTCTAATGGATTTCTCACGTGTAATTGATTTTTTGTTAACAGTGGATCACTCTTCCATCCAGAATCTCAACAATCAAGGCCCATTCATCACACTCTCGTGGCCTGCTTTCCCTTTTGTTTCCCCCATAGTATGCGGAAGCAGCCTCCTCATAGCTATAGTGGTATAGAGGCAAACAACATCGGGTGCAAACACTGGGACACTGATGTGCAGACAATGGCATTGGAACAAGGACTGCAACCCGGGGGCAAAGCTTTTATATCAAGACAGAGATACTGAAACACAAGTGCCATAATTTGTACAAGAAGACTACCACTGAGGAATAGACGCCTGGCCTTTGAAACTAGATCACCGACCTGTCCACACTGGTGCCTGGATATTAGGAGAATGCCATAGGAACACTTGGTCAATACCAGCAGCACAGCACTCCTGACATTGTGAAACTGGGACACCTGTATGGGAGGTTGATACTGGAACAATGCCACAAGAACACTGGCATGGGTCAGTAATACTGGGACAGAGATAGGCTGACATAGAGACACTGACTTGGTGAAACCTAAACCATAAGACTCTTAATCTGGTACACTAGCATTAACAGTGCAATAATATTGGGGTACTTACATAGTGACCTTAATACAGGAACAAAGGCAATTGGGCACTGATTCTGCCACAAGGACATTGACACATGGAGCACTGACTGGAAGCCACTTACATCTTCACATGGAAATATTCACACCAGGGGCCGTTTTACCCAATGCGGCGCATTTTGCTTGTCTGCACCGTGCGCACCTTTCAAAAAGATGTGCCCTTAGAAAATAAGCAGGATGCACCGTATTAGACTGATGGCAGTGCAAACTCTCACTGTTCTGTGGGCATATACAGAGCGGCTTGAAAAAGGCCGCTCAGTGTTTCACTGTGCAGGTGGCAACCCGACTACATTTTTAGGAGGGATGAGAAATTCCCTTACAGGTGGATGTAGTGAGTGACTGCACCCGCCTGCAAGGGGATGTCTGGGGGGTCCATAGGACATCTCCAGAGGGCTGCGACCCTGGGCCGCATTGACAGTGAACCATCTATTTGTGACACACTGTAAGTGTGCCTCCTGAGAACTTCTTTTCCTTTACGCCTGTGTCTATAACATGGCACAGGCGCAGAGCCAAAGAGATTCCCTTATTTGCAAAGGGCCATGCCCCCATGCAAATGAGGGAACGCCCTCTGTTGATAGCTCTGATGCTATATGTGCCAGCACTATCTTTATTACACCAGGGGTTGCACAAGCATCTGCGGCCTCTTCTGTAATACCAAAGTGCCCCAGGGGCGAGCAAAGCTGGCACAAATGCCCTTTAGGCCCCCAGGGCACTTTGTATAATTCAGCACCAGATCATTAACAACATGACACCAACACAGGTAAATTGGGCACCCAAAGTGACACATGGGCACTGACATAGACTAATTAGGAAACAAAGATAGGCCCGACACTGGGTGAACACAGACACAGGGAGACTATAGACACAAGGTCAGGGATAGCAGGAAAACCAAGGCAGTTGTCCCTGCTAAGTAAGACTCCGAGACAGCCCACAGGACCAAGATGCCCTACCAGTGGCAGATACTACTAGTTCACAAATACCACCTCACCTGTATTCTTGGGAGAATAACTGGAGCTGATGACTGCAAAAATGAGCGTGGTTAAAGGAAAGTCCCATTCTTTGGTCCTGATAGTCTGGATGGGTCTCTCATTATGTTCACATTTGCAAGTTATTTCCACACCCCTTGACAGAGTAAAGTCAGTATGTACGAGGTATACAATTAGTAAATGCCTCAGGCCTTTGGTGGATTTTGAGTATTGCAAAGATAGTACATATGCGCCACAAAAAAAAAAGAAAGAACTGCACTTAGATTATAGCACCGTTTTGAAGTAATTTTGACATAGGCAGTTTCCTTGCTGATTGATGTCAACTTTCCATTCAAAGTAATCCCTTATCGTCGCCCAGAATGAATCGTTAACATTTCTAATTCTGGTGGAAACAGATTGTGCCTAATAATCGTAATAACGCACTATTTATATCAGGGCTGACACTGCAAACTTGTAAATGAAATCTATCTAGTTTTGGAGAATGTTTCCATCCCAGTGAGATTTGAGCTGTATCCTTTGTCGCCAATTTTCACAAAATTATTTTGAATGTTTTCCAGCCTTGCCTGTTGTTCTGCATTACTGTGCTGATGTTTGTTCCCCTGTAGGATCACCAGGCAGAAGAAGACCATGAAGCTCTCGCGGGCCTTGTCCGACCTGGTGAAATACACAAAGTCCGTCGGCATCCACGATGTCGAAACCGAGAGTAAGGATTGCTGTTTTGTAAGCAGAGGAAGAAAGGCCTAATCCCACTGGAGTAAATTATCGTGAAAAGCAGCGCTTAAAAAAATCACCTCTCATAAATAATAATGTGCAGGCGAATTTACATAAATAAGCCCGCGCTGGTGCCTGGAGGGCTATATTAGCACTGGAACCAGGTTGTGGTATTGCATTCCGCTGGGGCTAAGGGTAAACCAACAAGTGGATCTCATGCTTACCTGCAGGCTTGTTCGACCATCATCGCTGGCTGCCAGCGAGGAATGTCAGCCGCCAGCCCCCACGGCCTTGTCTGTTGCAGGAAACAGAATACTAAATTGTGCTGATTACTAGGTGTGGGCATGTGAACTGGGAGTAAGGTGAGGAGAGCGATTTGTTGAGGAGGGCGCAGTGGTTATGGGCAAGGAAATGAGTGAAAAGGCAAGGGTAGGGAAATGTGGAAGATGGAGGCAAGAATGTGCGCACAACAATAAGCGGGCATGAGGAACAGGGGACTATGGGGCATATTTATACTCCGTTTACGCCAAATTTGCGTCGTTTTTTTCGACGCAAATTCGACGGAAAACGAACTCCATATTTATACTTTGGCGTTAGACGCGTCTAGCGCCAAAGTTCATGGAGTTAGCGTCATTTTTTTGCGTGAACACCTTCCTTGCGTTAATGATATGCAAGGTAGGCGTTCCCGTCTTAAAAAATGACTCCGATGCTATTGCATCGGATTTATACTCCCGGGCAAAAATGACGCCCAGGAGTGGGCGGGACTAAAAAACCTGCATTTGCGCCGGATTTTAGCGCCTGGGTCAGGGCAGGCGTTAAGGGACCTGTGGGCTCAGAATGAGCCCAGAGGTGCCCTCCCCTGCCCCCAGGGACACCCCCTGCCACCCTTGCCCACCCCAGGAGGACACCCAAGGATGGAGAGACCCACCCCAGGGAAGAAAAGGTAAGTTGTGGTAAGTATTTTTTTATATTTTTTTTTGTGGCATAGGGGGGCCTGATTTGTGCCCCCCTACATGCCACTATGCCCAATGACCATGCCCAGGGGACAGAAGTCCCCTGGGCATGGCCATTGGGCAAGGGGGCATGACTCCTGTCTTTGCTAAGACAGTAGTCATGTTAATGGGGGTTGGGCGCCCAAAAAAAATGGCGCAAATCGGGTTAAGACGTTTTTTTTGCCTCTGCCTGACTTGCCCCATTTTAGGACGCCCAAACGCCATTTTTCCCTACGCCGGCGCTGCCTGGTGTACGTGGTTTTTTTTCACGCACTCCAGGCAGCGCCGGTCGGCTAACGCCGGCTAACGCCATTCAATAAATACGGCACCCTCATGGTGCTTCAGAATGGCGTTAGCCGGCGCTAATTTTTTTGCGCTAAACTGCGTTAAGCGCAGTTTTGCGTCAAAAAGTATAAATATGGCCCTATGTTTGGGGAGTGTAGATGATAGAAAAGGCGAGGTTTGGTTTAATGGGAAAAAAAGGGAGAGGGAGAGAGAGCACCTTGGACAATTAGATGGGTATGTGGAGTGGGATGTGTGTTGGGAAAACATGAAAGTCAGTGGGGGTGGAGAGGGAGGTAGTAGGTAGGTGAGGATTTGGGAAGAGTTGGTGTAGGGGTTATATGATGTGGGAAAGAACATGGATTTAGGGGTCAGACAGGACATCGTAGTTGAGCAAGGGCCTGGCAGATAACAGGAAGCCGTGGAAGGAAGGAGGAGAGTAGAGATGATGTGTAGGGACTGGAGCTCAATTGTGGGAAAACAAAGGAGGAATGGGGAGCGGGATGGGTGTGAAAGATGGGAGGCATCAGGGCATAGCAGCAATACAGGCGCTGAATGTCTAAAATAAAATACAATGAATGTATTTCTGTTTTGATATTTTGGAAATCTACGATGCTGGTATTTGAAGTGGAGTGAGATTGGATTTACCACCTTTTAGTTTCTCATGCACTGACTTACTGCTGCCTTCCTCCACCAGTCTCATGCAGTTGGCAGGTGTCATCCTTCAGCGAGACCAAGGCACACCAGGTCATCCAGCAGAAACCTATGCAGTACATCCGCTTCAACCAGTCCCAGCTATCGCGCATCTACCCGTCATCATACCGGGTCGACTCCAGCAACTACAACCCCCAGCCCTTCTGGAATGCGGGCTGCCAGCTGGGTACGTGGCCAAAGCTCTATTTAGGCCTCTGATTACTTACATTATACCTTGTTCAGTTCTAGGTAGTGACAACCCTAGATAGAATGTGGCTCCTAGGATAATCTGATCGACATGCAGTCAGTTCCTTTAAACGGCCAACATCTAGTGAGTCTCCTATTTTGCAGCGTCTCTCCACAATATTATGTTAATTCTGAACTCACTGCCCCTTATCATCACTGTAGTCCAGTTTTCTTTCTTAGCTCACCGCCCTCCTCTGTTCCATTTTTCAGATCACTTTATTCCCTCTGTCCCCCTTGCATTGACCATATCCTTATTTCTCTTTCTCCTAACTCTTCCATATCCCACCTACCCACACTGCTTCACACTGCTTTGTTCTGCTGGCTGCCTGCCCATCTCTCGTTCCCAACTATTTCCTCTGTTTTGCTGGTCCACATTCCAAAGAAATGCTATGTCTACTCTCCCACAACCTGGCTGTCCCCTTTGCCTACTCCACTTATCCATCAAGCCTTCTCTCCATCTTTGCTCTGTCGTTGTTCTTCATTTCTCTCGACCAATCAGCCAGCTCAGCTCTATCCAACCTTACCCCTCACCCACTTCCTTTCTCTACTTATGCCCTTCTGGAGATGATGCACTTCTGTCATCCTTCATTTTCTCGCTCTTCTCAATTGCATTAACACATTCCTCCCTTTTTCTATGTCCCAATGTGCCTGTCTATGATACAACTCTTTATCTCCTCCATTTATGCCCGCCTTTTACATTCACTTTGATATCAGTGTTTCACAATAATTCTCTCTCGCTCTAAGGTCTCCTTTAAGCATGTGATCAAAATTTGTACCCCTGGGGCACTAGAATTCTGAAACTGTGAACACATTATTCCTTTGAACTCCTGGGGTGAAAGTTTGACAAGCCTGTGCTCCCTTCTCCTGCAATTTCAATGGGCAATGTGTAATTTTTTGGGTGATCATTTGTGATCGAAGGTTTTCAGGAAAACCAGAAATGGAAATTTGCGAAATCAGAAATTGACAAATTGAGTTGGATTTCTTTCCCCAACCCTTGCGTAAAAAGGAAAACAATATACCAAATATCCTATGCACACATTTCCTTTATTTCAGGAAATTGAAGTAGAGCACCCTCCTCCAGAGAATAAAACAATCTACATGCCTTTGCTTAAATAACATTGTTTAAAGGACTTAAGTCCCAAGGCCACCCTGCAAGACTTGTTTTAGCTTTACCTTAATTGTAACACCATATTTCTCAGCAATACTTCCCTCCCCGGTCAATGCTTTTATGAACTTGGAGTTGTTTTAATAATGAACTATTTCGCAGGTGCCCCTACTGGCATGTTTAGCTGACAACATCATTTTTCCATTTATTGTGCCGCGTTTGTTTTCATGCATCTGAGCCTGAGTAAAGTACTGGGACAGGCTTGGAGTTTTACCTATTTCCCTTAGGTGTTCTGTAGAATATATGGAAGGTTAAGGTAGCAAGACGTTCAAAACATATGATGGCACTGGATCAGATGTCCAAATCTCCCCATATTACGTCATGACAGGATGTGCGTCTCAATTGACGCCTCTCTCCCTCTCTCTCTCTTGATGTGTTTTTTGCTTTCACAGTTGCTTTAAATTACCAGTCGGAGGGCAGAATGCTGCAGTTGAACCGGGCCAAGTTTAATGCCAATGGGAACTGTGGTTATGTCTTGAAGCCGAAGTGCATGTGTCAAGGTAAGGAAAAGCACTTGTTAGTTTCAGGAAGTGCACCTGTTCTGGTAAGAATGAGCATGCGTGAGGCAAAGAACGTGCACATGTCAATACCAATAAGGGATTGTGACATTATCAGAAAATACATACTTCTAGTAAAGGACGTATGTATGCTGGTATGAAGTACTAGTGACATGGAGAGGAAGTGCATGCGTAGTGCAACAGTAAGTACATGTATTTTTTTAGGTCGTGCCTGCAGGCATCACGCATGCGCTGTCACTAAGGCAATAATGTTTTGTATCTGAAAAAAAAACCTCTTAAAAAACGGCTTGAAGCCCGTCCTCACTTACCATTTGTTGGCATCATCATCATTCTTGTTTGCTGCCTTCTAATTTGTCTGCCCGTGCGATGTCGTCACTTCTTTCTGTCCATGTGGCGCATGGAACAAGTACAGATTAATTTAGCTTAATTAGTCTCCCTCCGCACTGCAACTGAGGTACTGTTGCCTGGGGTTTTTTTTTTTGCATTTTTAAAACAACACAAACTTGCCTCTGCATGGAAGTATGGACCACGCTGCATGAGCACGAGTATTACACAAGTTCATTTAATTTTATTTTTGAAGGCAGAGTAGATGAAGTGATTTGCAGAGAATCACAGAATGTTGTGGCAATGCTGAGACTCGAACCAGTTTCCTTAGTTCAACAGTTGGTGTCCCGTCTGCCTACACTGCCCATAAGGCCGCATCCTTCTCATTGGCATCATTTGTTGCAATCAATGGAAGCATGTCAGGGACCAGATGTAGGATTAATGGTTCAACTTGGCTCTGAAAGCACAGTTTGGCAGTTTGTTCGATTTTTACGTTCCATGCACTTCAAAACAGATTAGAAATTAGAAAAAACAGACCAAATTAGAGACACCATAGTAAATGTATAAAATACTGCCACTACCATTTGTATCAATTTGAGTGGCATACATGTATATGATGTCTTACCATAATATTGGTGCCAACCTTACATACTTCTTTGGCAAAATCATGTCTAAACTGGCATTTCTCATTAAGTAAGGACTCTGACATTGGCACAGAACCACTTATTGCAGTTCTCTTTAGTGGATTGTTACTATGTCATTTTACAAAAGCTTATTTTGCTTTCATTGGTTTGCGCTGCAACAATAAGGCACATGCAAAAATAGCAATTTTGGGATGTGTTTAGGAGCATGGATTTCTTTTCCTGAATAGCAGCTCGGTGCATGTTTTCTTGCTCTTGTTACCATTTGCCATGGAGAAAGCAACTTGTGCCAGACAGCTCTTTAGCATAGACAGTTGTCCCCACCCACCCATCCCTGTTTCACCTAACCCCACCCACCCTGTCGCTGTTTCTTCTCCTCCCCGCACCCACCCCGTGCATTTCTTCTTCGCCTCCCAGCAGACAAAAGAAAAAAAGCTATGACACGGACAGCGCTGGCTGCTTCTTAGCTTTTTTTCTCTTTTTTTATATTAACCATCCTGCTCTCCAGCAATTTACCCACTTTCTCATTCACCATCCCCACTGGACTGACAAAGCCAATAGGTCGCCCATAGGCCAGACCTATTTGCTTTGCAATGCTTGTTATCAGGAGGAGTCGTGCAGAGAATGTGGAAAACAAGCTTTCTAAACTGTAACTGGTGAATAAGGTTAGAATACCAGCCTCCACTCAACATCTAGTGATATTGAAGAAATTATGCAACCCCTCACTGCCCAAAAATGTGTTATGCCTGGTTCTGTTGTAAATGACTGTTGCTCTTGTGGCAAGTCTGTGCTATATAAAACGGTCACAAAAAATCCAGGAAGTACATGTACTATTATCAGCACTGGGATATGTAATGTACCAGAGACCACATAGTAGGGCAAGAAAGTGCATTTATCACGTTAAAAAAAAAGTAGTTTGTATTTCATCATAAGGAGGAGCGTGTACCAGAGCACAAAGGTGCCTGGGTCATTTGAGAATGTGCATGACTTAGAGATGCGCCTGAACCAAGGTATGGAATTATCACACATTGCCTCGGTAAGTGGTTAGGGCTCTGTCAGAGTGGTGATAAAAGAAAACTCGGAATATGAACATCATATTGAGCTATTCCAAAATAAAATACATTTTCCTTTCCGAGGCGGAAATATACTGCTTTGTTCATTGCAGCATATTTCCTCCTTCATTATTTGTGAGAGCAGAGCTTGCGCTACAAGTAACAGTTCATGTTCCTTGGAGAGTTTCGTTATCATGAGCAGGAGGAATTATCTGGAGAGCATAGTAGTTCCTTAGCTCTTAACAGAGACATATATTATGTTATGCGCATTTGTATAGTGCCACCCACCATTGTAATCGCATCATTTAGACAGAATATTTGGAAACAGAAACATATTGTGTGAAAAATATTGAGGGCAAAAATATTGTGAAGGTAAGTTTCTATAAGTAAGCAAAGTTCTACTATATGTAACTCCACATATATGTACCTTGATGATATATGTATATATATCTTCCAAGTACGTAGATGTGATGTTAAGAATAGTGAATCTATATTTACCTATTTGCACTTTTCTTCTCCATATTTTGGTCCTCGATATTTTTGACATTATATTCAGTCCTAACAATATTTTTTCTGATATTCTGTCAGTGATTCCTTTTGCACAGATTAGTGAAGTTCATTAATGTGACCGGCAGGCTCAACGATTTCTAGTGTCTGTTGTGTTGTTGGAGTTAACTTGTGCGTGGTTAGTAGAGATTTTGCACAGTGTTAGGTCTGACATATTTATCTGAGCTTGTGTGAAAGTAAAGTCGGTTTCATAATGTATGTGGTAGTTTACTGGCATGAGTGCATGTACTAAAGGACTTTCCATTTTTTGATTATGAGGAAATGTCAATAGTATCAATTGTGCTATCATGAATATAGTGCTTTTATACAAACAACACAAGCCAAGTCGGTGTTATATGATGTAGTGTTGGGTGCAAGGTACTGTTGATTTGCCACGCTTTGCCAACTATTTGGCGTGTTATTGTTTGCACAATAATGAAGGGGTTGCTGTTAGGCATGTGCCGTTTGTGTGTGATCATTTTTAGGTGAGATGGAAAGTATTGTGTGTTGTGTTAGAGTCCTTTTGAATATGAGATGAAAGACCAGATATGGATTACTAGAGGTGTGTTGGGTGCATGTGGCGAGGCCTATCTATAATGTATTGACGGTGGGTTGTGAATATGTTTGTTTTCAATTTGGAGTCAGATTAAAACTAGTAATTCTCTAAAAGGCTCTTTTATATGTTAGTGTGGTACCATGTCCTTCTTTCTGAAGGTGGGGCAGCCTTCGTTATCTTGTTGGAGCAAAGCTCCAGAACAGGGTCACAGATGTTCAAACAGCCACAGATACACAGACCTTTCAGTAGTCATAATGTTAGGATCAAAGCTAGAATAAATATTGAGTAAATATATATGCATTGACTGCTCTATGCATACTATGTAAGGAAACCCCGGCATGAATGCCAATCCTTCATAAATCTGGTATGTTATCCACATTGCTATAGCACCTTCGGCCTTTAGTACGACACCAAATTACTTTCCTAACGAGAGAGTCATTATTTGTCCAGTTAGTAAGCTGTTGTTTAAAATGAGAGGGGCAGAGAGAGAGAGGGATAGATAAATATATATATATTTATATATATAAAGAGAGAGAGAGAGAGAAAGAGAGAAAGAGGGGGAGCTGCAAGGAGAAGGAAAGAGGAACAATGGAGGAAGATTGAATCTGTTTGGGGTGCGTGTGTATGTGTGGAGGTGTTTGTGTGTCTGCCTAGTGACGTCATTTTTGGCTGTCAGAAGAGTTACATTAAAAATAGTCTATTAGATGGATACTAGAACATTGGGAGTGCCAGAGGAGAAACCGTCACTGATTCTCCCTGCTCTGGCAGTGTCTGTACTCAAACCTCAGCCAGCGGTGTCCACTAGAATGATTCATTTAACTGAGGAGCCCACAAGCTGATGAATGAGATGGTGGACGTGAGGTAGTGGGAGTTAGAGCTGGGGCTAAGATGTACACTCCCCTTCATTTGCCTAGATGAAAAGGTTTCTGAATGAGGAGCCCACAAGCTGATGAATGAGATGGTGGACGTGAGGTAGAGGGAGTTAGGCTGGGGTTAAGAGGTACACTCCCCTTCGTTTGCCTAGATGAAAAGGTTTCTGACATCTGGAAGGGCAGATGTGCTAAGGTTCGAGGAGGAGCGCTCTTCAAGATGCAGAAGGAAGTAACTCATGTTATATTTGAGGAGAGGTATTTTTTTTATATTCAGGCTGAGAAGTTATTCTGCTTAAGAAGATTTCATGCCCCAGGGGTTGGGGAACTTTGTCCCTGTGGTTATTTGTTGTTGAAATACATAGGTTAATAATTCAGGTTCAATAGAGGTTTGCCCCCTTGGTTTCTTGAGATAAGCACACTGGTTAGAAGAGTCCTTTATCTGAGTGAGTTTGGTACTTGGGCATATAGGGAATGGTTTTTTAGTATTAGAAGAAGAGCCTTACATTCGTGATTGAGTGGTATTTTTGTCCCTCAACTGTGCTATTTTATCCTTGATGGGACGAGTCTTAAAAGACTAGTGGGAGCATTCTTGTATTTTAAAGTCACCATCTTTTACCTAGGAGTAATGGGTTACTTAATTTCAATATCTGCGCCCTTCCTTTCCAAGACTAATTTATTGAAATGGGAATACATTAATCCAAGAAAGAAAGGGAGCTCTTGAAACAACGTATATATATGTGATGATGGTTTCCCCTCCACCCTCATAGAAGTTGCAGCATTTCAGTTCTCAAGATCACTGTCTTGCTCCTTCCTTCATATTTAGGACATTTCTCAGCACTCACCAAATGCCAAGTGAAGAAGTAAACACAGATTGATAATTTCTTTATCTGCCAGCAATTCATCACATTAGACATTTGTGCCATCTGAACCACACATTTATAATTTCGCTTGACTGTCTGATTAATTGTTTCTTGCTAGGTGCCTTCAATCCAAATTCTGAAGATCCTTTGCCAGGACAGCTGAAGAAGCAGCTGATATTGAGGATTATTAGTGGACAGCAGCTCCCAAAGCCAAAGGATTCCATGCTTGGGGACCGAGGCGAGGTAGGTCTGAGGCTAAGGCTGGGCCAAGAAACCTATTGATTGAAGGGAGAGATATGCTAAATATTCGTAATTTGCTTTTGAAAAACTATGTGAAATTCTGTACGAATTACACACGATTACACAAAATGCAAAACCAGTGAAAAGTCATCCTCACATCCATTTTGGACAGAAGGACACAGTCAATGCAAAAACAAAATAGAACAAAAGTGCAAGTGTCTTAAACAATAGCCACTCGTGTTTTAGTCGTTTTCATTGTTCCTGTGCTCCCTTGCTAAGATGTTTGAGCAAACAAAGCATAAATACACCATGAGGATCAATACAGTAATTTGGAGAATTTCACATAACAAAGTAATATGAGATTTGTGAAATTACATGAAAATACGCCAGCATAAGAGACCTTTTGCCTGGGCCTTTTAGAGGTCAACAATGTTATACAATGTAAAAACATGTGGCGGGCAAAGCATCTTTTGTAGCTTGCAATATAAAAGAAGAAGTGCTGTGGACCCAAAGCTCTTAAGACCACATGCACCCGCTGAGGCGAGGTAATGTTATGGAAGCTGAACTTCACCAGTAGGTTATTTAGAGATAACTAGCTATTGCGGCTGACATCCTCATAATGTTGTTTGACACTCATTTGTTATCAGTGTTATGAGAAAGTCATCCTTTTAGCATGTTCACCCAAATGTTTTCTGACTGATACTGGTGATAACTGACCCTGACTGTGCCCTGGGCTCCACTAAACAGTCCCAGGGCCAGTGCTCTGAATAAAAGGTATATGGTAATGTGGCACAATTACAATTGGCAATGACAGACTCTTGTGAATCCCTAGAAGATAATAGGGGAACGGGAATTCAAACTACCTATAAGTTCCTGGTATCTGATAGGGCAGGGAAGTTTGGAGGTCCAGTAGATTTCCTGCACTGGCGTGTGCACTGTTGTGTTGCCTACTGTCATTTTTAAAGGCAGCCCTGCTTTGCAGACTGTTTTAAAAAAATAAAATGTGTGCAAATTCGGCTTTGGAATTAAAGGTACTTCCAAAGTGATATTCTACCTTATTTTAGATATGTGACCGCCAGTGTATTCCCTAGATGCCCTAGGGGTGGGGTGTCATGTAACTATAAGCAGTGACAGTATAGAAGGTGTTTTATATTCCCTGGTGAGGGAAAAACTGCACCTTTAGCTTTTCCTCATTGTACATACGTAGCTCCATAGGCTAACATGGGAATATTTTCCATAAACATAAGTGCTGCTTGGAAGGAACTAAATGTATCATGAAAGGACTCAAAAAATTGAAACTGATAAATCCAATAACTTGCCACTGTTGAATTTATCATAACTAGTACAGAGAAAAATGTATATGACTTTCTTTTCTGTAAGCCAAATTTCAGCCTACTAGTGGCCGCTCCTGATTGGTCAGCCTTAACAGGATTAGCCAGGTTCCTTTTGATGAGGTGAGAAGTGGCCTGCACTGAGCAGAGGTTATCTGATGCCGGGAGGTGGGCAGATGTTGAGGCCAGGCCAGGAAGGGGGCTGGGTAAATCAAACTGGGCTTCAAAGGAAGCAGGTCAGAAAGGAAAGCTAGCCAAGACTGTCCTCTCCTCCTGTACCTCAAAGATAACTAGCAGGCTCAGGAAAGGAGTTTGCACATGTCCAGAGGGGAGTGTCAGTGGAAATGAGCCACACCAGTAGGTTGGATTAGCCAGGTCTTGCTCCTCTGGGGAAAAATCGTCCGTCTTGGAATTTAAAGTGCAGTGCTTTATGGAACAAGAAAATACCACACTTTGGAGGAAGCTGTCATGCTTTTGTCTGGCACCCTACAGCTCATTCGACAGGGGTGCCTCCATGCTTGTCCCCCAAGATGATTGAAAAAAAGTGGCTCATCTGCATCACAACTGAAATCTGCTGCCTGAAACCAAAAGAAGAAGGACTGCTCTGCTGGAACTCTGGTCTGCAATCCAGAGGACTGTGCTCTGAAGTACTGCTCCTGTACACTGGAACAACAGCCCTAAGTTCCAGAAGTTTGGAGCAACTTTTGGAAAAAGCTCCATAAGTGGACTGACTCGCTGTTGTGAGTCAAGCCGACTGCCTTCAACTGCGACCCAGACAGGATTTCAGATTGTCCAGCTGAAAGCTCCAGACTTTCAGGATTGGACCAGGGCCCAGCGGAAAGCAGTCCGACGACCTTGAATTGAAATTGTCTTGCTGAGGAGGACCACACGACATTGAGAGACAAAAGCTCCAGAAAAGTTTCTTAGTGCAAATGAGGTCTCACGCTCAGTGTATCCGAGCAGGGCTCCATCGCGGTCGCCTCCAACTTTGGCTATATCCTGGTCAAGCACAACCAGATGCCCCAGGTTGTCGCTATTGATTTCTAAGCAGTAGAAAGCGCATTTTTTTATTTACTATTTAAAAATTCATAACTCCGGTTCCCTATATTGGATTTTTGTCGCTTTGGTGTCATTTTAAAGATAAAAATATTTCCTATTTTTATAAATTGGGGTGGGATCTTTATTGTGTGTTGTGTCCTTATTTACCACATTGGTGTATTTAAATGCTTTACATACCTGTCT
Source organism: Pleurodeles waltl (assembly GCF_031143425.1). Taxonomy (NCBI): domain Eukaryota; kingdom Metazoa; phylum Chordata; class Amphibia; order Caudata; family Salamandridae; genus Pleurodeles; species Pleurodeles waltl. The sequence continues at coordinate 1,502,741,564 of NC_090445.1, read as the reverse complement.
CCTGCATTAAGCCTGCCTGCTCACTGCCAAGCTACCATGGGTTGAGCCAGGGGCTGATGTTTTGAGACCTTGACTGGACCTAACATTGTCTCTGGAATTATTGCTAGTGGTAGAAATATTGCTAGTGATAGGTGCATACTTACCTCTACTAATAACCGGCCTCCAACAATTTAGCCAATCACTAAAATCACATGGCTTGTGAACATTCAAAACACTAAGTAAACAACACATGTAGCAAATGAGCTAAGTCCATGCAGCAGGTGAATGATAGGGCTGTAGTATGTGCCCAGTCAGCGCTCCATTTTGAAGCACATTGTCCTAAATATATGAGTAAAGCCAGAAGTGGTAGGACACTGCCATGTACAGGAAGCACATTTACATTGAAAATAACTTCTTGAAATGGCCATTAAATTTGCATCAGAGATGCAGTGTTACTGCTTAACTTATAGTACCTACCTGTCACCGACCACCACATAATCCTGCACCAATCCCAGATGGCCACCTCAAGTGCATACTCCTCATCACATGTCCCTTGTCAAGCACGCAGTAGAAGTCTGGGACCTCCTCGACTCAATCGCCCCCCGACATCGTCTTCCTGATGGGGACCTGGATCACCCCACCTCGGCCCCCAGACATCACCACAGCCATTCCAGACGACTACAAGATCATCCACAAGGACAGGGCCAATCGTCCAGGAGGCAATATCGCCATACTCTACAAGAACACCCTCTGCCTGACAACCACCAATGAGTCACAGAACCAGCCAACCCATGAACACTTTCACTTCCAGAGTCAGACCAACCCCAACACCTCCGTCCTGGGCATGCTTGTCTGCAGACCACCCAGACCCGGCTTCAATTCAGCGAAGCCATCGCTGACCTCGTCACCTCGTCACCCCCTCAGCGCTCGTCTCCACCGACTACCTTATACTCAGCGATTTCAACTCCCACCTTGATATCCACAATGACCCCAACACCACAAGCCTCTTGGAGAACCTCGCTACACTCCGCCTCAAGCAACTTGTCAGTGTGCCCACTCACACAGCTGGGCACACCCTCGACTCTGTCTTCTCAGCAGGGAACAACATCACCATCTCTCACACCTCTGAATACCATTAGATCAACCACTGGTGCACCCACTTCACCTTTACGAAGAACCATGCCACTATGCACCCCCTGGCAGGTGCTGGAGCAAAGTCACAGAAGCGCAGCTTACCAATGCACTCAGCCCCTCCTCCCACCCAGACGCAGCAAACGCGACTGAATCCGCACATAACCTACACCGCCGGATCTCTGACACATAACCTACACCGCCGGATCTCTGAATCCGTCAACAGTGTAGCTCCTCTCAGAAAACCCGCAAGAAAACAACAAAGCGAGACACCTAGATAGTTCACGACATACCTACAAGAATGAAAACGCTCCTGCAGATTACTAGAATGTGAATGGAAGAGCAGAAAATCAACCGAAGACCTTAGAGCCTACAAAAATGCAGTCACCACGAACCACCAGAACATCAGAGCCACTAAGAAAGCTGCCGTTCAAGAACGCCTCAGCACCAGCACTCACAACAACAAGGAGCTCTTCACCATCATCAAAGAGTTCACGAACCCCGGTACAGACACCTCAGTCATCCCTCCCTCTCAAGACCTCTGCGGCGACCTTGCCACCTTCTTCCACTGGAAAATCCAGGACATTTACGAAGGCTTCAAGAACCAAAACCCTCCCACACCACCCAGTAATACCACCATGTACCCCACGCCGCACCAGATGTTGAACTCTTCGGCCCCTATCTCCACAGAGGAAACCCAGAAACTCATGAACTCCATCCACTCAGGAGCACTCTCGGATCCGTGCCCACATCACATTTTCAACCTGCCTTGCACCATATTTGCAACAGAGCTCTGCCGGACTATCAACCAATCCTTCAAGACCGCCACCTTCCTGTCTGACTGGGAGCACGCCAAGATCAACCCACTACTCAAGAAACCTTCCGCCGACCCGAGGGAGCTGAAGAACTACAGACCCAGCTCTCTCCTCCCTTTCCCAGCCAAAGTAACGGAAAGGGCTGTCAACCAGCAACTCACTGAATTCCTCGAGACACACCAGATCCTAGACCTATCCCAATCCAGATTCAGGAGCAACCACAGTAAAGAATCAGCACTCCTAGCAGCCACCGACGATATACGCGCCATACTGGACTACAGAGACACGGCTGCACTCATGCTCCTCAACTTCTCCACCGCATTTGACACCGTCTCCCCCGCGATGAAGCACTGGAATGGATCAGATCCTTCCTTATTGGAAGAATAGAGAGTGTCAGACTACCACCATTCACATTGAAACCCAAAGAAACATGCTGCGAAGTACACCAGGACTCCTCACTCAGTCCAACATTGTTTAACATTTACATTGCCCCACTCGCCAAAATCATCAGGCAACATGGCCTAAACATCGTATCCTATGCTGACAATACTCAACTGATCCTCTCCCTGGCCGATGACCCAGCAAAGGCCAAGAGAAATTTCCAGAACGGAATGAGAGCAGTCGCTGCCTGGATGGAAGCCTGCTGCCTCAAACTCAAATTGGACAAGATAGAGATCCTCATACTTGGCTCCACCCCTTCGGCCTGGAATGACTCCTGGTGGCCTACTGCCCTGGGAAATGCCCCTGCTCCCACCGACCACACACGCAATCTGGGCATTATACTGGACTCCTATCTGTTCATGACCCATCAAGTCAATGCTGTCTCGTCGTCATGCTTCCACACCCTTCGACTCCTTTGAAAGATCTTCAAGTGGATCCCCACTGAGACAAGGAGGACAGTCACCCACGCACTCGTCAGTAGCAAACTGGACTATGGCAATGCACTTAATGCCGGCATCATAAATAAACTGCAATCAAGACTACAAAGAATCCAGAATGCAGCAGCCAGGCTCATCCTGGACAACCCCCAACACAGCCACAACTTCTCCCACTTCAAAGACCTACACTGGCTTCCGGTCAACAAACACATCACTAACAAGCTTCTGACGCACACTTACAAGGCACTACACAATGTAGGACTGGCCTACCTCAACCACTGCCTCACCTTCTACGCTCCCAACAGACAACTCCGTTCTTCCCAGCTTGCCCTCACAGCCATTCCCAGAATCCGAAAAAGCTGAGCAGCAGGAAGGATCTTCTCCTACCTTGCAGCCCGGACATGGAACATGCTACTACTCAAACTCAGACAGACTGCATCACTGAGGCAGTTCAGGAAGGACCTCAAGACATGGCTATTCGAGTGAGTAGCACGCCTGAAACAGTGCCTTGAGAACCTACGGGTGATAAGCCGCACTATAGAAGTATTGATTGATAGATTGATTTGGCACACAAACTTAAAGCATGGAATTTGTTTCCTGTGCCTACTTATCACACAACTAAAATGTCTAGGTTTGTTTGGTAGTAATAAAATCTTTGTTTGTATCACACGTCAGACTTAGAAAAAAATAATATGCTTCATAAACAACCTTATATTTTTCCAATATGAAGCAATGTGTCCTCAGCAGTCCCTTAAATAATAATTTACAACCATTACAGTTTGTTTATGTTTTAGAAGCCATTTGACAAATATGTCCTAGAAAACATTGACAAATCCTGTTGTCTTTCCTTTCATGATGTCTGTACCCCAGGAGGATTTCCACATCGTTGGAAAACTCAATCATTTTGCAGGAAGAGAATGGGGGGAAAAGTAAACACCAATTTCCATGTAAAAAAAAAAAAAAAAGTTGCAATTTTTCAGGAGACATTGCCTGGCGGTTGACCTCTGCCTTTAAATGCCCCATAAAGGCTACAAGAGAATAACAATATGAACGGCCTCTTCATTTATGATTCTCCTTTTGAACTCCTGCAAGATTATTCTGGGGGTGCTGCAGCACCTCTTGTATACCTCGTTCCAATGCCCTTGAAAGAGTGTTCCCTCGAGCATTTTCTCGTTAATTAGCTGGTTGTTTGCGTTGTTATCAAAAGTGTTTGCTGTCAGGCTGCTGCCTAAAGATTGTAAAATAATTTGCAATGACCCGATATTCTAGTCCAGTTAATGCAATGGCATCGGGGTTAAAGAGCCTGTGAAATCATTTCTGCTACTCCCGTAAAATGAAGCTACTGGAAGGTGTTCATGAAACACATACTTTTTTTAAAGCTCCAATGCTTCTAAGTGAACGTTTACTGTGTCTCAACCAAAATAGTGGGTCACACGCATTCGCTGCTATGGCTTTTGCTTTGATTCTTTTTGGTGGAGATTCTTAATGGGTAGGTAGGTGGTTATGGTTAAAGTATAGTTTGTTTGCACTGTACATTACAATGAACTTTGATTGTTCCTGTATTTTTGTTACCTTAACATTGCAATTTCCTTGGCAGTGAGCATTAATACCAATACAGCTACGTCACACACAGAGAAACATGCCCGACATTGTTCAGCATCTTTGGCAGTTGTCTGTCACGGGCTAACACGATCATGTTTAAAGCGGTACACCGCCTTTCAAATCTGATATAATTGATGCTTTTGCTTAAAATCAATCACGCCTGATGGTGGGAGAATGCACAGAAGAGTGATGTTCGGTCAGTAAGGCACCCAAAGGTGCTGACACGTTACCATGTGGCCTGCAGGACGGGCAGGGGCTAGATGGTCATGCACACTGTACCGGAGACCACAAGAAAGGGGACCTGTTTTTAATTGGGCGTCCTACGGTGAATCTATGAAAAAAGGCTCATTGCTGCAAGGCGCAAAATCTTCATATATCACCACCACTGCAGGCCTTGTAAAATGCACAACACTGCCACTTGGGTCAACAGTACTGTTTTGGGGTGGAAGAGTGTCTGGTGAAACATCAGTCTTCCGGCCAAGAATTGCCCATTTCAGGAGAAGTCAATCCAAATCTGATGCTTGTGAGTTCTGAATTCTTACACCCTGGGGGGTGCTTCAGGCTCTACAGCAAGCATCTGCCATTCATAAATATCAGTGAAATGAACCCAGGTGCTAGGACATACACAGCAGCTGAAACCGAAACACAACAAATACGTGTTGCGGGCAGACCAGATACAACCTATAAAAGTGGTGGAGTGAATGGAGGGGGCCTGCCATGGTCCTCTTCCCACCAATAAGACCTAAGATAGGTCCTGGTGGCAGAGGAGATCCCTCTTGAATCTGTCTATGCCTTGGAGAGACCATCACATGTGCAGAGGTTCTGTTATCTACCATTTGAAGGGGGAAAGCTTAAAATGGTGTTAGCATCATGAACAAGGGCACAGCCTGTGAAGTATCCCCCAGTCATTCCCCTAAAGACATAGGAGCTGCTCAAGTCACCATTGAATACCCTTCTCCTTTCCCTCCTACACCCAACATCTGGTGAGATTCCAGGCCACACCAATAATTCACCAAGTAAAACCAAATGCTTTTCTAGTCCAAACCTTGCAAGCCTAGTACCTGGAGTGGTGATACTGATGTAATAATTAACATCCGTTCTGGTATCACCACCCTATGTTACTGGTTATATTAGAGTGCCATACTGTGGAATAAAACCAGGGACAAGCACATGACTTATATGTGACACAATTTTTCACTGGCTTAAGTCCCGTTCCTAGCATACATGCTGCATCCTGAACTACATGGGCAGGTAGTGAACATCTAAGACAAGAGCGAAGATATATTTACCCCTTCTTTGTCCCACTAAGATAAAGACTGTGGTAGTCCCTCGCAGCCAGCCAGCATTGTATGCTCAATCCACTACAGGGAATTAAGTCGAGTTACCTGCATAGAAACTACACCTTAGTAAAGAAGACCATCAGATCAATTATGCCTAATGCTCTTCCAGAGGAGATGATGAACACCAACAGGGACTTTCCGTACTAAGGAACACCTGGAACAAATGGTCAGATAACAAATTTAAAAAACAGGGTTATGAATTACTTATGACATATAAACATACAAATAATGAATAAAAACACAATAAGACATATGAAAACTGGTACAAAGTATTTACTGGCCCATAAAGTACTCGGTGCTCAAGTCATCACACAGTCAAACTTTAAAAAGTGGTACAGTGTGTATTTGTGAAAACGGGCTCAATGGAACAATAGTAGTTTGTACGTTATCCACAATGCACTCATGAATGAAAGGACAGTGGGTGGAATAATTCCAAGGTTTTTTTAATTGTCCGTTTGTTGACGACATTTGTGGACAGATGTATCAAGATCCCTGTTTGCATTTCTTAAATAGCAAATTTGAAGAACTCACTATTTAAGAAATGCAAAATGGGATGTATGAAAATTTGCTATTCGGTAATAGCGATTTCTTTAAAATCGCAATCGCTATTACCGAATTGCAATTAGGGAATGGGACTCCATTCACATAGGTGCGAATGGTTTTGCATTTCCGAATTTGCAAATTCCTGTTAGGAATTCGCAAATTAGGTAATACAAACCCCAGGGTGCTGGGGGCCTAAGGTCCCCTTTGATGCACCCCAAAAAAATATTTGTGGACATGTGAAGCGCACACATGCCCTAGAGGCATGTCATTTGTAATGCATTTTTAAAAATTGCACATGCTTACCACCAAATTGGATTTGGTGGTAATTGCATTTCCTAAATGCCCAATTCGCATTTAGGAAATGCTTGAAACATGTACTTTGGAAATCGCAAATAGGAATTCCCTATTTGTGATTTCCTACTTAGAGAATCGCAATTTGCAATTGCCTAAATGGAGTTGCAATTCGGGGAATCCCTATTTTAGCAATTCCTTTTAATTTACACTGCAAATGCCTTTCATAAATCTTGAAAGGCATTTTCGCATGCGCAAACGGCCAGATTTTGTGATTTGCACAGTTTGAGAATGCAAAAATGTTTGATACATCTGGCCATTTGTCTTTTCAGGATTAACAGATCCTCATCAGATCTGTAAGAAATTGATGAAGCAGGAAGCCAAGAATCAGTTTTAAATCCAGTATTACTAGGAAACAGGAATGGGACTCGGACTGGGTTGGAAAATGTAATCTGGTGGGAGATATGCCCAGCCCGTGATTGCTTGGTTACAGTATTGCCCTAGGTGGCTATACCTTCCTGTTACTAGTTTCAGCGTTGTAATTGAGCATGTTTTTTACGAAATGGTAAATCGCGTATCAATTCCCTTTTTCTTGCCTGTTTACCTCCAGAAAATTTCTTCAGATAATACCAGGCTGGATGAGCTCAAGAAAAAGAAAGCCTGCCAGGGCGCATTTCTACCTGACTCGGGATGTGAAATCTGGTTTAGACACTCTTAGCATCTGATTTCACATTCACTAAAGAACTCTGAATGAAATAATGTGTATAACAACACAGCTAAATCAATGTTTCCACCACAGCATGACCTTGTATCCCCAGAGAGAATGGCTATTCATTGGAAACAAGATAATACACAGTTGTACTGCCGCTGGCTCCTCTTCTTTCACCTCTGTTTGTTCAACTCCCAGGAGCGGCTCTCAGGGCTTTGTTGGGGCAGGGAGGCACATCGCTGGGGACAGTGGGCGGAGGCGGGACAAGGGGGCGCATAAATTCATTAAAAAAAAAACACTTACCTGCTTCTCCACCGCCGCAGCCATCTCGCCGCTCCTCTCATGCACTGCAGACACAGGCTCCCAGCCAGCCCTGCAGCCAATCCTGATGATGCTCTAAGCGGCGTCAGGATTGGCTGGAAGCATGCAGGCAGACTGGGAGCCTGTGCAGGCTCTCTCCAGCCCGACAACTGTGTTGCTGGGCTGGAGAGAGCCTGGTGCGCATGTATGTTGTCCGGCTCGAGACTGCTGGCCAAACATACATGTGCACTGAGAGCAGTGCTCTGGGCACTCCCCTCAGTGCTCGTCACCCCTAATGCCTTCCCCTTTTACTACAAAACAATAATAAAACCCGTTTATTATCGTTTTGTAACAATAATAAACCCTGTTTATTATTGTTTTGTAACAATATTAAACCCAGTTTATTATTGTTTTGTAGTAAAAGTTTAGCATCTGCTGCTGGCAGGGCCGGGGGTGACATTCCTCCACCATAGCGGAGGCGCCACCTCTGCCAACTCTGTATCACAGTACAATTGTACACAAACATTTGAGGTTTGTTCGAGTGAAAAAGAGCACTCAGGCAATTTTGCCTAGGAGAACTATCCTGATGTATATAATATAGTCATGCTCGACATATGGACCTCTCTACTCAGCTCCATCGGATGGAGCCATCAGCAGTGCTTAATTTTTGCTTGTATTTTCAAATGGTAAGGCCAGCACTCATTTTGGGGGACTAGGACTTACTTTTTCATCATCAGACTCGAACTAATAACAATGGAGAGAAAAACAGAAAAAGGAGAACTAGGGAAGAAAAGACATCTGGGAAAAATGTCAAAGAGAGGCAGCAGAGATGAGAAAATAGAGATTGCAAGGGTCAGATAAAGAGACAGAGAGTGTAGGGTGGGGGAAGAAAGAGACATGAAGTAGATTGAAAACAAGACAACATTGGCATTTGGCACCCCCAGCTTTCAGCAGCAGACGTTTAAGAAAATATTCAGGCACCCGCACTTACACATTTTACAAATTAAACACTGCGTCAACACTCCTTTCAGCAAACCTGCCATGGGAATACTCAACCATTTGGAATCAAAATCTGTAACCCAGAATTTACAATGATTATTGCACCCAGCGAGCATTGTAATACAAAATAGGTTCAAATAAAAGCACTTCAATTAGTTCTGAAATCTAGGAGGCATATTTACATGCCCCTTGAGCCGCTGATTCATAACTTTTTGTGGCACACTGGCAGCACATAGTGCAGACCCATATCTACAATGCCACACAAAGCAACTTTGCATGACTTTTCCTGGCCTTGTAGATATTGTGTAAGGCAACGCAATGCAAGTTGCTGCGTTGCCTTACACTACATCATGGGCATTGCAGTGGGTGTTCTCATGCAATACCCATGGGTTTTGATGCGTTCCCAGAGTTACAAGAATCAGTAAACCTGGGAATGCTTCAAAACTATACTCCTCCCCAGGGCAGGCATAACGAGGAGAAATATATTTATTTTTCTTCATTGTTTCCTCTTTCCATGTGTGCTGCATTTTGCAACACATATAGAAAAAGGAAAATGCCTCTCTGGATTGTTTTTGTGCAGGAATGTGTCCCTTTCTGCACAAAACTAATACGGCCAACAATGCAGACACCCTTGCACTGAGGTACAAGGGTGCCTGCGTTGGCACTAGGCAGCAATTTGTGCACCAGCGCAGGAGGAAGGACAGAAATGCAATGCGTCTCGTAAATGCAGCGCATTTCTGCCCTTTCAAATTGGCATACAGCAGCACTGCAGTAAAGCTTGCGCCACTGCCCTGTGCCAATTCCTTGTAAATATGCCCCTAGGAATTAGTGACTGGCTTTTTGAGGTGGAGGTGCGTGGTAAGGGATTGCAATCTCATGGTCCCAATGAAGGGTTTAATATAAGTTGAAACACCTCAGTTCTTGTTTTACAGCTTCACTTAATTGTAAGCAGAAGAGACACTGACATAATTGCATCAAGGGGGCTTTGTAAATGGGTTCTTGGTAAAACAAGGCACTCTGTAATTAAGCCACAGAGTTGTCTGAAACAAAAAGCCGCTGCCCTTGCTGAGGCAGGAGGCTAAAATAGTATTCTATGCCCCCTTTGTAAAAGTGCGACTGGGGCCCGCCTGCTGTTCACACTCAGACATTAGGAGGTGGGGCCGAGTGGGTGTGCCTGGGGGGTGGGGTGGGGGGTGTTGGGAGTGCTTTAATCTAAGTTTCATGTTTTCCAATTAAGCTCTTATGTGGGTCTAGTCTCCCGCTGCCTGAGGTCAGCATTTCTAAATTTATGGTTTATGGTCACAAAGAAACAAAAGACGGCCTTCAGGGAAATATTAGCTAGCCTTTATTATTAAATGTATCCCTACCAGTAGAGCGAACATAGGCAAAGTGGGTAGTGTTAAAAAAGAAATAGAAATTAGGACAGAACAAGAGGAACTCAAGGACTTATTTACCAGCCTCTTATGCCACCTGTGTGCCACTTTTTATATGAGAAAAAGTAATGACCGGCGACGCATGGGCCTTGTAAATAAGCCCCTCAGTATTCTGTCTTCGTGGATAAAGGAGCCGGGAGGACAAACCGTACAAGTGAAAGGTCTGAGTGGTCGAGATGAGAAGGGACTCTAATATGGAGTGAGGTTTCGTACATTGGGGTAAAAAAGAAGTTATTGCTCTACCACAAATTAATGTGGGTAGTGTTGTTGCCATGCACCCTTGGTGTGTTGTTTAGCCACAGTCCAGTCATGACAGATTGTGCTGTATATTGAATGGGGAAGCTACACCAACCAAGGTTGCGATTCTTGTTAAAGGCCTAAGGCTTTGACTCGTGAATCTCTACACCTATGCAGATGGATCTCTGCTCTGCCACCCCCATAGTTAGATTGATTGGAAGTATCTCCCTACGGAAAATGAATTTTTGATGCCAACAGGTATCTCACTTGGCACACTCTTCTCTGAGCATTGCAATGTCTGGCAATGATGTCCCTTGTATTCTATTGCAGGAAAAGCACTCTGTGGTGTAGAGTTGAGTCAGCGTTGCCAAGAATGTGCATCAAGGTTGTGTTACTTTTTTAACGCAGACCCAAAGCAAAGTGTTGGTCAGTATTTTCAAGTCAGCGCAAAACAGGATTTGCCTTGTATAGTAACCCAACGAAATGCAACACAGTACAATGCGTTGCATGTGTCACTTTGCATCAGGGGGTCCATGGGTGGTGCATGGGCATTACCATGCAACCATCTATGTGTTTTGACACTAATCCTGATGTACAAAGAATTGCAGACAAGGTTTTGTTACAAAATGCTGCCCATCCTGAGGAATGCACAACAAGAAGAAATATTTTCATTTCTCAGTGTTATTTCCTCTTTGCATTTATGCTGCATTGTACAGCACACATACAAAGAGGAAATTGCCTTAAAGCATACTATTTGTACTATAATAGATTACTTCTTGCTGAAAAACTATGCTGGCTGCAATACAGACACCCTAGCACTATCATACAATGGTTTCTACATGGGCACATGGCAGCCAAAAGCATGCAAGTGCTTTACTTAGTTTCTGTGTTGCTTGATTTTGTAGTAAATCTCAGCCCCTGCACATAGCAGAACCATCTGGCGCCTTTGGTGACTGGCCATTACCAGTTTAGGTTCTGTTGGTTGGATCTGATTACCTGCTTTTTGGGTTCATCATTGGTACCTGGAAATCCTCAAACATCTTTTTCTGGAACTCGAATCCCCATTCGATGAATGCCAGGTATGACTTATGTCTCTAGTGGGGTCAGGTAGAAGTCATTGTTCCTAATTACATTCTCTTGACTCCAATTTATATGTTAATATGATACCCAAGCTATATTGTGCTTTCCTGGAACGTAATGTATCAGGTTCACCCTTTAATTTATATGTTCATTAAAATAACACGTTAACACTGACTGGGAGATGGTAAAGTAACTCTCTCCTCCTCTTACCTTCCTTTTTCAGATTATTGATCCGTTCGTAGAAGTGGAGATCATTGGATTACCTGTGGATTGCTTAAAAGAGCAAACAAGAGTCGTTGATGATAATGGTAAGAAAACAAATGGTGGCAGCCGACTTCAAGTGAATAACAACGTTTTGTGTGCTTGTAGTGTGTGTGTGTGTGTGTGTTTCAGTGATTAAATCAATTCTATCTATCACTTAGGAAGTGTATCCATCTACTTAACATCAGTAGTGGAATGAGGTTTGTTAATGTTGCTTAGGTGTCTTAATTTGTGACTGAAGGTCATCAGGGGTTAACAGTGATCTATGTTAGTATTTTCAATAATTAATTATATATATCTACTGAAAAAAACAAAGGAACTAGAAAAAAAAACTCTTATAAATTCCCCAAAACACTAAAGGTTACAGGGACACAATAGTTAGGTTCTGTTTTTTCACCCACAAACCAAAGAATTTCAGTTATTATAGTTAGAGGGCACTAGTTATAGTTACTTGAAATACGTCTCACTATAAAAGCTGAATTTCTGATGGTTTGTGCATGTAAAATCTGAACCTAACTATACCTTCCCTGTAAACTTTGTTCTTTTAGTGAATTTCTGAGATTTAAAAAAAATTGTATTTCCTAACTATATTGTCCTGGTAACCTTTGTTTGTTTCAGTGAATGTCTCAGACTTTTTAACGTTAAGTAAGAGGCCCATCGTAAGGCATGGTGGGGTGGGCATTGGACACAGGATCTGGCCTTGTATTGTGCAGGCCGTTGGACTGCCACTGCCCTTCCCAGCTGCCATGAGCAGTTAGCTTGCTGCCTCATCCACCTCCTCCTTTCCATCTGTTCTCTGCGTCCATGCACCAGCCCCCTCCCTCCTGCCTGCATGGTCTGATGTGCTGCCACTGTTGTCTATTTAGCTTGATATCCCTGCCCACACCTCATGCTGTCTGTTGCCCAATTCTATGCCCCATCATTGCCCTCCTGCTTAGCCTCTGTGCTTAGCTTGCTGCTCCTACCCGCCACCTCCCCGCCCTCCGATGTCTGTGTGCATGCCCCTGCTCTCTCCTTTTTGCCCACCATGTTCCATGGATCTGCCACTGCCCCTCCTATCTCCTCTGAGTGTTCTGTTGAGCTGTCACTGCCCCTCCCATCTGCCTCGCATGGTCAGATGGCTGTTGCCTGTCCCTGCCACCTCCACCCTGCCTGCTTGAGTTTCATGTCCCTACCCCCTCCCTCCTGTCCTCCATGATCCATTTTGCTGCCACTCCTTTCTGCCCTCCATGCTCTGTTCTGCTGTGACTGCTCCTGCCTTCCCTGTGTGGTCTGTTGTGAAGCCACTTCCACTGTTCTCTCCTGTCCGTGTCAGACCCCTACTCCTCCCTTCTGTCCTCCAGGGTTCTTTGTGCATGCCCCTGCCCCCTCCCTCTTGCCCACCATGGCTGATATGCTGCCACTAACCCTCCCACTTGCCTTGCATGGTATTCTGTGCTGTCACAGTCCCTCCCATCTGCCCTGTGTGGTCAGCTTGCTGCCCCTGACCCCCCTCTCACATTCCCTCCATTGTCTGTGTGTATGTCATTATAGTCTCATTGTTACCCTCCAGGATAAGTTGTGCTTGCAATGCCCATTCCGCCTGCCCTCCATGGTCAGCTTGCTGCCCCTGCCCTGTCCCCTTGCCCATTGTCCTCTATTTTCCACCTGAAAACCCCTATTCCCTCCCTCCTGCCTTGTCTGGCCCATTATCGTGCCCCTGCCCCTCCATCTTTATGGTCTGTTATGCTGCAACAGTCCATCCTGTCTGTCCAGTACGGTCATCTTGCTGCCCTTGCCTCTTTTCCTTCTGCTCTCTATTGTTCATGTGCATGTCCCTGTCCCCTCCCTGTTGCTTTCCATGGTCCCTTGGGCTGCACTGCCATCCCACTTGCCGTATGTGGTGTTTTGTGCTGCTGCAACCTCTGACGCCTGCCCTGTAAGGTCGGGTGCCCCTGACCATCTCCCCCCAGCCTTTTGTTATCATAGTCCATAGCCCTAACTCATTCTTCCTGTCCTCCATGATCCAATGTACTATTCTTGCCAACATTTTGAACTTGGTAAGAGGGAGATTTTGAAAACAAACTGGAGAATTGATTTTCCCCATAGACTTACATTAAAAAGAGGATATTTTAGGCAGGAGACAGATAAAAAAAATCTCCTTTGGGCTTAAAACAGCCAGAGTCTCTTGCCTGAATCGGGTCTTCTAGCATGTATAGTTGTACTGCCACTGTCCCTTCCTTCTGCCCTCAGTGATCTGTTATATTGCCAGAGCCTCTCTTGCTTACCCTGCATGGTTGGTTTGTTGCCCCTGTCCCTTTCCTCCTGCCCTTCATAGTCCATTGTGCTGCCACTATCCCACCACCTGCCCAGCATGGTCAACTTATGGCCTCTTCACCCTCCCCCCTGCCCTTAATTGACTGAGTCCCTGCCCCTGACCGCTGCCTTCACACAGTATTCCAATGAACAACTAGATTGCTAGCAGTCTATAATTATTACAAAAGTGTGGCATGCCTGCAGTCATCTTGATGTAATCAAAACTGTAATACCTAAAGCATTTTCTTTAGAAAATATAAAAACCAGAGTGTCTTATTTCCATAGAAAATATGTTTAGTGCTCTAAAAAACTAAAATGAGGTCATATTGTCTGAATTCTCAAAAAGTGACAAAGGGCTTTTAAATTATTTGCTATCATCTTTAAGTTTTTTTATCCAGTTGATCACTTGATTATATTTTTCACTTACTAGAAAATATATGGATTTACGCCACATCTTTGCAACTGGGGAACCTGATTCGAGTTTCGACATAAGCTCAAAATCCTGTGATTGTAGGCAAATCACTCAATCTCCCCTTTCCTAAAACCAAAATGAATGTGTCCTTGTGTAATGTAACTGATGCTCATGTAAAGCACTCCAATAGCATTGGGTCAAGTCTATGCTATATAAAACAGCAAAAAAACCAACGAAATTAAGGGCCTGATTTATGAAAAGTTAGTGCTGCCTTTATGTAATTTTTTTATGTAAATTCAGCACAAACTTACAAAATATAGTTGTATTTTGTAAGTTTGCACCACTTTTGCTTCAAAAAATGTTGTAAAGTTGGTGCTAACTTTTCATAATTCAGGCCCTAAGTGTTTTGCACACTTCTGTTGGGCTATACTTCGGCTACATTTGGGTAATATTTGTGCTACATTTGAGCTATTTTTTCTCTTGTGGCCATCTTGGGAGACTAATTTGTTATGAAGCTCCCTAATTTCTTCATTTACAGCAGTATCTTCAATAGAAAATGCTTTTAGTTTTCGAGTTCGATTCCATCAAGATGGTGTTCAGATGTGCCACACTTTTGACATAAATTCTGAATGTTAGCATCTAGCTGATCATTAGAACATTGTAGTAAAGTGGCTGATCACCAGGGAGTTAACTGACAGCCATACTGCTGGTATTGATAGTGAATGTGTCGGTCTGCATGCTAGAATTTTTTTATTAAATACTTGAGGAAGATAATTGATAATTTGCTTAAAACGTGTCCTAATTTTTCTTTCTACAGCACTAACTATAATTTATATAACAAAATGGACACCCTCATTTTGTTCCTTTCTTAGTTAAATGTTTTAAGTTTAACTAGTTTGATTCAATCAAGATGATTTCAGGTGTTTCATACTTTTGTCATAAATAAGACAGTTAGTGCTTTAGGTGTTCTTTAGAAAACTCTGGGAGGATGCAGTAGAACACAAGGGACTCAACTGACAGGCTGCTCCTGTTGGAAGTACGTTTTACTGTGAATGCCAGACTTTATTGTCTAATGGCTGAGAAACTTAGTGTGAACTAACAGAAAATATGGGCTCATTTTTACTTGTGGCGCACCTTCCATAACCTCTATGTGAAAGTCATGGGAAAACACTTTTCTCTCAAACATGATTCATGAAATCCGAGCAGGGTAAAATCATCTTAGAACACATCACAATTCCTAAATGAACATGGTACCATCAACAAATGATTTATATTGCAACTAAAATCTATTACCACCCATTATAAGTTCTCCTTTTTTTGACCCGTGAAACCTGCCATTCACTACAATGCATTCCAATAGGGTGCTATCATGTATATTGGTCCTAAGATGGCTGCCAGCACTTCCTGGTTGAAGTACTCACAGCCAATCAGATCTCATCATGAGATCTGTGCTTAGGCTCGGCGCAGAAATACAAATTTATTTTCATTTACTTTCTTGAAAACTACTGAATGGATTTATATCACATAACAAAAAATGTGTTTTCTGGGCCAAGAGCTATTGTTTTTGCCAAATTTGGTGTAATTCCGTCCAGAGGTAGTCGTGTTCAAAATCCCTACGGGAATTAACATGGGAAAAGCACTTTTTTTGCCTCCCCTTTTTCTTGGCTCCCACTTGATGGATCCCTTGGATTCCATGCACAACAAGACCCAACAAGACACTATTTTTGGAAAATTTAGTGACGACTCATCAAACAGTGCCAAAGATATAACCCAGTCAAAAAACGATTTTCCTATGAAAACTAGCTGCAACTACCTACTGGCAACTGTCAGTATATGTTATATATATATATAATAAAACCTAGTGGTGGTCACCACTAGGTAGTTATAGTTAGAACCATGTGTCCATAGAAAAATAATTTTTTGTCTTGCTTATATCTTTGGCGCCACTTGACAAATCTTCACAAAATGTTCCCAAGCAAGTGCCCTTGTGAATCTTGTTGTGCATGGAAAGTTCTGCGGTGGTCCGTCAAGCAGGGGCTGAGTAAAAGGGGAGGTCAAAAAAGTTCTGCTTCCAATGTTAATTCCGATAGGACCTTTAGACACAACTACAGCCCGAACCGCTGGACAGAATTACACCAAATTTGGCTCAAAGCTAGCTTTCGGTACACAGATTGTGCTTTCACTTTATTTGGTGTAAATCCATTCAGAAGTTTTGGAGAAACTAAAGGGAAAATAAATGTAGATATCTCTGGTCATAGCATATTCGCAATTATTTCACGAATATTGTGTGAAAATGCGCAATTTTTCACGAATGCGCATCCAAAAAGAAGCACTGTAAGCAGCTGACCACAACCTGACTAGAGAGTTGTGGCTGCCATTTTATTTCACGGGACACAGTCCCCTGGGGTAAATGTCCTAACTGAAAGTGGCATAAGGGGTCAAGATGAAGGTACCCTAACCCCAGGATTGTGATATAGGTGTTTTAGGGGCAAATTATGGGTTTAAAATAAAATTGGCATCACCATGCGTGATAATTGTGAATTATTCACAAAATATTTGAGGTTATGGAAATTGTTGAAAAAAAAACCACAGACTCATTCAAACACTAATCCATACACTCATACATGCACTCAAAGACTCATGCACCCACCAACACACCCACCCAGACACTCATGGACCCACTCAGATCCACACATAAACTCACTCATCAACTCACAGATCCACTGACAGAGATAGGCCCTGTGGCAAATCCTCTGCTGCGCACAGCCAAAGGTCTTGCGTGGCCTGGGATTAAGTGGTTGTAAAGGCTTGGCTCAAGGCCTGGCTGCAGGCCAGGCCTTGCGTCCAACCCCTGCCGCACACAGCCAAAGGCGATGCACGGTGGGGGTTGGAATAGTGTATGGTAATTAAAATTACTTTATGTTAAAAAAACATAGAAATTCACTGAAAAAAATAAAGGTTACAGGGACGATATAGTTAGGTTCTGAATTTATTTGTACAAAACTATATGAATTCAGCAGTTATAGTTAGAGTTCTTTCAAGTAACTATAACTTGTGCCTTCGCTTTGCACAGCTAAATACTCCACTTATTATATCATTGATAAGATCTTGTATGGCATCTTTGATATTATCACTGCAACATTTGTAATACAATTGTTGATAAGAAAATCTGCTAAGAAGAAAATGTTAGTGTAGATGACGATGATATCCATGTGTAAAAGCACAAACTGCTACCCTATAAAGGAGCCATGGAGCTAGAGGGATTATTCAACTACAAGTAGGGGAGAAAAAATAGAAGAAGGTTACAAAGAGAACTGATGAATCTTATTTGGAATGCAGAATGTGAGAAAACTTACAGAAGGAATGAAAACTGAACTGAGCATGAAAGGAAAAAGGTTGAAGTTTGCAGGATTTGGGACAGAAACTTAAAGGCCCAGCTGCATTTACAAATATAATGGATGGGTGGGACAGTCAACAACAGAAAGCTCAAAGAGCGGAGTACTCAGAGAGTTGGGTAATTGACAATGTTTTTGACAGAAGATGAGGGGCAGTGCTATAGACTGTGCAGAACCAAGGACCTTAAACGGTCAGCATATTTCATCTGGTAACCAATGGACATTATATAGACCAGAAAATAATAACGATGGATGGGAAAGGTGTAGGAGAAACCTGGCAATGAATGTTGCCCCAGCTGAAGGTTAGCAGAAAGATGTTTTGGAAGGATTGGCTTGAAGAAAATTGGAATAATCCAATCTAGAGAGGATGATGCCTGTACAACCATTTTAGGAAAGTCATCCCGGGGTAAAATTAGATCTTCAAATCATTCGATGAAAGAAGTAGTAAGGTAGCAGGTTTTATTGACTTACATAGGGAGCCGTTATTAATAGTCAAGTAGAGGATGGCAATCCTTTGTATGGTGGACTCCAAAAGAAGTTTCTGAAAACCTGCAGCATGTGAGAATAGCGTGCCTCCATCCTAAGAAATAAAAGTTTTCAAACTAATGGAAATGTGCAGGGTGACTTAACCTGTTACCTTTAGAAATCTGTTGAACTTTGATATTGTCTGTCTTGTCTATTAATTTCTTAATGGATCTTTCATTTAATAGCTCAAAGATAATATCTAAACATAGATTCATTGTAGAGGCATGTGCTTTGTTAAATAGGTCCTGTTAGCATTCCCAAAATTTAAACCAGTTTATAAAAGAAACACTTTGATTGAGGCGCTGTTAATAATGAACAAACTGGCGTACTCAAGCTTGAGTTCAACTTTGTCAAGTTTCAGCCAGTGCTTATAAACCTGTTGACCCAGTAGTCTGGTTCCCTCCTTCCTTCTTGATGGGCCATGGCTCACTTTTTCCATCTTTCCTGTTGATGGCAAGATTCCTTGTAAATGTAAGCAATATGAGGAACAGTAAAGATTTCATGATTATCCTAGGAAGGTACTTTTATGGACTTTTATGATTACTACTACTGACAAACGTTAAAAAGAGGCATGGTTTCCTCCGCGTAAACTATTTGGTCAGTGATGATTACTACCACAATTTCTATCTTGTGAGGACATTATTATGGACACAATTTATTGATTTCATGATTATTGGTCCCGTTATTGTCTGATGGGTGTGCATGATTTTTACATGTGACTCTGTTCATCCCTGGTCTACAAAGGGGTTTGTAGTAGTACAAAGACACCAAAAAGACAACAGTTAACGTTCATGTTGTGTCAAATCCAAAAATAGATGAAAAAAACTGTTCTCTGTAACTTATGTATTTTACGAAACTAAATATATTTATGCAAGTGTAACAAAATAGAATGGAATGTAAGGGGCATACATACAAATGTCCACAGTGCAGAAAAGCACAGGCTCATAAAAGTATATCGTATTTCTTTTTTCAGGTTTCAACCCAATGTGGGAGGAGACACTGGTGTTCACTGTGCATATGCCTGAGATCACGCTGATTCGGTTCCTGGTGTGGGATCACGATCCCATTGGTCGGGACTTTATTGGACAGAGGACTTTGGCTTTTAGCAGCATGATGCCAGGTAACCCATAATCTTTAGACATTGCGATGTCCCCATAGGGATAGGGCAATATAGGGTAAGATAAGATGCCCTTTATTACAGCTGATAACAGTGTAATCTGCAGTACTCGAGTGCTTCCAGGTGAATGCATACATTAGTGCTATGCATAGCAAACGTATTTGTGTTCCACTCTCGTCCATTGCCACTGATGTACCATTTTGCAGTTCAACCACTAAAAAGTAGCCCCATAGAATAGTTCTAATGTGTCAAAAATGTTGCCTAGATGATATTGATAGTCATAAGGCAATCTGGATATTTTGCACTACGCTGGTGCTTTTAAGGGCCTAACGTACAGAGAAAGAGTCAAGAACACCCGAGTTCACCAATGCCTGAAAACCTAACATAGTTGAGGAAGGTATGTGGGAGACTGAGCACGGACAAACTAGTTTGTCTGAAAGCCCGATATGCCCTGGATAGAGTCAATAGCATGGCACGACTGTTAGGCATGTAACTGGCTACAAATAGTGTTCAGAGTCAGTGGTCTGTTACAATATTTCCCAGTGTCCAAACAGGCTGTTCTATCTCTGGTCCTGCCTCCTGTCTTGTTCTGGCTTTTCTTCCCAAAATCAAGCATTTTATCCAGAGGAATTATGAACTCGAAGGTAGAACAGGCAGCCATCCAATTGGTATTCTTGTTATCCAGGATGCAATTGGGACCTTTTATGATTGTGAAGCCTTTATTATCTATATTTCAGGCTACCGACACGTATACCTCGAGGGCATGGAGGAGGCATCCATCTTTGTCCATGTAGCAGTCAATGACATCAGTGGTAAGGTAGGTACACAAACTATATCTTGCAGATGCTTTAGGCGCATTCTCTGAATGACATATTTAAAGGAAAACATAGGATATTGGGCCATGTGTGCGTTGATTTATACTGCATGTTGTGTCTCCTAAATTTAGAACATCAGATTTGAAGTAAAGTTTCACACTGATCCTTCCTCTAATATTAATGTCATTCGCTTTTAGGTAACTATTATGATGTAATAGTTTTTAACACATGTGGATGCTTATTGAATGTGATAATTTGACCATAACTCAATACATGTGCTCCTTTTCCTCACAGGGGAATCCATAGCATTGACCATATGTGTTTAATACGCTGGATAGGGATGTTGTTTAAGCTAGAGAAAACCCTCTTACCAAAAGAGATGAGGAGTGTCCGCGTGCCCTGTGCCCGTCTGCAGTTCTTTTTGCAATGTCTCCTTCCTTTTGCAGTGTAGTCAGCCTCGATGGAAAGGCCTATTTCCAGACAGGTGAAGCAAACACCAAACCCCGAGATCAGAGAGAAAGCTCCCTGCTCCTCAAGATCGTTGTTTGTGTTTTTTAGAGACATTGCCCCAAGTGGGTCGATGTAAAATTGGCAACATCTTGGCATCTAACACTTTCCAAAAAACGGTGAGAGTAAAGGAGTGGAGTTTCACCAAGATGAAAAAAATAACTTGTTAGAAAAAAAACAAGTACAATTACTCAGGCACTTATACCTACATGTAGGCAAAAATAGGATTTTAATTGGCAAGCGTTTATCTAACGTACCCTTGCAAACCTGAAGCAGTTTCCAGGTATACCTCTGGAAAGATTTGTGAATACACTTTGGGCAAGATGTATCATTGTTAAAAATAGCGATTACCCACAATTAGGTAATCGTTATTCCTAATGTATGAAACTAATAGGACCATATTTACAAGAAAGTGGTGCATCAGCTTGGAAGCACCACTTTTCTTATGCCCCCCTGCTTTCCCATTACAACACCATGTGTGCGCCGTATTTAGAATACGGCGCACCATGGTGCACATTAGGACAATAGCATCAAAGATTTTTGACGCTATTGTGGTACTTTACAGGATTAGCACCACAAATTGTGGCGCTAATCCTACAAAGTAAAGGGATGCTCACTGAAAGTAACGGCTGCGTTATTTTAAAGTCTGCTTTAGGCAGGTATTAATAATGACTCTAAGAATGGTGCAGTGAAATGTTGTAAATTTCACTACACCAGTTTTACGAGCATCCTTGCGTGGCATCACCCCCCTTGCATACATTATGCCTGGTGCAGGTATATTGTGGTGTAAGGGGTTACAAATTGGTGTAATGCATGCTTTGCGTCCCTTCATAAATATAGAAAAGGAGAATGGCAAATTATGCTAATGTGGCGGTAAGAGGCGCTAAGGCCTTGTAAATCTGGCCCATAGAGTTTTGTTCAGCGATTCCTACTGGGTTGTAAATCGACCTGCCTCATTAATTTTAATGAGGTAGGTCACAATTTGCTACCCATTAAGAAATGCAAAAATCATATGGATGGTGGCCTACTGGGATCAGCAGTCGACCATGTCTGTGATTGCTTTTCAGTAAAGCAATGTATATATTTTTAAATGGAGACCATTTTCCTTAAAGGAATACAGCATAGGTTTAAAAAAGAAAAATTAAAAGTTTTCCTTTTATTTTTTAAGAGTAGGGAGTGGTCCGTCGGACTTCTGCCTGCTCTTAAAAAATGTTTTTACAAACATACACAAAGGGGAAGGGGTCCCTCGGGGACCCCTTCCGATTTGCGAAAGGGGTACCACCTACTTGAAGGAGGTGGTAAAATGAGAATGTTTTGCAACCACATTTCGGTCTCAAAACATTCTTACATTCCTCTTCGATTCGGTATTAGAAAGGGATACCCTAAGCACGGCCCTTCCTAATACCGAATTGGTATATATTCACAGTTCCAATTTATGATTCAGTAACGTCACCGAATTGCAATTTGGAATTCATACACACCAAAATGCAGTTTTACGGTAGCAAATGGCCCGATTCTCCGAATCGGCCCGTTCGCTACTGCAAAGATGCTTGATGCATTAGGCGCAGGGACAGTTGCGTGGTGGTATTCGCTAGTTTCATGTTTCAGACTTTTTGTGAATTGGGCCTTGTTTTCTAATAAGTATGTCTTCTGCTGAACCATATCTGCCATCAAACAACGCTAAGGAAATACGCAACATGAGGTGACGCAAAAGTAATATTTTTCACATGGATCTTCTGAAAAAATCTGTGCGAAGTTGGCAAAGGACATTGATGAAGGCTACAAAAAAATACAGCTTCATAAGAGTGAAAACCCTTTGGATTGATGCGGACAAGCTGAAACAGACAAGTTCAAAGTTATGAATTTAGGGTACAGCAGTCTAAAGAAACAGTACATGATGGAGGTGGGTACCCTGAAGCAGAAAATTTACCTAGGGACCTAGGGATTATCCTATTGAATAACTTTAAAATGGGGTAGCAGCGTGGAGAAAGTAAGAGGAATGCTGGGGTGTGCGGGTCAGAAATAACCAGTAGAGGAAATATTACGAAGATACCCTTGACTAGTGAGAGTTCGTTTTCGTTGTTCTGTCTGTTTTATGGAGACATCGGTAAAAAGATAAAAACTGATTAGAGAAGTGAAATCACTATATTAAACCAGAAGTCCAACATTAAATGGCTCTAGAAACATTTACAATTTGGCAAAGAAAAAATATGAGCATGTGATATTTATTATTTTTAAAGTTGTTCAAGGAAGAACCATTTTCATTCGAAGAGCACTACATGAATAAGCGCAGGCCATAAAGATCCAGAAGTTTCGAAGATCCCTACAGTGACGTTCATAATTATTTACTTTCACAAAGACCGTAGTAGGGGGTGCAACAGTTTGCTTTACGGGACAAATGATGATGAAGAGAAATAGCGAACTGAATAAAAGTAAGACGTCTGATAGGCGACATGAAGAAGCGGTGACTTCAATATACGACTCACGACTACAGTTAAAGAATTCAGAAGTAAACTGAATAACCGCCTACTGACCTTACAAACGTTAACATAGAATGAAACCTTTTTAACTGCACACGAATCCGGGTTCGAGTGTAAGTGGTCGTACGTAGTAACTTGTTATACTGGAGTTTTTTACATAACCAGACATTACGACGTTTCTGGCTGACCGAGAACTCTGCAGCTGTTCAATGTGTGATGAAATTAGGTCCCAACAGCTTTGCATTTGTAGCCGACGAACTGTAAAAATCCACAAGAGGGCGCCCAGTGACTGATTAAATTCTTGTTGTAGACTAGCGAAGGAACTATTTTGAAGGCGACAAGTTTAAGTCATTCTTATTTCAGAGTACAACATTATTGCGAATTTTTATTTGAAACCATCGACGATGCGGCCATTAACGAGATGGGACTAATCTACAGTAAAGAGTTATTGAAGAAATGCGTGTATTAATATTTCGTGATCAAATAACGTAAGCCTCCACTTCTCTTCTGTCCTTGTCCAGTTGTGAGGCCAAAGGACGTCACCGAAAAGGGGGTCCTCGTTATAACCCCAAAACAAAAAGAGGGCCCCGAGAAGAGAAAACTAGAAAATAATCAAATATTCACCGGCAGGGTCGGACTGCGACAGAAAGTAGGTCCGGAAACTGAAATGAAAGTATCCCCATTAGTGAATCAGAGACATAAAAGTGACTATTGTTCGTTGTTAAAACGAGCTGGATAAGTGTTTTCCATTGTATGTAACACTGCATTGATTTGAGCTTGCTCCAGGCAGTGTTCGCCAGTGCTTAATTTATGCTTGTTATTTCCGGTGCTGAGCTCCTGCACTTATTTTGGAGGGCCGGTGTTTATTCTTCTGCCTCAAGCATGTGCTACAAGCAAAATACGCATATGGGAAAGGAGGAAGAAGAGAAAAACGAAAAAGCGTCACAAAGGGAGAATGTAGAAAACTGCTAGAGTGAGCTGAAGGGGCAGGGAGTGGCTGTAAATGGATTAAAGAGGCCCGAGATGGCTTCAGGATTACAATGCCTCAGTATTCCCACTTTTAATTGCAGCAGCCGTGTGTTCAAGAGGAGGGCTCTGGGCACTGGCACCTTTTTATTTACAAATTAAGCACTGGTGTTCGCTTTGATTTCAAGGAAATCAACTAAAGAAACCGCAATTGCAATTAACTATTCAAACAGAGCAGCGGTGGTGCTGGAGCCTATTGCTTGATAACTTACCCATTCGTACAACTGACACCAAAATCACTGCATTTTGTGTGCCATGAACTAGTGGTGACTCAGATGGGTTTTTGATAAGAGGAAAAGGACTAGTCATTCCCTGAACATAGGCATAGCAAGTTATTCAACTAGCCAATGTGGGGCACCAATAAATAATACCGACCAAGAGCCATCTTTGTGCCAAGGTGTGGTTTCCACATGAAATTCCGCCCCCACCACAGCAGAAATTAATTTGTTGGCCAAAGCCAGTGCTGAATTTGGGGTGTAGCATGTTGGGCACCTCATGCTGGTTGTCATTGATGACTATTCTAAGTATCTTGACATAAATACTACAACTGCTGATAACTTAATTATGAAAATAGGGAAAGTTATGGTCCCTTACAGAATTTTCAAAGAATTATGACCTGATATCGGTTCATTGTATCAAACCTCAGATATCGCAAATAAATATTCTCATTGTGGGTCAAGTGCACAAAAATAACTCCCAGGTGGGCGCAAGCAAATGGAGAAGTTAAGCAACTTCGAAAAACATGCATTACTCATGCTGCTGGCCATAATCTTGAATGCGCCAGCTATATTTTCCTGAGGGACTACTGCGTGACTCCACATTTAACCACCAAAATGGTACTAGCTAATTTCTGCCACTGACACATACTTTATGATGTGATCCATCGTCATTTTGTCATGGACTCCGGATAGCCCAGATGAAGATGAGATTTTGAACCAAAGAAAAAGATGGAATGAAAAGTGCAGTTGCAGAAGAAGATCAAAAGTTTATTTTTTAAAACCTGGAAAAGTTGTGCTCATCAAAAATATTCACCAATGGAGCTAGTTTAGATTGCCTTTTGAGATCTCTGTTTGGACAGTGGTTAAAGGACGAGTCACTTAAGTCACTGCAAGGAAATACATTGAGAATGTAACACACAAGATGCCCTTCTTCAGGAAATTAGGGATAGGACTTCCGTTTTTAATGATGAATTACTGGTGAGTGATTATTCACCATCATTTGATACCTGGAGTGAGAACTCAAATGTCTCAGAAAGAGGTCAGAAATGTGATGAAACTCAGGCACTGTTGCCTAATTCTGAACTTCATAACAGTTAAGAATTGCCAGGTCAGGACTCTATTATGTCCAACACCAGGGGCATAACACAGGGCCCCTGTGGCACGGGGGGTGCCAAACCTTTAAGCTCTTCGGGGGCCCCCCATTCATCACAAGGCCAGTGACCATCTGTGAGATATGGGAGACTCAGGTGCCCCTCTTTACACTCTGCAGGAGAGAATCACCAGCCATCTCAGCTTTACAGAGACTGTGTTCAATGATTAAATATTTCATGTTTGTGTTATATGGTTTTGTCTTAACTGTGGACAGAGTCTGGTACTGCTCTTGCATGACACCAAAAGCATAAGACCTTGATTCTCCACCTCTTTCTTGGGTTATAATTGTTCCAGTCCCATGACATAAAGTGACTAAATAACTAGAATTGACAGGTGCTTCAGTGGAGACTTCAGGAGCAGCTATGATCAGCTCAGCAAGTGTGGTGTTTATTGACTTACTACCAGCGATGGCCCAGCTGAGGCCAATTATACATGTAAGGCCTGACATAGAAGGGACCTGGCCTGGCAGTTCAAGTTGGTCTGTTCCTCTTGGAGCTGTACTAAGGCTGCTTACCATAAGTCTCTGTCTTGTCTCAGGTGTTATGGTGGGCAAATAAAGGTTAGACCTAATTCAAGTATTCCATGCAACACTCTTTTGAATTCGTTAGTGTGATGCCCCAAGTGGGACAGGCATATCCATAAAATGGGCCTGTGCTCACTGTGCCACTGAAAACAAGCTGCACCCAACCTACAAGATCAAAATAGGCCAATACTGGTTTGGGGTTGCTTCTGTTCCAGTTCGGAGGTGAAATGCCCAGGCAGCGTGGGCTAGGCTGTTCCTGTTGAGGGGGTCAGACCACGTCTGCTTTGAGGATGGATATGCCTGATTAGGAGGAGGCCTGACCTGGTAGTCGAGTTCAGAGGCGAGATGTCCTAGCAGTTTTGGCTGGGATGTTTCCATTGGAGCAGGACCAAGGCTGATTTGCATGAGGCGGGGCATGTATGAGGTGGCATGGTGGACACAAAATGATGGACTGGGATAAGGCCCAGAGTAATTAGCTCTGTCTGAGATTAATTCTAGTGTTCCACCCATCACTGATTTTATATTCACAATAGAATCAAATGATGACCATGATTCTGTGGGTGCACCCAATCCTTTTTAGGTGAGTCTGTCTGGTGCCCCCTTAGTAATCCATGTACATTATAATAATGTTAGCAGAGCAGGGTTGCCCCTGAAATGAAACAGAGCTCTGCCAAGCTTATACGAAATGGACAGAGTCAGTCATATGTCAGACTTCCCATGTGACCTACCACCTCCACTCTTCCCACGTGTGTCCCTCTTTGGCACACATACAAACAGCAAAGTCTTTTTACTTACTTCCCACTGGGTATCTTTGGGAAAAGTCTTTGTTTCTGAACATCAGTAAATGAGCACTGCTAAATTATACTCTGTTTAGTTTCATAACCTGAATGACCCCTGACTTCATTTCAATTCACCCTGCTGTAAACCATACTTACCAACAGGGCCAGGTAGACTCTTTATCTCATCTGTCTTTTTTCCCAGAAGCCTGCTAGCTCCCCTATTACTATGCCCAGCTACCCAGTTTTTATTGCAGAATGGACATTGTGGGCATGAGTGAGAAAGTGAGAATAGAGAGGAGGGAGCGCAAGAGTTGAGGGAAAGAGTGGAAAGAGAGGGATATTGAGAGATGAGCAAGAGGGAGAAGAGTGAAGTAGAAAGACAGAGGAAGAATGGAAAGAAAGAGAGGAGGAAGAAAGAGATGCAGGACTAGTTTGAGCATTTTGGCAGGGCTGCTGTCGGTTCTCAGTGCCTATGCTTACCAATGAAAATGTACAAGTACACTCTACCAATCAAAACGTAGAAGTGCACCCAAAATATAAAGCCATAAGGTTTAATGGAGAGACGTCAATTGATGGTGACTTAAAAAATTATAGTTTTTGATTGGTACAATGCAAATCTGGATTGTCCACAGACACATTTCCCTAATGTCCCACCGTTGATATAACTGTGAGTCCATTATTCATGGGTGGTCACATTTTTTAGGTCACTAGGGAGTTCATTTAGAGCTCCATTCCAGTTTCTTTTTGCAGATGAATGCATCAATATTTTATGGACAATGCCTGTTGATAGGTCACCTTCGATTAAATGTTTTGTGCTTCAACCCTCACAAAATAACCAGGCAGTTGCCTACTCTTTGTACCTTGGATGCAGCACCAATGGCATGGTCCAGCAACATCTAGGCCTTTCTACTGAAGGTTTTAACAGAAGCTCAGCAATCATTCCACAACAAGATTATTGGTTGAAACCACCATGTTCACTGGCGGTTGTATCCTTGTTCAGCGATATTTGGAAAAAGAGTTTGTGCATTCAGTACACTATGGTGATGATACTGGTGTTTGTCTTGATCATAAGACAACCATCACAGTTTATCTTTCTCTGCAGTGAAGCGATAGAGTGCACAGACTCTGAGGGTGTGCCTCATGTACATGAGCTCCTTCAGACCTAAACTAGGATCCCATGGAGGGGAATGGTGGGAATACTGATGCTGCAGCCATGCAAATGGGTTTTAAAAAATGGTCTAGTTGAGCTTTCCTGCTCAACATACACAAATGTACACTTTCCTTGGGATGTCTGAACATTTTTGTTTTAAAGTTGCCTGTTCAATTCAATAGCAGTTCCTGACTGATCCTTATAAAGTCTCAGTTTAGAACTTATTTTTCTGGAGGAACCTAAGATAAACAAAACATTTCCATTCCTTTCTCTCTTACTTCCCCTCCTCATAGCTTTCTTTTTCTCTCCCATCACATCAGCCATCTTTCTTCCTTATTCCTCCATCTCGAGTGCGGTAGGTTTTCAAGTTCCATTTCTGAAATATGAGTGGGCACCTTCCCCTTCCTAGCATGATCTCAAGGAGCACCAAGGATCTGCTCCCTGCTGGGGTTTCGAGCTCTTGCATCCCTAGAGTTACTTTGTTTTTTTTCTTAATTCAAGTCTGATTAGCAATATGGGCTATCTTAAAGATTGTAATCAGACCATAAAGGTATAACCCTCAGGGGTCCAGGTAAGATCCTCCAACCAGAGGCAGTGTTCTAGTTGTCTGTCTTAGCTGTGTTCCAATGGAGTGACCACCATTTTTAGTTACAGATGTGCGAGCAAAGGTTAAATGTTCTGTTCCCTACTAAAGTCTTCTGTGTAAGAGTGGATTGGGGGATATGTGCCAGTTAGCGACTGTCCAACCAGTCCCATTAAAACTGCTTATAGCTGATCTGCAGCAATAGTAAATATTTGACAAAAGGGCATTTGTAGGGTATTTTCATTTTTAGATGTACGGTCCTGTCAAAGTGTTCTGTCGTGTATGGCCGCTATACCTGTGTCCTCTGTTAGCCTAGTATGTAGAGTTCATTGACCTTTTAAAACCTTCGAAGTTACTTTGGGTCTGTAGCCTTTTATTAAGGACACACTTCCTGTTATGAAGCAGGACTTCCTGTTTGTATATAATGGAGCAAGTGAAATTCAGTTTTATCACTTGCATGAAATTAACACGATTATGTGGAGCTGGAATTAATTATAACGCGCTTTACCACATCAGGCCTGGAAGTCCTGCCCCATGACCGGAAGTCTGTACGCAATAAAGGCTGACTCCAGAACATTCTTACAGATAATGTAAGCTTCTCCTACCAGAATTTAAAAAAAAGTTCCTTGGAAGGTTATGAAAAGCAGGGGCTCATGAATGATATATGTACAGGCCTTCACATTTTCAAACAAACGAGAGAGTGATTGTATTCTTCTGGCTATTTTATGTAGAGCCTTATTGCAAGTTGTCTTCACAAAAGAGGTGTTTCTTGTTCTGTTTTCTGTAGTCCAAGTGCCTTGTAATTTCTTTGTCTTCTCTTTCGTGTTTTTAGGTGTGATTTTCTCTCTTTCCTTCCTCCTCAGTGTCGTGTCTGTCTGATTTGCCTTTACTCTGTCTGTTTGTGTTTTCAGTGGCCTTCTCTTTGTCCAAAAGCTACTTTTACAAGCCGAGACTCTTTAGGAGCCTTCCAGGTACTCCCCTCATGTCCCCGGCCGGTGCAGTGAGAACCACGCCAGAACATGCATGTTTTTTTTCCACCAGCTCATCATTAAGCATTTGTGGTTCCTACTGGTATTCTACGACCTATCCACTCATGACCTGGATTGTGACAAGACCTGGCAGGCTTTGTTCGGCCAGTCACAGCCAGAAAACACAACATTTATGAAGCCGATCCAGGATAGACAGATTATAGAGAGATCTACGTCAAGCCCTCGTTGATCCTTAAATCCCGGCTTTTCTTTTCCTTTTCTCCCGTATTTACAAGTGATTGGAATATTTAAAATGCGTTGTTTTTTCCAGAACAACAACCAAACTAATTGGGCTTGTTGGTGTGAAAAAACAACTATTCCCTATTTTGGTAGGCGTTTCAAATCTTTCTCATCTTTAGTATCTCATCCTCTCTTTTCCTTTTCTGGTGACCTTTTTATGCTTTATTTTATGTCTACCATGCATGGTGTATGCCACAGTTTAATCTCCTTTTTTATGTGCACTGGCTTTTTACTCCTCCCTTCACCGTAGTTTACCTTTTGGGTACCCTTTCATTACTTTTTGCTTCCCATGTCTATCGTGTTAATTGCCCCTTTATATCAGTCTATTTTCCTCTTTCTGCCTAGCCCAAGTCTTTCCTTGTTTCTGAGTTTGAAGCCCCCACTTTCTCATGTACCTCTTCCTGAACCCATAAATTTCTCAAATACATGCTTGTTCATAGCGTTATCCATGTTTTACTTACGATTTCCTCTTTTTCTTGCCTCCCTTGCTAACTACCCTATATTCTCATTATCTTCCATTTATGTTCTTGCTTTCTCCTTGTCAGTTTTGCTTTGTCCCTTTTTCTGTCTCTCTCTCTTGTCTTTTCTACATTTGACTCTTTGCCTCTCTTTAATTATGTCCTTATATATTGCCACCCATCTCATTTCCCTTTGCATTGTTTCCTTTCCTCAGCCTATTTATTCCTTGTATACTTTCCCACTTCTATTTCAGTTTCTCTCTCCTTTATGCCTGCTTTCCATTTGTCAATCCAGTGCCTTTTACCCTTTTATTTTGCACCTTTCATCCGCCTCCTATTGCCCATTCCCTTTCTCTCCTTTTGTTTGCCTTCTCCTTTTCTTTTCCCTTGGTCATACTCTTCCTTGCACTCCACAAACCTTTATTTCACTCACCATCTCTCTGTTTCTCCCTCCATACTTTGACTTACATCCTTTCCTTTGTATCTCTCAGTTGCTATCATTCGTCTTTTCTAGTTTGTCAATCAGCAAAACGTTTCTAGATTCTTCTAGAGACAGAGAAAGTCCTGGTTTGCTAAAAACCAGAGACTCCTTTCTCTGCCTGCTTCAGGGAAAGGACAGTTTCTTGCTTTCTTGCGTTCTCATTCAAAGCAGAAATTCTGGATCACCTTCTAAATGGATCTCTCTAACCTTCAGCCAAACTTGCACTGGATTTGGGATCTTGAATCATCACTTTGATTCAAGGTTTATGGTTATTATTCTTATGTTTTTTTTATTCTAAACTCATTCCGACCGGATTTTGCACCTCATAAGGAGTTGTCAACCCTAAGGGAACTTTTGGTTATACGTCACACATTTCATGCACCCACACCTGTTTCTTTATGTGTGTCACATTTTATGTGTTCATTGACAAGAGATTTCTGAACTTGCAATTTTTTGAAATGGTCTTTGATTTCATCACTTAGCAGTAAAGCCAACGAGTATACTTGCCAACCTCGATCAATTGGATTTGGCTGGGTGCTCATGTTGAGACGCCACTGTTCTCGTTAGTCAGGTCCCCCTTGTGCTGGGGTAATGAAGTGGTCTTTGCCTTCAGTGAGTATTGAATCATTCTCAATTGATCACAGGAGCTCTTTCCCCTTAAAATCGGTCATGCTAAGGCTAGTAATTGACATTGTGGCAGCCAGCATACTTCTTGTAATTATCCCTTGCATAGAAGTAGATGCTTCTTCTTACCGCATGCTGTCCATAGTTCTACAAATACGTCTGCCTGCTCAGCCGATATAATGTTAGATATATGCAGATATGGTCAGCTTTTTCATCCAAGTGATATGTAGGTTCTTCAGAGCAAATGCCATCAATTGTAAACAACCAATGCCCTCCTCTCTGGGCCACTACATTGTGGAGCATATAGATATCCGAACACCTCAATGACACATCAAATAATTAAAATATAAAGCAATCTAGCCTCTATAAATTTTAAAAAAATCATTCCTTCCGTATGTAAACCAATATTACTAGGCAACCGTGTATTGAGGGTTTCCCCACAGCAATTAGTTACAAACAGAAAATGCCTGTTAATATAAAATTTCGCTTGGATAAACATGATCTTTTATTGTTTTCAGTCTAAAACATTGTATTTCATCAAAAAATGCCTCTTGACCACAGCTTCTGAACATGTCTCAGTTCTGTGTAATAGAGCTGTGATTGATGGAGACTGTCATTGTCTTTCTCTAATGAGGTGGGTCAAAGAAAGATTGGCTGATTACAATTGCAAACCAGCTAAATCAGTATTGTAATAGCTAATACCCAAATGTAGTATCATTCAAGACTGAATTAAAAAGAGAAGCTGTTTGGCAGATGAAGGTTTACATGGTGTCAGACATCGCTGCCACTTGTGCATCACAATGCAAGACCATACTCCAGTCCCTGATGCATCTCACAACAAAAGACCCACTCAATAGGCAAGGAGTTGGCTTTGATGTCAGTAGGACCATTGAATAGAAAATGGGGTTCACAGTAATTGATGGAAAAACAGTGGAAACTTTATGTTCTCTTTAGGTCCATGCCTTACCATTAACTGTTGAACTAGTACAGTGGGCCTCTCTGCTAAGACAATGATGATGCTATAGGTGGGGATGAGCAGAGGCACAGAGGAGCTAAAGGAGTTCTCTATTGCTGGAACATTTGGAGAGGCAAGAGGGCCAGGTTAAGCTGGTGTAACTGCAGGTTGCTGCAGGGATGTGCAGATATTAGGGTAATGTGTGAGTGGTTCATTGGGTAGAGGCCTGTGAAGTTTTGTGTGGTGTTTTAGAATGTTATTGGAACAGATGAAGTCAGCTTTGGGTTACTATATTAGATGGTGCGTCAAGGAGTTGACGATAATATTTGAGTGATGTTCGGGGTGGTGGATAAAAGCGAGGGGTTAGAGGCTCAGGTGATGCAGTCTGCTAGATCTCTTGAGTCTCTAACCCCTCAGGGAAGGCAGGAAGAAAGGTGGCTAAAGTTTTATGTGATTTCTTCTTTTGTTACTGAGATTTACAAGGAAGAATTTTAGTTACTACATTAGGTGGTGGATCGGAGAGTTTATTGTAATGTTTTGAATGATGCAAAATGTGAATCAGAGAGAGATGACATAAGGTTGGGGGATGCAGCTTGGAGACATAAAGGTAAAATATAAGGTGGTGGTGTTAGTTATGCTCGGTGGAAGGAAGACCAAGGTTTGGTTAGGTATCTAGTGGTAGGGTGAAGGTAAGTAATTTCCATGGTGATAAAGAGTATCACGTATGCTTGTGGGTGGCAACTGATTGCTGTGTGTTTTCAAAAGGTAGCTGTTAAAGAGGGCACAGCGGATAGAATCCCATACCAAAATGTGTTCAGGATAAAGAAGTTGATGTTTATGCTTACATACAGTAATACTGAGTGGAGGAAAGGGTGGATATTGAGTGATGAATTTGGTTGTGGGTGAGCTAGAGAATTCTACATGTTAGTGAAGTCATCCAAGTGATGTAGAAGGCAAGGTGAAGGAGGTTGTTGTGAGACGCGGCAAAGAAGCGGGAAAGGAAATACCTGTGTTCTTCAACAAATCCCTTTTATTTGACAGACATACTTGTGTTCCAGAACGCATTCTAAAGCAGGCAGATCTTCGAAGCATTCCTCACACTCTGGCACAGCAATACACTCTCTGTAGGTGAACACACTCTCTTGCACGCATAAACAAACATATACTGCTCCCATATAAATATACTCACACATAAACACACACACTGCTCCGCTTTATAGCATATAGACACTACTCTCCTATATATGTTTTTGCACACACTCACACATTCTGCTGCTATACTACTGCCATATATATGCACACACGCTTCCCTTTACTCGTTTTCATTCACATACATCTTTTAACAACTCTCACCATACACACACTTCTATCGACATACATTCACAAACACAATGCTGAAATGGACTTATACACGTGTGCACACACGCACACACACACACATACTGACTCTCATATAAACCAAGCTATTTTCAGCCATACTGTGATATTTCTTAAGGTCGCTAGGAGAAGGTGTACTATTTTGTGTAACAAAAAGTATGGCTGCCAAAAAAGGGATACCGGTTAAGGCTACATACCTTGTAGGTAATTTAACGATATGGGGCTAAGTGGGCTGTTAGTGTTATGATGCTTGATGGATGGAGCAACAGTGTAGCGAATTTCAGTGGTGATCATGGAACACTAAAGTTGTGCGGGTTAGGGTGACCCACACTGGTGTGGCTGGTAGTATGTTGATGTAATGGTCTGAGAGGTGCAACTACAGGCAGTCCTAAGGACACCAGATACTGTTTATAGTACAGTATGACTGTGTAATAGTGAGGTCAGCATAATAAAATCGATATATCCTTGGGATGCAGCGGTTGAAATAGTTTGGATGACGTACTAGGTAGCTTATGGGAGCTGTAGGGATAGAATTTACGGATAAGCACAGGATTATTACTAGTGCTTAGAGATGTGAGCTGGTTAGCATGATGTATCTTCATGTAGTTAGGAATAAGAAGTTGCAACTATTAAGGTGATGCATTAGGCAATGACGATAAAGTGGCGGTGAGAATGCTTAGAAAGGTGCAGCTGCTTGAATAAAAAGAAAAAAGTAAAAAAGGAGTTGTATGTAGGGTGATGCATCTATCGGTGATGTAGTCAACTACAGTGTTTTCAATAACAGGACACATCTGAGGAACATCCTTGCATGTCTGTGTTCTCTAGTAACAGACCTTCATTTGGAAGCACTTTGAAATGTCAGTCGGAGACACTGGGCAGAAGGTTATTTTATTACATATGGTACAAACCACTGGAATCGAGGCTTTAGAACACCACCAAGAGCAGAAAGGAATTTCAGCATAGTGTTTCTAGGGAACAGAGGGAACACAAGTGCCCAGAACCAGCAGAAGAGCAAGTATAAACACCTCTTGAAAGAGGCTTGTGGCACCCAAGCAAGGGAGGAGACAGTCAGGGAAGGTGGACTTGCAGGTATGTTTTTTTTTTTTTTTTTCCCATTGGAGTCTATATTTCCATCCAACTTGGAGCAGCTACTTCATGTTTTCTTACTTCCGGCATTCACATCTATTAAATGACTTGTATTAGTCAGGAGGGCTCCTAACAGACTTTACATTGGCTGTATGTACGAAGAAAATATTCTCACCAACGTCCATTTGGGCTTCTTTGATGCACAGCCTTCTCTGGTGTTGCAGACCTTTTCTTAGCCAGTCATGGAGGGTGTCACCAGGATTCAGGTGTTGCACACTTGACCCCAGGATGACATATCGAACATCCAATGTTGTAGTCGTACTCACAGGCCCCCGCGTCTGACAGCTATTTGGAACGTGGTGGCCCAAGACTATAGAGTTCAGGTTTCCAGTGACATGATAACCCAAGGTCATAGAGTTGAGGTTTCCAGTAGTATGCTGACCCAAGACCATAGAGTTCAGGTTTTTAATTTGTCCAAAAGAAGCTCTTACCTGAGCATTGCCACACAAATGGAATTGCTGCATTTCAGAAGTCCAGATTGAATATAACGGAACGATTTCCCTTGCAACATAGGAATCAACATGCAAGCAGCTTTGAGAATATAGCCCAGTGATTAATTCCCAGCTTACAATTAGAAAGGTTGGCAAGTATACTTGGAATGCATACAGGAATGCAGATTTATAATTTATTTTTTATTTTTTTCATTTTCACGGAGTTGCCAAAGACTTCAACCTCATCCAATTAATTGTCTGCATTTAGAGAATCTGTAACACATTGAAATGTATATATGTTTCACAGCCTAGCTGCGATTTTGACTTGCTGTTGTTATTAATGAATTTTCCACTTACAAAAACATGCTTGAAAGTCACAGGATAACTTGTTTGGTAGGAAAACATGATGCCTTTCAGTGGTACATGAGCAGTCAAATGCAGGTTCTATAAAGCTTCTGATCACAAACAGCGGGTTGTGCGTAAAAAGCAAAATAATTAGGAGCAGGTGAGATTATTATGTTATTTCCCATTTCCTCATTTCATTTGTTTTGTATAAAAGGCTGACAATCCATTTTCTGAGAATGTCTAATAGGTAGTGTGGTAGTGTTTTTCTTCTTTGAGTCAATTTAAACTGAAGTTTGTCTGTCTTAAAAATGATAACACTTACGTGATCTTTTCTTACAAGAAATTTTAAATTAGAAGGGGTGACTCTAATTCCGCTGGACCCCGGATCCAACTGGTATTTTTGAGCCGAACCTGGCATCTGACTGGTTCCAGTGAAATAAGTCTGAATGTGTTCACGTCATCAGATGACACCTGGACAGAGTCAGCATTGCCTGTGTGTTGTCTGCTTTCCGGTCTGAGCAACAACAGGCAAGCAGTGATGGGACTTTCGTATTTTCACCTCCAGCTGTGGTCAAAGCAAAGACTTGATTTAAAGTGGCGTCCGCCCTTCTTTTGTTTGAGTAGCATCCTGGCTGAGAGCTAGCTGGAGCTAAACCTCTAGATGCCAGTACAAGTGAGGGAAGCAAAGGCACACAGCTTCACAAGAACTTAAGCGAAACTATGATTTGGAGGAAGGAGTTTTACTTTGTTCAGTCCCTGTTTCGCAGAACCATGCCTGCAGTATAAGAATGCTAGATGTATGGTCAGATACATGCATTGTTACACACATAAAAATTGAAATAGCTATATATATATATATATATAAATGTTTTTAATTTCATTGTTTTATATTAGTGCTCATAACAATACAGGATGTCAGAGCGCTTTACATCGCACACACACATTTTAGAGATAGTAAACCATTCATGTGTGTAAAGTACAGAATATTTTACATAAAACAATGAGTATTACAAGGTGTAGGAGTCACGTATCGTCCATTCTGGTAAGCATTTTATCTAAAGAGTGTATGGTCAGGAGAAACATAAAGTCATGATTTAAAGCAGAATGCAAAGGTTGAGGTTAACTGAATTAATAAGACTTTTTTACTACTCAAAGGAACCCTTCTTTGGAGTCTTAGAATAACGACAGATTAAGAAACAGATGGTTCTAAACCATTGCTTGCAGGTTACATGAACTCATTGATGACAGTTAATAGTTCACTATGCTATATTAAAAGAAAGACAACCTCTGAACTGAATTAACAAAATGATATGTCAAATGCAGTAACCCACTTACCTATCTACATAACAAACAAAAATATGTGTTTTGTACACAATATGCTTTGAAGCAGGCACAGTAAGCCTCTATGCTATTTTATGAGTCAACATTATGACTAGACAAAAGACAGATCTCCCTAGCAACTACATTAACCACCAGAGTCATCTTACCACTATCCCCCTAAAATGTTATGACACACAAAGATATCTGCAACAGGTGGCTTAATCCCTTGAGATATTCTAAAATACAACCGATCTGGGATCAATTAAGTAAGCCAGAGCAGATTTAGTCTCTGATTACAAGTATTGGTGCCATTTATGGCACCTGAGAAATTATGATACCACTGGGTATGTTATTTATCTGGTGTGATAAATAGCATCTATTACGAGTTTGTGGGGAATAACAAGCTTATTTGGTATTTAATGCACCACAATCAGGCTTGTACGTTAAATACCGTATGCTTTTCCCTGGCTCCGTTTTGGCAGGTTTGACCTGCCAAAATTTATGAAGGAGTGTGTGTTTTTATGTTTACAGTGTGTAGTTTTTCTTTTGGGCATTATTTTTATGCACTGACATCAACCCAGTACCAGTGGACTCTGTACAGTGGAATGAGCCTTGATGAATATAGGTCCTTTGTTACTGCATCTAGTTTGCTGCATTTTATAAAAACACATGGGGGCAGATTTATGGAAAGCGGCGCTGCCCCGACTGCAGCACCACTTTCCCTGCGCCCCTTAGCACTCCCTAGCGCCACCAAGTGTGCAACATATTTATGGAAATAGCGCTATTGATGTACTCTGCAGGACTACTGCCAAAATATTGGCGCTACTCCTGCAGAGTACATAGGGCCCAAATTCTAAAGAATGGAAACCCCCTTTTAATGCCCGCTCTTGAGGAGGCACTAAAAGTGCCATAAAAAATAGAGCAAGGAAATCTCATAGATTTCCTTACGCCATTTTTCTGGCTGACCTAACGGGGGAACGCCCCCTTTGCATTCACAATGCCTAGCTCAGGCTTAAAGTAGTGCACATGGTTACAGAGTGGCAGAATGTGTGCATTGCGCTACCCTGTAAAGATGGCGTGGGGATTTTGGCCTCGGTGGGCCACATTAACGTAAAAAATAATGACGTTAATGTGGCACAAGGTGGCGCAAGGGCATTATAAATATGCTCCTTTGTCTTTGCAGGGTTAATCATTACCTCGCCTATCCCTGTAAATGGGTGGCAGATACTTTCCACAAAGCAGGAGATGACCACTTGCTACACCATTTCTGATGTTCCTCTCTCATTTAGAAAGCTGAGCATTGCACTATAAATATCCGGATGTCCAGCCCCAAATGCAATGCATAAGTTGTGGAAATGTAATTCCAGGGCCCAGGCATTTCAGGCCAGTGTGATCAGCACCACTCCCCTTCCCTATCAGCACTGTCAAATACTAAGCATCACAAAATAAAAGAGTGATGTTTTGGATTATTTCAGTTATTTCAGGCCAAAGCAAGCTGAAAGGATGGCCTTGACCTGCTGGTTTTACTGTGTTTTTGAAGTACGTTAAATTCTTTATTGATAAGCACAGCTCAAACATAGACAGGCAGCGCCACTATGTGGTAAACTATCTTAAATAAGTGCCAGTGTTTAGGAATGAGTGCTGATACTTGGCACCTGCAAACACTGGCACAAATTAAGTTCTAACTAAATGAGCCCTCCTCTTATATCGACCACGTCACAAGTTCACGTCACAAGTTCACTGCCACAGTAGAAACTGTCTATGCTTTGTGTCCCAACCACTGAAACTCAAGCCTAAATGCCATGTTAAACAGCCACTCCACTTGCAGCTAGAAATGTAGATGTTGTTAATCTTTGTGATCCTTCTCTGCAACCACCACTACAGATTTTTTGACACTCTACATCACAAATGCACACTTACATTCATGTGTGTGCCCATGTACAAACATACCCCCACAAACACATACAAGGGAAGCCACTACACTGCACACACTCCCTTTCTGTTCTAATCTTTCTCTCTTGCCTTCTATCCCTTACTGAAACAGTTTCTCAAATACTTTGCTTTTCTATTGTTTTTCTTTTTGTGTATCTGTGTCTGTCTGCCATCCAGCTTATCTTGCTTTCTTTCAAACTTTCGAAAATCTGCCAATACTTGTTTTCTCTTTCATATTTACTCTTTTTTCTCTGTCACACACATATGAATATTCCTGTCTCCTCATCTTTCCTTCTCTTTTTCTCATGCCAACTCTCATGATCTTCTGTTTCTTCTCTTTATTTATCTTTCTTTCCCCCAGCTTTCTATTTCCTTCTCTCACTTTCACTTCTCTTTGTCTTTATCATCCTTCCATCCAAGGTCTCTCTCTTCTTTGTCACTCTTTCACTATGTCTCTCACTGTTGCTTTTTTTTATTTCTATCCACTTCACACTTTCACTTGCCTCCTCCTTTGTCTTATTTCTCTCTTTCTCTGTGTCTGTCCCCTCCCACCTTTGCTTCCTTTTCCTTTCAATACCAGCCTCTTACACTCAAACATTCTGATGCCCCTGTCTCACTCTCTCATACACCTTTCTTTTGATCTTCCTTCCTTTTCTTTCTGTCTAACAGTCTGTCTCTTGACCATCTCTTTTCCTTCTCTCTACCTCTCACACCCTCTTATTCTCTTTTTCAGTCTTCTTTGTCTCTTTGTCTCACATACACATTCTTATGAGCCCTATCCTTTCTCTTCTTCTCTCTCCTCCAGCTGCTTCCTTTCTTGCTCGCGTTCCCCAGATCCTGTACTCTTTTTCTCCATGTTTATTTCTTTCCCTTTCACTCAATTGGATTTGGACTCTCTCTGCCAGAATGCCCCCTCAATGTTATTTCTCAGGCTCTTTTGCATCTCCTCCTTTTTTTCTCATACTCTCTCCTTCCACACTTTTCTGTCCTTCATCACTCTTTTTCACCATCTCTCACGTCACTTGTTCCTTTGTGTTTCTACTTCTCCGTCTCTTGCTCCCTCCATCAACTCCTTTTCCTTTCTTGTTGTCCTTCTACTAAGCCACCTCCTCAATGTTTTCCTTTCAATTTTAAAATCACCCTTTCACTCAAACTTTCTGACACTCTCAGGGTCTCATTCACAAAGGTAAAGTTAAGCTTTTTTGTAAGTTTACAATCATTTGCAATTCACAAAGGAATTTTATGAGTAGTATCTTTAAGACTGCTTATCTTTTTACGTGTGGAGTCTCCACCATAAATGCAGAGACTTCACAGTTGTAAAGATAATACTCGTAAAATTCCTTTGTGAATTGCAAAAATGCATAAACTTACTGTATAAAAGTGCCCCTTTTTGGCATGGTTACCCCCCACTTTTTGCCTGATATTGATGCTGACTTGACTGAAAGTGTGCTGGGATCATGCTAACCAGGCCCCAGCACTAGTGTTCTTTCCCAAAAACTGTACCATTGTTCCCACAATTGGCACACCCCTGGCACACAGTTAAGTCCCTTGTAAGAGGTGCATGGTACCAAAGGCTCTGTGGCCAGGGAAGGTCCCCAAGGGCTACAACATGTATTAAGACACCCTGGGGACCCTTCACCAAGTACATGCACATTGCCATTGCAGCTTGCACGTGGTGGGGAGAAAAAGACCAAGTCGACATGGCACCCCTCCCAGGATGCCATGCCCACCAACCACTGCCTATGGCATAGGTAAGTGACCCCTCTAGTAGGCCTTATAGCCTAAGGCAGGGTGAACTATACCACAGTCGAGGGAATAGCTGCATGAGCAATATGCCCCCACAGTGTCTAAATATATTCTTAGACATTGTAAGTGCAGTGGGTACATGGGCTGGGAATTTGTCATTACGAACTCCACAGCTCCATGATAGCTTCACTGAAGTCTGGGAAGTTTGGTATCAAACGTCTCAGCACAATAAACCCACACTGATGTCAGTGCTGGATTTATTGGGAAATGCACCCAGAGGGCATCTTAGGGATGCCCCCTGTTATTTAGCCTAACTTATAGTGCAGGACTGACCAATTTGTGCCAGTCTGCCACTTCCAGACAAGTTTCTGACTACATAGAGTGAGAGCCTTTGTGCTCTATGTGGCCATAAACA
Organism: Pleurodeles waltl; assembly: GCF_031143425.1. Lineage (NCBI taxonomy): Eukaryota > Metazoa > Chordata > Amphibia > Caudata > Salamandridae > Pleurodeles > Pleurodeles waltl. The sequence continues at coordinate 1,502,700,491 of NC_090445.1, read as the reverse complement.
AAGCCTGCACTGGGTGGGGGTGCTTCACACCTACCCCTGCAGGAACTGTAACACCTGTCGGTGAGCCTTAAATGCTCGGGCCTCTTGTTACAGTGACCAGGGCAGCTAGTGGAGATGCCCACCCCCCGGATAAAGCCCCATATTTGGCAGCAAGTCCTGCAGGAAAATTAGGAAAAACAAGGAGTGACCACTTAAGCTGGAAACACCCCTAAGGTGTCCAGTGCTGAAGTGACCCTTTCCTTGCAGAATCCTCCATCTTGGTTTGGAGGAAAGGGACCAAAAGGGTTAGGTTTGTGTTCCCCTCCCCAAACGGTTTTGACACCAGAAGGGTGTAGCCATCCTCACGGACAGTAGCCATGAGCTACTGCCTCCTGACCCCTGTAAACACCCCTAAGTCCAGGATTTAAGGGCCTCCCTGAATCCAGCTCATGAGAAAAAGAAAGAAGAAGGACTGCAAAGCTGACCCACATCAGAGAAGACTGAAGACTCCAGCTGATTTTGTCCCAGCCCTACCGGCCTGTCGCCAGCTTCTGAAGCACCTGCTATAAAAAGGCGACACATCCTGCAGGCTAGCGACCTCTTAAAAGCCTGAAAAGGACTGCCTGCACACCAGAGGACCAAGATCTCCCATGGACAGCGGCCCTGTCCAGAAAGAAACTCCAAGAAAGGACTCCAGAGCCGCCCCTGGATCTGCGAGCCCTGCCCACTCTGCACCCGACGCCCACTGCCCTTGTCTAGGTAGCCCAACAGACCAGAGCTGGTCTCCAGGCCATTCTGACCTATTGTCCACCCTGGGTTGACCCCTCCTGTCCACCACAACGACACCTGCAGACTAAATCCAGACTAAATCTAAAGGACCCCCCTGCCTGTGAAGGATCCGGACAAAGATACCCGACACCAAAAGGTGTCGAGTATAGGTAAAGGTACCCCTGGCCTTGGGTACCCAAACTCCCGGTGCAGCAACGTGCAGCAGGCGGCCCTCTTCACTGTCAAGCCTGTGGTTTCTCCGAACCGACCCCCTGGGCCCAGCCTACAGCCTAGCTGTGACCCCAACTATCCCCCTATTGAAAATAATTTGGAGCCTGACGCTAAGTTTGCACCCTGCACTCTGCCGCCCCTGTGCCACTGAGGGTGTGTGTTTGGTGGTGACCTGTGCACCCCCTGCCGGTGCTCCCCTAAACCCCCCAGGTCTGCCCTCCGAAGACACGTGTACTTACCTGCAAGTAGGCCTGATTCCGAGTGCCCCCAGTCTCCATAAGAGCCCATTTAATCTTGCACCATCTTTAACCCTCTGCACCTGGCCGGTCCCGTGTTGCTGGTGGTTAGTGTTTGGAGTTAACTTGAACCCCAACCTGTGGACATCCTAACCCCCAGAGACTGGAACTGTAAATCTTGTGCTTACCTCAGAACTGCACTAACCTTTCTTCCCCACTAGAGCTTTTCTCTGAAAATTGCACTGTCAGCTTTTAAAACAGATATTTGCTATTTTCTTGAAAGCCGTTTAACTTGCCAAATTTAAACAAAATGGTGTTGATACTTATGATTGATACTTACTTGTAAATGTACTTACCTGCAAACTGAATCTTGTGTTTCTAGAAATAAAGTAACAAAGTATATTTTTTCTATATAAAAACAATTGGGCTGGAGTTAGCCATTGAGTGTGTGCTTCATTTATTGCCTGTGTGTGTACAACAAATGCTTTGCCCTGCCCTCTGATATTCCTAACCCCTCAACCACACTACCACAAAAAAGAGCATTAGTATTATCTACTTTAGCCTCTGTTAAGCCTCTGGGGAACCCCTGGACACACTATATGTCATTTTGATATAGTATATACAGAGCCAGCTCCTACACTTACACAAACGTGTACATTTACCTTGGTTAATCAAGCCCTCTGTCTCTATCTTTGTCTGTCTCTCGCTTAAACTCTCTCTCTCTTTTGCTCTCTCTCTCTCTCTCTCTCTCTCTCTCTTTCTCCATCTTCTCTTTATTTTCTCCCACCCTAACACTGTTTCTCTTACTCCCTCCTCTCTCTCGCTCTCTTGCCATACCTTTCCTCTCACTGAAGCATTTTATTGAATTTTGTGGCTTCAACAAAGGAAAACATGACAGGTGCACTCGACAAAACACATCAGTGTGTAATCCAGAGCAATCTAACCACAATTTCAGCTAACTCACTAATGTTCCAGTATTGAGCAACTGATCTTTAAAGGCTTAAAGCCTGATTTAGAGTTTTGCGACAGGGCACTCTGTCACAAACGTGATAGATGTCCTGTCCGCCGTATTACGATTTCCATAGGATATGATGGAATAATAATATGGCAGATGGGATATCAATCATACTTGTGACAGGGCAACCCCATCCTCCTAATTCTAAATCAGTCCCTTAGTTGGTACCCATCATATCTTTAAGGTCAGTACAGTTGGATCAAGATCATTAACATACCTAGTTCACCAGATATGTTACTCAGACAGACCCTGAACAATCACCCAATCAAAGGTAAGGGCCTGTCAAGAATCCACCTGACTTCTACACAGACCACTCTGTCAGTGATACCAAGGTTCATCTGATAGGTGAGACAGGAAGTAAGCTAAATATCTACCAGCCTATAAACTGGCCACGTGGCCACTTTAAGAAGGTAGTTTTAGGAGTTTGACTGCAATAAATCTGCGAATCTTCTTCAAAATATCTATTTTATTACATTTGTATGCTCATGTGCACATTAAAACCTACATCTGTCATTAAGCAACAGCAAACATCTTACTGTAAGCTGCTATTGATAGGAGGAAGTTAGAAGTCACTTCTGTTTCAGAGCTCTGATAGTGTTGCTTGTTTTAATGGGACTTCTCCACTTTCTAGGATGGCTCAGAGGCGTACTTCAACTGGTTTGTCATGGTATTTTAAAATTCTAATTTCTCTTGAAGTGCCTTATTGAACCAAAGTAATCATTCCAAGGCCAAAGTATGCCGCAAGCGGTGCTGATCACTCAATCTTAAGATATTTGCCACATTGCAGTGTGTATTGATCAAGAAAAACTGCCATGTCACAATATTCAATAATTTCATAACTGATCGCTGCCTCTGAAAGGCAACATAGGGGGGCAACAGAGGTTGTGCTTGTACTGGTGACTGACTGTGCCTCAGGCAGCGTACCCGAACCACTCACTTGCCTGACAATGTCTACCTAAGATGATAGCCTTTGATGAAGGTTGATGAACTGGTGTTGGAGTGGAATACTCCTGGCACACTGCTCTCCAAGCAATAAACCATGTGAGTTTGTTCATCAAGGTCCGCATTTGCATCCAAAGTTTGGATATTTAGGATATTTCAACACCATTTTGTGCTATCTCTTTTAACTATTGCCGATGGGTATAAGCAGAAATGTATCTGATTTTGAAAGGGAATAGTAGAGTTATGAAACAGGAGGAATCTCTTCCTGCTTGAGAAGTGTGGGGTTGTGTTTTGAGGCAGACATGTTGCACACTCTCTCTCTTCCTATTACTCATTCACTCACTTGTTCAATGTAGCTCTCTAAAATGGAAATAATTCACAAAATGCCTTATACAAACTCCGTCATGTCTGTTATATCAATTTAAATAAATGTCTGTTCCATCTCCACCACCCCATAGCATGACTTAGACAATATTGACGAAACCCCAATCCGTGGCCCAGTACAAAATGTTATAATTCTGACTGCAACAAAAGGGCTAAACCAATATACTTTAATTACTACCAATAGACAACATGGTTGGCTTAGTAAGTGGTATGGTCCAGTGGGCCAGTTGGGACTAGGCCACTGTCTTCAGCTTTGAAGAATTCTACTAATGAATTTCCTTTTCTGTCTCCTGTTTGTTTGTATGTTGTTCTACTGTTTAATAGGCCAAGCAGGTCATGGGCTTAAAAGGACTGTTTCACAGAAATCCAAAGCAAGCATCTCTCGACAGTCATGCTGTTGGACAGCTTCATCGGAAGCACTCCTTTAGCAGCCACATCCTGCGGCGGACTGCCAGTGCTCCGACCAAAGGCCAGTTGAAGAACAAAAGGGGCTTTCCAGAAATAGCCATTGACACCAAAGACAACAGCTCTGAAGGAGCCAGCGAAGACCGTGAATTGGATGACTCGTCACTGCCTCGCTTTGATGCAGATCCGGAAAGTGCTTCCCCGGCACCAACTCCCCGGGACTTTGTCAATGGGGAGCCAACCCTGCAGGTCAAGGGTTTGAAAGGTAAGGCTCATTGTTGTGGCAAAGTTAAAGGTCATAGCCGCTTACAAGCGGGTCCCACTTTCAGTGAGCCAATCCGGAGGTCAGAAAGGGTTCGTCTCCGTGAGCCCCCAAGTGAAAAATCCGGTGTCTTTGCCCGCTGCGCCATGAATGGCTCAGGTCGGATTGGAATGGCCACCAACTGTATGAAATGCATGATTGGTTCCAAGGAGAGCCCAGACCTTGAGTGCAAATGGAGCGAGAGTGCAAGCTGGCCGATTGCAAAAGATATTCCTCAGCGCGAGCAGTATAGCAATAAGACAGGGGAGGAAAGTCTAGAGTTAAAGTGTTATAGTGTGACAGTCCAGCCCCGGCGGCAGCCTCCAGACTTATTACCTTTCAGAAGCTGTGACAACGCAGAGGACTTGCCAAGGACTGCCCAGTCTTCGATGGCCCCGGGGAAGAAAAATGGTGACTCCACGTGCCCGGGGGTGAAAGGCCACCCTCGACCGAAGTGGCAGAGCCAGTCAGGTGGCAGGTATGGGAGTACGGTGAACCTGGTCGCCGCCAGCAGCGGCTCCATATCTTCCACCTCCAGCAGTCTCGAGAGCCTCGGGAGTCCGGAGTTCTCCAAGCGCTGGCCTGAAGCCTCTCGAAGGCCGGCAAGTACCCTCCAGAGAGAGATGAATGCATTATTTTCTCAAAAGATGGAGGAAATTCGAAGTAAATCCCCCATATTCTTCGCTGGTAAGGGCAGACTTCCTCCACCAGTTACCATTTTTAGAATCCATCAGCTCTGTGTTATAGTAGACCCTCATTAAGTAATTCTTAAGAACCTTTTCTAAAGGAAGGATACGGGGCAATTTTTTAATAACCCGGTTCTGTCAAATTCATGCATATCTGATACACAGCCCATTCGAATAATAACAAAGTGAAAAAACCTGAAACATTTTGTTTGAACAGAAGGTTTAAAAGAATTACTCAGTGTGGTCCTGCTTAGAGGCTTGTACATCTCTAGTGTATTTTGTATCTATTGTGGTATGTTTGCAGCAGTGCTTTTATTGTGCACTTCGATCATTTTAGTCCATCCATCATATGGAACATCTCCCAGTTCATCTTTAGTGTGTGTTGTGTATTTAAATCTCTGTGCTTGACCGTGAATAAGGCTGGTTACGTGTGACAATAATATTTTTGAGAATGTCTGAAAGCTTTATTAAGAGTTTGGCGGAGGAGACACTGTGTCACAAAAACAGCAGATATACTGTACCCCATGCTACAACTGCATTATAGCTGGTGACACTCATACAAAAACAGTATATCTGGCGCATTTTAACAGCATATGTCAACCGCCAAGCTCTATATAAGGCCATGAATTTTTATTTAATTAAAACATTCCACCACCATGAGGCAGCCACATGGATGGACCTGCATTAAGGTCACTGTAGAGAGCTACTTTATGATGCTATCACATAAGGTCACTAGGGGGCATATTTATACTCTGTTTACCCCGAATTAGCTTCATTTTTTTTACTCTAATTCAGTGCAAAACTAACTCCATACTTATACTTTGATGCAAGACCCACCTAGCACCAAATTTATGGGGTTAAAGTCATTTTTTGGACGTGAAAACCTCCCTAGTCTTAATGAGATGCAAGGTAGGCTTCCAGTGCAAAAAATGACTCCATGGCCTTAACACCATATTTATACTCCCATGCAAAAATGGTGCACGGGAGGGAGGAGGGGTCAAAAAATGGTGCAAAGCTTGCTTTGCCCCATTTTTTAACGCCTGGGTCAGGGCAGGCGTTAGGGGATCTGTGGGCCTATTTCCATGGTGGAGCACCATGGAATAAGCCCACAGGTGCCCTCCCCAGGCCCCAGGGACACCCACACCAAAGGGACTGTGGAGGATGGGGTACCCCATCCCAGGTAAGTACAGGTAAGTACAGGTAGGTATTTAAAAAAAAAAATTTAAGTGCCATGTGGGCCCTGAAATGGGCCCCCACAAATGGCAAAGGGTGCAGTGGCCATGCGCAGGGGACCCTTGTCCCCTGTGCTGGCCATTGGGGTGGTGGGCATGACTCCTGCCTTTTCTAAGGCAGGAGTCATGTGGCATGGTAGGTTTAGCGCCATAAAATGACCCCAATCTGGTTATAGTCATTTTTTTACTCTAACCTGCCTAACATCATTTTTTGGTGCAAAACCCCCTTCTTCCATACCATCAGCCCCACCCGACTAACATAATTTTTTTTAAATGCTAGCCTACCCCTTGCACCGGCTTGCACCATTCCATAAATATGGTGCCCGGCTGGTGCACAGAAACACAGTTTTGCACCAAAAAATATAAATCAGGGCCTAGAAGACTACATTGGGATATACATCCCAATGACATATCCCCTCACTTCTCCTCCCTCACTCAGGCCCATATTTATACTTTTTTTTCTGCCGCATTTGCGTCATTTTTTTATGCAAAAGCAGCACCAACTTACAAAATACAATGATATTTTGTAAGTTTGAGCCGCTTTTGCGTCAAAAAATGACACAAATGTGGAGCAAAAAAAGTATAAATATGGGCCTCAGTCCATCAGATCCTTGTTTCTGTAATCATGACTCTATCAGGCATTACATTCATGATGTTCTACGTATTGCACACCATGTGTGAGATTACCTGCCACAATAAAAATACCTTCTCTTTCCCACTCTTTGCCACCTTGAAGTTAAGTTTGCAAACCACCAAATACCTATAAAAAATTATAACTAGCAAAGTCAATAGTTCCCGCATTTGAAAGAAGCTGGCTAACTTTTTGGTGGTTGCCAAAGTTGGTCAAAAGCCAAAGCCAGCATGATTATGCTGGTGCACACGCATCACCACATATGCTCATGCATGCTCATGATGCAGCCGTCTTTTGGCTTTTGGCATCAGTAAGATGATGTAAGCTCGTACATCTGTCACCATACATGCTTGTGTGTATGTCATGATAGAGCAATCTTTTTTTTTCTTTTAGTATGCTGTTCAAAGTTAGCAGACATAAATTAATAGAATTATAGAAATATAAAAAGTGCACAAAGTACATTCAGAGAAAGGAGTGGTTAAGAAGAAAATTGAAGGTGCTGGTTCTGCTAAAAAGTTTTTAAAAATCAAATTAAAAAATAGTAAGCAGTTGAAGAGGTAACAGGCGGACCAGGGGAATAAGGAGAGCAATTCAAACTGTCAATGAGTAGTGGTGAGCAGGGATGGGAAAGGTCATTCCAAATCAAACAACTAAAGATGTCTGTAGGCAAGACCAAAAATGTTGAGAGTGAATACTAATTGGCTGACCTCAGGGGTTACACAGAAGAGTAAAATGAGTAAAACCGTCATTGGAATACAATAAAAATGTATCTTGCCTCATGGATATGCATAAGGTCATTAGTTTATCATTAATCGGACTGAACTGCCAATTTGAATATCTATCTGACAATCACATCCCTCTCACTAACATCAAAGATTGAGTAATGGCTCCCAGCCACATAAATTTACCACGTTTGGTTATCCAGCAATTCAGCCAAGTGCTCAATATTCACACCAAGTAGAGACCTCAACAATCATCAGAACATCGTATCCCAACAACATCATCAAATAAACATACAAAAGAACAAGGCACCAGAAATGGAAAGTGTGCACTATACAAACGTAGATACTATAGTACATTAAAATATAACAACATATTTTGGGACAAAATTACTTGTTTAATATAATTGGTTGTCAGCCTTGTCAGGCTTCGATGTCCTCCGTTAATGTTAGTAGCTATTTAATAAGATTTAAATGTATCTAGAGAGAGGTCAAAAGGTGAGAGCTTTAACAGTGTGGGTGTCTAATTTTGTTTAATCGATATTTCACTCAACCCCCCAACCAGGGGTAATTTATATACTCAAATTTAAGAGCACTGTAGGCATGTGACAGAAAAATATATTATTTTTTCTCATTAACGTGGTCTTAAATAGTTGACTTAAGGGCAAACTCAGGGAATTCTAAATAGAGGGCTATGCTCTCTGCTCGGAGATATCGATATTGGGTCCCGAAAAGTGCAAATCACTGGTCTGAGGTACTTGCACCTGGACCTAGTCCGTGTCTGTTTTGCTCTCGATCTGCAGAAGGGAAAGGTTAAGGGCTCATGCATTGTCGAACAAGCTCTGGTCTTAGGAATGCGTTTTTGTAAAGTAGAGCCTGTGAAGCCCAATTGTTGCACATTCAACCTAGAATTGAAGGCGTGCCAGCCTGCTTTAGGGAGCACTTGCAGAAGGGCTTCCAACCTTTTAATTTTGTGATAGAAAGGCCTGCGAGTTCTTGATATGTAAGTCTAAGTTAGACGCAGAACATCACAGAAAGTCGCAGTTACTCAACAGATCTAAGGGCAGCGCTGAGCTAACAGTTAGAGAATATGGCTTTAATAGAGGACTGACATGGGCCACGCAGTACATTATGGTAGATTAATAGTCTGCCAATGACATCAAGGTGAAATTTGCAGTCACATCTTGCATCCTAGAAGAATCCACTCGGTCCTTTATGTTTCTGAGCATGATAAAAGGAGTATAATTGATTTGAGTAACAGTAATACTGGGTGCTGGGTTACATACGATATGCAAATGTTTGATCATAATGGTAATTACAACAAGGACCCAAATGTGAGCAATCTGACCAGTTGTGTAAGACTATATAGTGCAGGCATGGTACCAGAATATCTTAACTATCTTCTGATATGTTGTATCCTAAAGATAATTTATTAAAATAAAAAGTCCTTTGACACGAATGACAGAAAACCGTGAACCAATGGGATGGTATTTTTGTAAACAATATTTAGAATACTACGAGCCTCATTGACAAGGGCTTGTGCCACCGTTGCATAATTTTTTTTTAAGCTACGGTGCTACGGTTCACAAGCAGTGCTTTACACTGCTCCACATTTACAAAATGCACTGGGTCCAATGTGTCAGTTGTAAAGACTTGCGTCACATTATACATGTGCCAGGTAGGTGTTCCCTTTACAACATTTCACTGCCTCATTCTGCGACTTCACTGCGTCGGAATTGTAATGCCTGCTCAGAGCAGACATTAAACTGACGCAGGGCTTTTCTCTATGGGAGCGTTCCTTGCACTGAGAGAGAAGCGTCATTTATTTACGCTAGTCCAGCAATGTGTCAGTTTAACGCCACAGATGCCTCCGAATTTCTGACACATCTGTGAAAACTTGCATCATGGAGCTCTGTATTGTAAATACAGTACATCCATGGCGTTGTTAGGGAGTCGTAGGTCAGCACAAGAAATCTGACACATCGGTGCCGATGCATCAGATTCTTGTAAATGAGGCCTATGTTTCTGTCAGGCAATAGTTTTGCTAAAGAAATTCCGATACACACAAACATTTGTGCGCAGCTTGCCATCTAGCCTATGTGTTTATAGTGCTACAAAATAGGAAAACTGTGCTAGCAGTTGCTACATAAAACATTGTCCCATTAATATTATTGCACCAAATGGCCAAACGGAGGGTCAGAGTTATATGTTCGCTATGTTCAGCTCTCACAAGCAGACAGGCTGCCATTGCCTGGAGAAAATAAGAGTGTTAGTGTGTTTTCAGCTAACAGTAACAATTAGCAAACCCATATTTGCCTTTTTGTTTTCACCTGTCTATAATGCTCTTATTAATTGGTTGTACCCTAATTCTTAACTCTCTCTGTTTAGACAGATAAGAGAAATTACACATATGGGAATGAAATTATCAGATCGAACCATACTTTTTGATTCAGTTTGTCAAGCCTGAACAAAAACAACCAACAAACCAACATTCTTGGCCCTGCCCCACAACTTCCTCGAATACCTTGTTTTTTTCAACCAACAGGCTAATGCTATCATTATGAGTGGCTTGTTGGGGATTCGCTAATTACTGCACCTTTAAAAATACAATGCCTCGGCACTTACAAGTTGGGCACTTTAAAAGGTGGAATTACATGGGGATTTTGGTGCTGCATGTACCAAAATTTACTTATATCAGTATTTAACAGACATTTTCTCCCAGTAAATTTCCAGTGATTCCAATCCCTTGTAAAACGTGTTTGTGAAAAAACGGACTGCTCTTAATGAGGGTCTCAGGTATAGATTGATACACGGGTTTTCCTAGTTGCCAATCTAAAAATTGCAGTTACTCAGTTTAATATTGGCAGATGCTTTCTTTGAAAAACGTACACATAGAAGTGGAAGCTTCGAACTAGAGGATCTCACTTGGGCTCAGCTAAGACTCAAATAGGTAGGTAGGTACTTGGAAACAATTAGGTAGCTCTCACTTATGAGGAAGAGGGTTGGAATTATATAATTTTGCACCAATAATTAGAGATTTGACAAATGACTGGTATGGTAGCAAATTCTACCCTACAGAGCTGGTATGAGGTGCTGGAGTTTGACATGTTTTAAAGCATGAGGCATCCCGGACGGCTACAAGATCACCCGTAGAGACTGCACCAACGGCACCAGAGGAGGAATAGCCATCGCCCACAAATCCACCCTCAAAGTCTCCACCTACACGGACGACACCCTCAAGACCGCCGAGCACCTACACTTCCAGATCCACAACGACCCCAACACCACCCTCAGAGGAACACTCATCTACAGACCCCCGGGCCCACGAGCCCCCTTCAACAACACCATCGCCGAACTCGCCAGCACCCACGCACTCCCCTCCATGGACCACGTCCTCCTCGGAGACCTCAATTTCCACCTAGAGAACAACAACAACCCCAACTCCACCACGCTGATCGACAACCTCGACAACCTCGGACTCCGACAACTCGTCACCACACCCACCCACATCGCCGGCCACACGCTTGATCCCATCTTCACCACAAGCGCCCACGTCACCTTCAACCACACCACCGAACTCTACTGGACCGACTACCACTGCATCCACTTCACCTTCAAGAAACAAACCAAGCACCACCACCCCCAACAACCACCTCGCCGCTGCTGGAGCAAAGTCACCGAAGAACAACTAACCAATACCCTCGCCCAGAACCCACCTACCGACCCAGACACTGCCGCTCTCAACCTCAGACAGTGGATCACCAACAGTGCCAAATCCCTAGCGCCACTCAAGAACCCACCCAACAACCAAACCTGCAAAAAAGCCACCTGGTTCACCGACGAGCTCCAAGCCTCCAAACGCGACTGCTGGAAACTAAAAAAGAAATGGCTCCACACAGCCCTCAAGGACGCCTCCCGCAGGCACCACCAACTCATCAGAATAACCAAGAGATCCTCCTTCATAGACCGCCTGGATAACAACGCACACGACAGCAAAGAGCTCTTCAACATCGTGAAAGAACTCTCCAATTCCAGCACCAACGTCAATGACATCCCACTGTCCCAAGAACTCTGCGACTCTTTGTCCACCTTCTTCCTCCAGAAAATCACCGACATCCACAACAGCTTCTCCACCACAACCACGCCTGAGCCCATCCCCGCAAGCACCACCCACACCAACCACCTGACCTCCTGGACCAACGTCAACGACACAGAGACACTCAAGATCATGAACTCCATCCACTCAGGATCACCGTCTGACCCATGCCCACACCACGTGTACAACAAAGCCAACGCAATCATCGCCCCCCAACTACGGAAGGTCATCAATATCTCCTTCAAAACAGCAACATTCCCGGAAAGCTGGAAGCATGCCGAAATCCACGCACTCCTCAAGAAGCCCAAAGCTGACACTCAAGCTCTTAAGAACTTCCGTCCCATCTCCCTGCTCCTGTTCCCGGCGAAGGTCATTGAAAAAATCGCCAACACTCAACTGTCCTGCCACCTCGAAGGCAACAACATCCTGGACCCCTCCCAGTCAGGGTTCAGACGGAACCACAGCACCGAGACTGCCCTTCTAGCTGCCACAGAAGACATCAGAAGCCAACTGGACAACGGCAAAACATCAGCCTTCATTCTCCTGGACCTATCTGCCGCCTTCAACACAGTCTGCCACCGCACCCTGACAGCCCACCTCTTCGAAGCCGGAATACAAGACAAAGCCCTCGACTGGATCACCTCCTTCCTCTACGGCCGAACCCAAAGAGTACGCCTCCCCCTCTTCCGATCCAAAGCCACCAACATCATCTGTGGCGTTCCCCAGGGCTCCTCCCTCAGCCCAACACTGTTCAATATCTACATGGCCTCCCTCGCACAAGTGGCCCGCAAATACGACCTCAACATCATCTCCTACGCAGATGACACAAAGCTCATCCTCTCCCTCACCAAAGACCCACACACCTCCAAAACCAACCTCCATGAGGGTATGAAGACCATCGGCGAATGGATGAGAAACAGCCGGCTGAAGCTGAATTCGGACAAGACGGAAGTCCTCATCCTCTGACCCACCCCCTCAGCCTGGGACAACTCGTGGTGGCAGACCACACTGGGAACCCCTCCAACTCCTACCAACCATGCACGCAATCTAGGATTCATCCTCGACCCCTCCCTCTCCATGTCCAAACAGGTCAATGCAGTCTCCTCCTCCTGCTACAACACCCTCCGCATGTCCGCAGGATCTACAAGTGGATCCCGACTGAAAAAAGAAGAACCATGACTCAGGCCCTCGTCAGCAGCAGGCTAGACTACGGCAACGCACTCTACACAGGCATCCCAGCCAAACACCTGCAACGTCTCCAGCGCATCCAAAATGCTTCCGCCCGACTGATCCTCAACGTAACCCGCCGCAACCACATCTCCCACAACCTAAGAGACCTTCACTGGCTCCCCGTAGACAATCGGATCACATTCAAGCTACTCACCCACACACACAAGGCCCTCCACAACACCGGACCTGCCTATCTGAACAGAAGACTCAGCTTCTATACCCCCACCCGCCAGCTCCGCTCCTTGAACCTCGCCCTCGCTGTCATCCCCCGCATCCAGCGAAAGACCTCCAGCGGCAGATCCTTCTCCTACCTTGCCGCCAAGACCTGGAACTCCCTCCCTCCCAACCTACGCCAGACCCAAGACCTACTCGCCTTCAGAAGACTCATCAAAACTTGGCTCTTCGATCAGTAGCAGCACTCCCTCCCCCCCCCCCCTTTCCCCAGTGCCTTGAAACCCTCATGGGTACGTAGTGCGCTTTATAAATTCATAGATTGATCGATTGATGAGTATCTCCATCCATTTCAGGAGTCATCTTACAGCCTCATCATAGACTAGTTACAGAGATAAGAAATGTTTGAGAATTCGCTACCTTATCAATTCTTTGTAAATCGCATAGTAGCAATTGCTAAACCCATTAACACATTTAACAATTTGCTACTGAGAATTGTATGTCCAAGCACATAACATGTAAAGAAATAAAGGTAAACTGGGCTGAAAGAAATTGTTAGCCAGGCACAGCTGAAATATCTTTGCATTCACTTTATGTAAATTCACTCAGTAGTTTGAAAATATACATAAGTGAGAAAATATTTTGTTTCAATAATTTCTTGAATTGCGAAGTTCATTGTTCCTTATTCGAGTTGTACCAAAATGTGTGGCTATTTCGCAAGTGTTTTATATTTCTAGACTTGCAGTAATACCTGGTTTGCAATAATACCTGGTTGCCCTTTGTTTTCTACAGTGTGCAGACTGGGACTAATACCCATATGAAAAGAGCCCAGGAAGAGGCTGGACCACAGAAATAATTTAAGTAGAATAAGACACACTTCCTGGGTCTTAGGCAGTAGCGCTAGAAGTGAAATCAAGTTTTAGCCAAATCTTCTTAAGCAAGAGATGACCTGTTCAGCAATGACCACATCACTGCTGACTTGAATTCATAGGGCACCCCGCAGGTTGCAATGACTTAATATTTATGTTAACCCTGAAAGAGAAATCCTCTTGTGTCAGTGACATTTCAACAAGGCTTGTAATGTGCTTTGGTAATGCAGCTCCTCTTCCAAGTAAAAATCAACTCTCAAAATGGCAGGCATCTTATTTTTCTGAAAAAAACTTCAAGGCCTGTCTATATGACACCTGACCCTCATCATGTTTGATTAACAGCAAAGAACCGGGAGGATGATGCTGTAGTAAGCAAATTATAAATGGACCCGCCCACTCACTAAATTAATATTCACACAATGATATTATAAGTTATTGCATGACTCTATTAAAAACTTGTCACTTTAACAGCCATTTGTGAACGTACCCGCTATGCAGTTCTGATAAAGATGAGGCATGTGCATAAATGTCAGATGGCCCCAGAATATGTGTGGAATTGCCTTTTATACCGTTTCGAGTGTAAGCTTATAAGTACGGGTGTGCGAAATCATATTTTTTAACTCGCTTACTGTCCATTATTCTCACAAAAATCTTAGGGAAATTACACTTGGTACTTGAAGTCTCTGCTGTTGTGTGGTAGTAATGGCACACAGATTTTTCAGAAATGTCCTAAATATACCAGCGGCATGAGGAATAGATGTTACACTTCCAATTTCAGAATAGGGCTTCTTGACATCCACATATGTGTCCATAGTGGGCACTCATTCGTTTTGTTTTGTTTTAACCATGAACAGTTTAATTAAGTTTAGAGTATTTATAAATGATGAAAGTCGAGGTGATGTAATTTAGAATTCTAATATGCAAATACAGCAGGCTATAACAATCAAAGAAGGATACTTTTTAAACATATCTTAAATTATTTACCGATTCCCATCTCTTTCTTAATTAAGAATAATATTGGACACTTGATAGATGTATGTATTAAACATCTAGAAATGAGTCAAAGCTTACAGTGATCTAACACAATCTAACCCCCTGAGACAATACAAGGAGCATAGCAAAAAAGCCAGACACCAACAGACTCTTCAGGTGATGGATGGATTATGAACTAGGTAGGTGAGGCATACCTACTAACTGTATCCAATGTTTTAAGTGGGCGTGGATTCCTTTGCCCTCTTTGAATTCCATGGCTTATGAGACATCATCATATCCTAATAAAATCAGGGTTAATTAGCATTGCATTCAATGGGGCTTATTCACAAAGACATTTCCGAGTATGTAAAGCAGTACTCCTAGAGTGTTCTTGTAATTACTGGTATATGACTTTGTGACTTGGCCCCAAAATATTTAAAATTGGAATAAAATGGGAATATTCAATAGATATTCACGTGTATATAGTACAATTTATTCATTTCCTAAGAGGGAGTTGGATGTTTCACAGCCCATTTACAAATGCATGTAAGAGGACTCAAAAGAGTACTCCTCTATGAATATTTGTCCTTAATCATAAATGTTTTTTCTGAATCAGCCTGAATATTTTCAGGTCAGTGGCAGATGAACGAGTATGTTGTTGAGGGATGCATCATTTGTGGTAGTGTGAAAAAACATTGAGCACCTTGCATATTTCATCAGAGAATGACTGGCCTGTAGGAACCCAAGCGGTCTTCTGCATGGGCGGTGTCTATGGGAAACTATTGGGGCTGTGAGAGTTAGTTATGCAACGGAGGCAAAAGCTTCTCTAGATGCTTATTTATTTTCATAATGGCTGCTCGCTGCATCATTACCCAAAGGTACAGTTCTCTGAACTGCCTTCCAAATTAATGCCAAAATTCATACAGTGCCACCCCATTTCAGAACAATAACCAAAAGTGACATTTGGCACTCCATCCCACGCTCAACTCACAGTGCCTTAGATCACTGAATTACATTTTAAGGAGCTTGCCATAAAGGAGCGACTTCCTCACTTCATTATGCTACAACATGTTTTGATTTCACGCGGAGCACCATCATTCCTTCCTCCTTAGATTGAGTAGATTGATGGTTGACCTCTTTCTGACCTTCGTAATACAAGTATTGTTAATCAGATAGTCTCTGGTCCATTTGCTGCCCTCCCAGTGCATTGATGAATGCATTGATTTTTCACTTTAGCTTGCGATCTTCATTCCTTAATATTTTGCTATTCTGTTATATATTTGTTATTTTTAATCGCAAGAATGACTTAGATGTCCAGCAGGTGTCTCAGAATTAAATTTTCTAATGTACAGCATACCCTTTAGCCTGATGCAGTTTCTGTCACGCCTCCTTCTACCCATCATTTAGACTCTGTCTCTACACACATCAGGCTAAAAACACGGCTGTGTAATTAATTCATCCATCTTGGACTAGTGCAGTGAACAGCAGCATGCAACTATTTCTAACGTGTGGTCTAGCCTTCTTTCAGAACCCCCAGTACTTTACTACAGTTTATAAAGCTTTTACAATCAAAAAGCTTTGCAACGCCTCCAAAATATATCAAAGAGGCCTGAGTAGAAAACGCTGGTAAGTTTGGCAGAGTTCTCCCGTTTATTCACTTTATTCCAGTTAGCACTATTTATTTGATGCATCAGTGGTTGTTTTGATATATTACAGACAGAGGCTGCGGTACTTGTTCTTTTTCTGTGGTCCACCCCACGAACAGGAGGCACCATCTTCCTACATTTAGGTGACCATGTTTCTGTTATCTCTTTGGTCTTCTGTACATTCTTATTGAAGGTAGCCTAAAATTTCCCTGTGCCAGTTATATCACTGGAGGGCTTTGGCAATCGGGGCCTTTTAGCTGAGAAATGACTTCAGTTCCACTAGGGTACAAATGTATCTTTTGAAGTGTATGGTTTTGCAGACTCATTCACTTTTCTAAGTAGCTTAGACTGAAACAATGACTAGATCCTGAAGAAATCCTCTGGATCAAAGCCTGAAACAATGATTGCTATGTTCCTTTGACTGGCCACCGCTCCTTACCTTACAAACAGTTTCTTGCTTCATTGTCTTACACCTGCTCTTCCCTACAGCCAGCTCCCGCCCAGTCTCTAAATCCACTCATAAATTACCAAATGGAGGTACCAGAAGGGTCTGTAGACTGGAGTGCAAATAGAGCCTCTAAAACACCCACTGCCAAAATATCTGCCAGAATTATGAATGAAAGATATTTTGGAAGAGAATGTACTCTAGCTGTTTTAAACACTTAAGACGTTCTCACTCACAACTATTGGAGACCTTACCTGGCATGATCTGGAAGATAGAGACTAATCATTTTTCTATACGCTGTAAGATGCACTTCCCTCCCGTACCCCAGTTTACAACTCAACAAGAAGGGGCACAGTGAGGCTCAGAGGCCTTCTATAACACCTAGAACAGTGAATCTAGTTTCATAGAGACATTAAGGAATTAGAGCTGAACTCTCAGTTAAGAAGTATATTCTGGTGTTCAGCATACCACTGAAGTTGTTCATGTCACTCTGAAATGGTGGCCATGATCCACTTGGCGGGTAGTGGCCTTTGCTCCGGCTTGGTGCATTGTGCTAGTTGTTTTTTTCACTATTATAAAACTGCTTTTATATATCTCTTTAGTGCTTGTATACGTCACAATGGAAAATGTAGAGTTCTGCTCATACTTTATATGAATTAATCTTTGAGTGTTTCTTGGTGGTCATAAAACCCATTCATATCGCAACTGCTTTCTTTTTCCTGAAGAATAAATGGTTTCAAGACATATCTTTGCATGCTACCAAAAGAAGCACCTGAGCATTTAGCTCACTCTAGCCCAGCCCTTCTGACCTATCGTTGAGTCCAACCAGTCAGGAAATCTCGCTGTGTCCTCTTGGCTAGTGCACTTTTGTAGGGTACTGTGAGCCACTGGCTTTCAGGCCAAGGCCCCACACCTGCTTAGGGACATCTTAAGGATTGTGGGGGCCCTGAGCCAAAAGTATTTTGTGGGTCCCTGCTCAGAATAGCTTTTAATTTATGACTCAGTTTCAGCTCTTTCATGTCCTTTTTTGCCAGGTCACTGACATTGCACAGACTCGCTGGTCCAAATTCTAAATCTGTTTACATCTAATATTCAAATAAGGTGTTGTGTGTTTTCTATATTGTAGCACATCAGCCACTCAGTGATATAACTGGAAATAATCTCTGTGACTCCCTCCTATTTCTTATATGTGAGGTCCTGGTTTGATCTAAAAGAACCTTTTTAGGGACACTGATAGAAACATAAACAGAACATTTCTCTGAAGCATGTCTGTCATAGACTCTCACACATTAACGCCTTAAAAATAAATGAAATAATAATGGTATTTGAAGCAATCCTTTAAGAATTATTAAAGGTCATCAGGCCAAGACTTTCTGCAGAACAGAGCAGGATTGGGCGAGGGGGCCTGAAAGGCTGGGGCCCTGGGCCAGAGTCCACTTTGCCCATGTGGACTCCCTCTCTGCTTCTGCTCATAAGTAAGGGGCCTCCAACCGACTTTTTAAAAACTTCAGTGTTGGGAGCCTCAGGGAGCAGCAGTGGTTCAGCGCTGCACTGTCCAAGGGAGGGCCTCCCTCCCCCTATTTTTCGCAGCCATGGGCTGAAAGTGCATCAGAAATCCTATCACTGCATCTGCATGGTAACGGCGATTAGTTGGGTCCTTAGATGTGAAGTGAGCCCTCCCTTTGCATGAATGAAAAGCAAAGTGTTTGGCAGGACTCATAAAAGAAATAAAAATGTTCCATTACCTAGGAAGGAGGAAAGCGAGTCAAGCATCATCAAAGTTTTTAAAAAAAGCACTTCTGTAACACACAGAAGCGTTTTACCTTGGTAAATGGGTTTATATCACTGTATTGCGATATATTTAATAAACGTGAGAGTTTTTAAACATGAACTAAAAAAAAACATTACTGGCCCTGGCCTGATGATTATGGTATAACTGAGCTAAGAACAGGGGCACTGGAATTATGTGTCAAGAAAGTACCAAGTTAGGTGGCTGGGTTTACTAATTTATACAGCATTGCAAATTATGTGGCATAATGCAGCACATTTTTTGATAATATTACCTCATGTATTACCTCATTATTTTGTCATTCATCCAAATACAGCAATAAGCAATATAAAGCTGACCAGTTAACCTTTGCGAACGGCTTTTCACTATGCAGCGACAAGTGGTGCTGTGTTTTAGTAACATTTGAAAGTGAACAGTCAAAGTTTACTCCAGGAGGTGATAAAGGCATTAGAACTCAAATATGTACGTCATATTTATCATACTAGATTAACACCTTATTCAGCTAGCCTAGGTATTTCTTTTAAAAGGAACTGATTTAGAGCAGATGGTAATGGGATGAAACAACAAAAAATGTGTTCTGTGACTAATAGTTCCCTAGTACCAAACAAACATCTTACAGTATCTCTGTGTTTTGCAAAGTATCCTTTACAGTGATAATAGACAGCAGTCACCCTGCAAAACTTAACTGCTGCAAGGCCCAAAGAAGGTGCTAGATTTGAGTACAGGAGGCAGAGAATCCACAGTTGACTGATGGGCCTATGACCAGTCCACTTGGTTAGAAGATGTTTTTATTACTGTGAGTAAACTCCTTGCTTTGGCTGGCTTGGCCCCTGGTGCACAACCCAAAAGGATGTCCCTTCCTATGATGTTACTTCCCGTGATGTCACATCTTACAAGGTCCTCGCATGTTCCTACTCTGTCCGAGGCCCCACAAAACCAAGGACCCGCCCTGTTTGTGGCAAAGAAGTGACTCATTGTGGGCTACGAGATAGCCCCTCCGCCTCACTGCAACGCAAGCTAACTTGCAACTTAGGAGAGCTGATTTTACTAAAACCAAAAAAGGTTCCTGAGAAAATAACTAAATGAAAGGTCTGCACTAAAGTTAAGCCTCCTGAGGTGAAAGTATGCACCACAAGGGAATTGGATACTTAATTGGTCGTGATGAAATTTAAATTATACTAATCTAATTTGCACAATTTCCGGCATTTCACAATATGCTTTTTACATGAAAATCCACAAAAATACGCAATTTCGCAACTTTGTATGATTAGGAGTCCCTTGGATATAAATTCTATCGTGGAATCACCCTAACAATTCAAACGGCCAAAACACAGTGGCTCTTATTTGCAGCATTTTTGTTTTTGTGCTATTTTTTAGTGCAGTGTGCCCTGGTGTCTACAATTGACACAAAGACACATGTCACACTGAAATATCTATCTCGAAATCCATATTTGCGTTTTGAATATTTTTTCTTAAATGTTGTGTAATCGAGCAAAGTGAAATTACGCAAATTTCGTACGCCCTTAAAATCGCATAAAGACTCCTATTAATGTCAAATAAGGGTTCCGTGAAATGCGCATTTTAGCACTGCTGCCTTGTTACAATCCCAGTGCCCCTTAGGGTGGATATTGATGGGGTACACTATAAAAACTTGATCCAGGTCAGGCCCAGGTGAGGTAGCGTGCTGGGAGGGATATAGAGTGATTTATGTGGTTGGGGTCGCCCCCACCGCCCGGCCTTGCATCAGACCTCTGTGGTGGCCGTTAATGGGCTAATAGCTCAACGTGTGTGATCAATACGGCCTGACACGAATGGATTTCGTGCGAAAGTGAAGATTGTGACTCTGACATCCTCGTCGAGGCGCCGTAATTCAACGCAGGCCTCGGCGCCAGCTGTTCACTTGGAAGAAGAAAAACCAATAAATCATAAGCAAACTATAACACTGGAGAAAAACACAGAACCCATCCAGAAAAAAACTGAAAGAATCTGCTTTTCTTGCTTATTGAGCCACAACGTCAAGTTGTCATGGGAGCTGCAATAACTGTCTCGGAAAGGCTCGTTCACTTGAAATATGGTGCGGGGGGCGGGGGGCTCTGGTCTTGTAAAGAGATGCGCGGTCTTTGTCTCCGGAACTCAGACTCCTCGTGGGCGCCCTACGATCGCACCAACGACCGCGCGCTCGGCCTGGGATGTATATTTCGGATAGTCTGGCTCGTCATCTCCCGGTTGTTCTTAGAAGTAGGATATTGGCTCACCCAAATGAAAGCGTTTTATTAGTCGAGGTAGCTCGGTCCTTGTCACGCATGCATCGGTCTCGTAAATTGGCAGCTACTGGTATTGTTTACGATTCCAGCTTAAGTGTTCCTAAACTCAGCCCATTAGTTGCAACGTTATGGAAAGGGCTAGCCTCCATGTCTTTGTTTTTGGTGGTTTAAAAAAAAATATAAAACAGGTATGCATGAGGGAGATTGTGAGAGGGTCCAGGTCACTTGGTGCAGGGTGGTCACGGATGTGATTTGGTGTAGAGTTAAATCCATCTTGCTCAGGCTTGCTTTATGGCTGACTTGATAAATAACAGCTTGGTTCACTTCTCAGGCCCACCATAAGCTGTGCAAACGTTGCTGACCTAGTCTTCTGGTTAAGGAATCCATAAGTGGGGACATAAGGTGGTCTGCCTAAGTTCATACAATTGAGTTAAAGGGGAACTGAAAATCGACCTCAGTTATCGATGTAGATGAATACATAACCACAATAATCTTGCCTCCTGCACTCAAATTAGGTATGGTCTGTCAATTTAAAGCCCAGAATATGGATTTGCATGTGTGTTGAGCAAATATGTAATAAGGTTCGTTCATTGATCCACTGCACAGTCTTAAGAATAGCCCTAAAAATGTAAATATCAAACAGATTCCTAAAGCGTGTGCCGTAAACAAATGATTTCAGAGCACAACCCATAATGCGAAACGATATACTGTGGAAGTGGGTTTTGTTTGTCCTAGTGGCGCTAAGTTTAATCACAATTGGTCATGGTTTTATAAGTTGATTTATAGTACAACCACCATTGGCCATCAGATGCAGCACACTATCCCATAAGTTTTCACAGTTAATAAAGTTCACAATTGTACACACCTAAAAGTCTGGAGTTAAATCAGAGTATACACACAAAGCAATATCTAAGTTGTGCATTGTACTGGTGACCAAGGAAACACCATAAAGCACAGTTCTTCAAGGTTGATCTTGTATCTTTATCTTTATTTGGCTACGTTCTACATATTTTTAGTGGCCATGTTGATATCATTTTCAGAGTACATTTTGAGTGTATTTTCAGACTACATGGCGATGGTAATCTCAGAGTACATGTTGCGGGTATTTTCAGAGTAAATGTTGGTGGTATTTTCAGAGTCCACGTTGGTGATAGCTTCAAAATCCATGTTGGTGGTATTTCCAGAGTACATGTTTGTGGTTCATCCTCTACTGTACGCTGTTTTCAGCCAACAAGTCTTTTGCCCGTTTTGGGTGTGTATAGCCAGGGCTTTTTCAGGCTAGTGAAGTGATACAGACATGAAGAGCATCAAATGAGTAGGCAGTGGAAAAATACAATAGCAGCCATCAAAAGGTTACATCACGGTTTCAGCATGAAAGATTGCAGCATGCTTGTACGGGAGCCGGTAGATAGATTGGTCATCAAATGAAAAATACACTCCAGTCTGTCAATGAAATTAACATTAATCGTATAAAATCGAAATAACACTGCTTCTACTGGAGCACACAAAACAGAGCCCTGTTACAGGTATTATGTTACCAAGTACTGGGTTAACTCAAACTCAGTCCCATACTAGCAAATTAGGGCACAACTAAGGGTCAGACTGAAGAGCGCTTAAATAAATGTCTTAGTTATTCGCAGCTATGAAATACTCTGCAATAGCAAACATGCAATTGTTTGCTCAATGTACTTGAAGTTGGAAGAAATCATATTGTCACAGTGTACCCTACTCAAACTAGTTAAGAGCAGTATTCTGCATCTTGTGCTATGGCGGACTGCCTGATGTCCATATTTGTGGCCACCTTTGAGGTCGTGCCTCTTCTGCATATGTTACCTAGGTCTCACAGAGTGTCCACACTTGAGCTATAA
Source organism: Pleurodeles waltl (assembly GCF_031143425.1). Classification (NCBI taxonomy): domain Eukaryota; kingdom Metazoa; phylum Chordata; class Amphibia; order Caudata; family Salamandridae; genus Pleurodeles; species Pleurodeles waltl. The sequence goes on along the minus strand of NC_090445.1, from coordinate 1,502,677,612 downwards.
CACATAGGACTTTATTTAGATCTGGCATATGGGATACTCCATCAAAACACGATGGATATCCTCTATGCTGTATTACGATGCCATAGGTTATAATACACTTGTAAACCAGCAGAGCGGTCATCTGCTGTGTCTGTGATGGAGTATGCCATATGGCGAACTCTAAATGAGGCCCATAATCATAATGTGAGTGGTTATAAATATACTACCAAACCGTTTCGGGCTTTGAGTCAGCCCTGTTCACATTGATCTGGTGTTGGGTCTTTCCACCTTTTTTTTGCCCACTACACTATATAGCGTGGGGCAATGAGTCAGCCCACTTCAGCCACTGACTAACTTCATTATGATTGACAATATTGTACTTCTTCAGAAGGAGCACATCAGCACACAAACCAGTTCCCTTAAGTAACAGGGGCTCCTATGGCAATGTGTGTTTTTTTAGATCAAAAATATTTTTGCTTTTAGCCAAAAAAGGTTTTTTGATAACTGAAGACCCAGCAGCTTCCCTAACTATAAATTTCAATTCAATAAAGCTATGCAAAAACGATAACAAAACAAAATAAACATTAACAAAAGCAAAAGCTGATGGCCATCTCCAGCACTGAAGGCTTGCTAATGCTTGTTTCTTTGTTGCATGAGGGGGGACTTTATTCCCCGGTTACATGTCAACTGTTGCATAGTGAATTAGTCAAAATGAACCTCTGACTATCGAAATTTCGACTGAGCATTTTTTTATGTTTTTTGTTTTTTTTATTTACTGACTGAATCTGTAAATAAATGATTTGCATGTCCGACTTCTTTAGCTATAATAACAATATTTTTTATTAAAGATTGTTGCGTCATCAATCCATTAAACTTTTTTGCTTGAATATTCAGAATACATTTTGCACTAGAATAATACAAAACAAAAACACACATAAAACCTTTATGTTTTTCATGCTAAGCTTCACGTCATCTAAATCTCACTGCATACAATTCAGTGTTGATGGTACGCATAGAGATTTTGAATAATTTAAATTATAGAACATCATGATCATAACAAAGCCATTTATGTCACATGTTTTGCTCAAGGGTATGGAATCCCAGCAAGCTTCCTCGAGGAGAATTTCATTATCCGTTTTTTAACATTATTATTCAGTTATGACAATGCAATTAAAGTACATGTGCAGAAATATCAGCTCTTCATCTAGTATTATTAAAAATGTGGTTTGTCAGGTCTCATCCAGGTGAGATGCCCCAAAGCCATAGCAGAAAAATTCTATTGTGGTCTCTGCAGTCGCATATCTAGAAGTTCTTTTTTGGGAGCATTCATTAGGCCGCCAATCAAACTAATGGACCAGCATCTGATATAAAAAAAAAAAAAACGTGGATGCTGTCATACAAAGACACAAACTTTTGAGACTATGTTTCAGTGCTTTTACTCATTAAAGTTGAAACTTGTAGGGCCAGATTTAAGAAAAGTGGCTTTGCACTCAGTGCAGCTCCACTTTTCTTCCGCCCCTTAGCACCCCCCTAACACCACCATGTGTGCCCGGTACCTAAGATACGGCACAACATGGCAGTAGTTAGGGAACTAGCGTCAAAACGTTTGATGCTAGTTCAGAGCTTTGCAGGATTAGTGTAAGAAATGTTGACACTAATCCCGCAAAGCCCATTGAGGCCCATTGTAAACAATGGTATGCCTTTGACTCTGAGTAGGCGCTAAAAGTGCCAGAAAAAATCTCTTAGATTTCTTTGCACTATTTTTTTGCCCCCCTAACGAGGGAACACCACCTTTGCATTCATTATGCCTGGTGAACGCATAGTGGAGCACAAAGGGTTATAAAGTGGCACAATGCAAGCATTAAGCTACTTTGTAAATTTGGTGTGACGATTTTGGCCTCGTGTGCCACATTTGCATTTAAAAAAATAACATCAATAAGTGTGTGTGTGTGTGTGTAAGAGAGAGGGAGAGAGTAAACTTGTAACTCAGCCTCATTCAACAGGGATGTTACCATTGGACCACATCCTTGTGAGATCTCGTTCGTGAAGCTTGCTTTTCAGAATGTCCACCAGAGCAAAAATCTTTCTACCTGAAGGAGTATCATTCGGAACTGTAAAATCCTACAGTAGATTATGTTTTTCGTGTTTGCTTTCATTTTTAAATAGCATGAATACGTCTCAGTTGAATGAAATAATTTTTTGCTCTGGCCAGCCATGCATTCTATGGGACGCATATCATAGTTTGTGTTCATTGGTGTCTTTTTTCCTCTGTTCTTGCTTTACCTTACTAAAGTTAATCCTCTGTTCTGTCCTATTCCCCCACGCTCTCTGCTTCTCTAGTTAAGAACTGAAAGGACAAGCGAGTTAAGGTAAATGGTTTCACCGATGGACCCTTGGTTGAAGAAAGAACGAGTTTATACTTTCACCGTGCTTTTGGGTGGGGTTGTAAAATTTCCAGAAATGTTAAAGACGTGTAAAAATATTCGGAGGGAAAAACATAAACTTATTACTGTATATTCCCATATTTTCAGTATGAATCCGCTTATCAAATTGAACATAATACAATGTTGTCTTGATTCATAATTACATATTTTATGTAAAAGTCCCTTTGTTAACTTTTCCAAACTGTCCAACCGATTCATACTAACCCACTTAAAAAACAATTCTGGGAATTACCACGTTCTTTGGACTCTATTTGTTTCCCTGTTATGTGGCCTGCCTGTGAGTTATGTTTGTAAATCCTTTTTCTCAGCATGCAAACCTTGAGATCAAGTGGATATTCTTTGGCATGATATTGTGCAGTAGCATATGGTATGCTGATGTCTGGGCAACAGACCAATGGAATGTCCCTCTAGAAGGCTACTATTTGCAGTTCCTAAGCATGCAGCTGTATAGCCTCTATTTCTCTATATCTCTTCCAAGCCTTTAGGGAACATGAAGTCAAGTAGTCTGCACCGTGTCAAGCGTTTTCCTTTCTATTATTGCCACTGAAATGCGTGAGTTGGGAGGTCCTCTGTGTACTAGTGGTGGTGCACCGGACTTCTAAGACGGAGATCTCCTTTGGCTTCCATTATCCTTTCTCTGTTCCATTCTATTTTGGTATATACAATACATCAACAGTAAGAATACAATGAGGTCATTGGTATCTGGAGTCCACCTCAAACCCTCAGCTAAGCGAATTGTAAAGGCAGTATCCAAGAATCAACCGGATCAGTAGGGTTAGTTGTTTCTTCCACTCAGTGCTTCAAAGCAACTGTAAGTAAAAACCAAATTACCCCTCCAGGAACGTTGTGTGACTTCCCACTTGTTCGCAAAGTCCACAATCCCTCAATTAAATCTGACTTCTCGGACGTAAGGGTTCCCTTTGCCCACCCCTAACTGTGACTCCCGTCAAGGTGTGTTGATACCACAGTATGCAACAAGAACATCCAGGAAAGTTCAATAACATTACAATAAAGATTCCTGACTTTAGATCACGAGCTGTCGAAATCTCAGGAGGATTCCATGGCATTACCCCTGAACTCAACTACATCCTGCTACTTTCACTGGAAAGGAATGTTTAGTTTTTCCTTTAATTCATGTTTTTTAAATCTGTATGCAGAATATGAATGAGAAGACTGTTTGAACTGTACACCTGCTAGTATGTCAATGTTCAGAGGGTATGAACACCCTGATATGTCTTGTGCTTCACAGAACCCAACAACACTTTGTTGACCTGCTGGTCTGGGGACAAGCTGGCAGGTTATAATATGGTCCTATCTGGATCAGTGTTCAGCTCAAAGGAGGTGAATTTAGTTAGAGGCATTAGTTAGCATGTGCATGTTAGTGCCAAATCTACTGTAATGTAATCATTTCTTTGCTGCTTTTTAATCATAATTTTTATTCATTTTCTAGGTATCTACCAGTATTCGATCCACAAATCGGTCTCCTCATTATGTAGTCTAGAAACAATCACCGAGGAGCCCACTGCTGCCAAGGGAAAAAGGTGTATTGGTACATGCCTTGCTCCTCATGTCTCCCGTGTCTGGGATTCTCATGAGGGCTCTCCACCAGCTCAACCAGCTCACTTTAAAGAACCTCGAGCCGAATGTAATAGCCCACACGGCCAGCTCGGGGACCCCTTCTCTGCTTCAGAACAGCCCGTCATCTTTGCTTCAAGTCAAGTCTCCGAACTTGAAGTCAAGTCTCCGAACAAATCTAACTTTGAAATGTCCACCAGTGTGGACTGCAATAACAGTATAGAAAGATGTCTTACTGACCAGAATGGAAATATGCTACCGTGTAGTGATGGAAAAGAGGAATCTAATTCACTTGTTTACCTCCACATAAACCAGGACCCTATAGCACCAAACTGTGCTGCAAATAATTCCTCTGCCAGCTGCAAAGTGAAAGAGCTAGCAAATAAGGAACTCATAAGAGTAAAAAATATGTCTCAGCCCTCTAGGGAGAAGTTGGATGCTATGCATGAAAAACGTTTTCAAAATGATGTAAAACCAAACACAGAACTAATTAAAATTGCTCATATCATCCCACCTGTGAACACACCTGCAGTGCATCTTTCTGTATCTCAGGCTATGCCACGTATGCTAGTGAGAAGGTCTAAAAGTGAAGGGCATGTGACTTCAGTCACAATAGTAGAGGATGAGTGCAAGTCCCCTGTGCCAGAAGTATACTATGATGCCACTGTCAATGATCGAATCTGGAGTAAGTTGGATGCCGGTAACCACAGGGACAGCATGTCTTCCTCTTCTAGCATGTCATCCAATGACACAGTGATTGACATTTCATTACCAAATCTGGCACGGAAGAGTCTCCCAGATCTTGATAGCAACCACCTAGACAACTTTGAAAGCATTCTCGTTAAAAATAGCATGCGACCACGGTCAGCCACAACATCAGGAGAAGAAATGGCAATCGTGTCCAAGAGCAAATCCAACCCCAACTTGAAGTGTAGCCAGCAAAATGATGCTGAGCTCCGCCCAAGACCTCTAGCCAAAGGACCAGAGGAACCAATGCCACCGATGATGACAAGGAGACACACTTGGAGCAGGCTTTATATGGAGAGCCTTAAGCAGTCTTCAAGGGTCAAAGTGGAGGATGACAAAGCTGCAGCCAGTCAGACCAAGTCCAAAAGTCTTGGGGATCTAACATCGGATGATATCTCTTGCAATTTTGAAAGCAAGTATCACAGCATAAGCAGAAGCTTTTTGCCTCGCACATTGCGAGCACAGCGTCAACCAGCCCACATGAGGACCTCTGCCAAATCCCAGGATGACCTTACTGAACAGCTCAGAAAACTAACCAGTTTCCAGCAGGAGAATGATATCACCTCACCAACTGGATTTGAGCCTGTCGAATCAGAGGCAGATGGGCTGTGCCTTCTTAGAAGAACTTCATCTCGAAGCCAAAGCCGCGTGCGGTACATTGCCAACCGAGCCAAGCAGGCACAAGAGAGGCAGAGGCTGCAGAGCATGGGGCATTTTAATGGCACTCCCATTGAGGAGAGGGGCATCCCAGAGGGAGCCTGCTCAGTGTCAAAAGGGACCTGCACAGATTCTGTATTAACTCCTACATTTGGTGTTCAAACGAAAAGCCAAGAGAATCAGATTAGAAACACAGATGTCTTCTTCATGCTCAAGCTATAACACAGTCAAGGGCTGATCAATATTTGCAGAGGCCTGCTCATCCAGGATCTCACTGGCCATCCCACAAAATGGCCTATTATGTCTGGAGATTTTGCCAGGATATGTATAGTTTAGCTTAGCTTTTATCAGTCAGTAATTCTGTGGACCACTCACTTTTAATTTTTAGCACTTCCTGTTTCATATAACGTGATATGTTTAAGAAAAAAGTTTGGTGTCCCCATAATCCTTCTTTCCACTCATTTTCCTCCCATTGATTTGAGGGAGTCGGACCCCATTTGAGAAATGGTGAGATTTAAACTATACCACTGATATTTATGAAATTACTGAACGTTTGTTTATGTGACATTTGCAAACGTACCCAAAATTTCACATCATGCAGTTTACCTGCAGGAGACTGGTTCATGCAAAAAAGTCTTACTAGGAGCCAATTTCTGGTCAAAGTAGTCTCTCACTGTTTTTTTGTGTGATATTTGTTGGATGAGATATGCACTTGTATGAAGAAAGTCACAAGAGGTACTGAAAAAAACAAATTTTCTTCCCAGTTAGCAAAATTCTAGAAAACAAAAATGCCCCCTTTCACATAGCCCTACTTCTACCCCACTTTGTAATGGAGATGTGTTGTCTCATGGGAGAAACAACATTACCTATCACTTGGAGGAGAAGGGAGGCCAAGGAAGCCAATGGACTAAATAGAGCTTTTCGATTTCAGTCTGAATGCTTCTAGAGGGAACTACTGATTAACAAAATAGGCTGCCCCACTTGCTATTATTTTTTAACATACTGTATTCTAAACTGTACATAACCTGGAAGAAAAGTAGCAAGAAAAACATTCAAGCAAGCACAGATGGTCTCTTTTGATAAATTACTAACTGCAAATTGTACTTTGAGATCGGAGAGAGTGACTCTGTTAAGTTTCTAAGTTGCCAGTACTTGAAAAGATGGACTTGAGTCATAGATCTGACTCGTCCCCATGACGTCAAACCTGGTATAATTTATTTATCCTATTAATAAGCTCCTCCCTTCTAATGGACGTTAAAGCACAAAGGTTCTGCCCAAAAACAGAGCCACCAATGTACTTCTGTTTTGTGCGCAATAAGAGCTTGATAAGGGAAAAAACTGGAAAAACCATTGCATGTGTTGAACTTGGAATGCCAACAATAGAAATGTTATCGTTCCATTTCAGATGCTTAACGATGTAAAATAAGTACTTCCGCCATTTTTGTAGGCTCTGTCATCACTGCAATCGATGCCATGATGTCTCCTAACTACTATATGTATGAACTTTGTATATGTGGTATTTTAATAATGCTGCTGTACATAGCACTTTCAGAGTAAATAATTTACTTTGTTTTGCACTGCCATGCAAGATTTTCAATATACTGAATGTTTTAAAGAAAAAAGATATATTTAAATTTTTAGACAGAGTGCATATTAACATTGAAAGCAATTGAAAAAAAAACATTTTTGAATTCTTTAATTTCTTTTTTTTTTTCTCAAGGATTTCCGTTGTTTAGCTATTCTTGAGACACATTTTGAGAGGGCTAGGACGGGAGGGCGGGGAGGTGTTTTTAACCAAATGCAAATCTGAAAAGGCTCATTCATTTCAAATCATGAAGATTCCCATGACATGTTTTTTGTATTTGTTTGTAAAGATTATTTTCTGTATATGGAGGCATTTTTAAACTATTTGTACTGTAAATGCATCTGACACTAATCTAAATAAATATATTTAACCTTTGAAATGTGATGCTGCTTAAATGAACGCTATATTAAAGGGTTTACCTCCAGCGCACTGGTCAATCCCTGGAACTTATAAAAAAGAAATGGCTCATTGGATCAGAGAGAGATCACATAAGCGTGATGACAATGACACACACTGATATCTTAGTTTACGGCCTTTTCTGCAAATAGACTTTCCCGTTTACGATCATCCATCCAAACATACTGCTTTCTTTTATGTCACCTTACAATTAACATAATAATCTTATTTAGAGTTTGGCAGATTTGTTACATCCACCAATAAATGCAGGATTATCACACTCTATGTAGAGTGTATAGACATTCAAGCGCTCTAAACAGGATGGATTAGTCGCAGTTCACGGGGCGCCAAAGGGGCGGCGTGTGGAGGGGGGAATAAACATTCTATTTTTTTTTTTAAACTTACCTGAACATCGCACGCCGCTCTGCTCCTCCATCTTCTCTGCCTCGGCGCTGCAGGCACAGGCTCCCAGCCTGCCCTGCAGCCAATCCTGACACTGCTTAAAGCAGTGTCAGGATTGGCTGGGAGCACCCAGCCAGGGCGCTCCCAGGCAGACTGGGAGCCTATGCATGGTCTCTCCATCCCGGAGAGAGCCTACTGCGCATGTGTGGTTGGACAGCTCGAGGCGGACAACCAAACATACATGCAAAGTGAGGAGGAGTGCACTGCTCATCACCCACGTGGCCCAGCCACTTTACCAGAAAATGATAATAAATTCAGTTTATTATCACCTTCTGATAAAGGTTTGGAAGCTGCTGCTGCTGGCGGGGACGACGCTACTCCGCCCTAATGGAGGAGCCGCCCCTGGAATGGATGTGACAGTAACTAAACACTCTAAATCAGGCATTACATTTTTTCATGAGGTTATGTGTATACAACAGCGCGTAGTGCTTAATTTGTAGAATAAGAAGTGCCGGTGGTCTAAGTGTTGCTTAGAAGTCCAGCAAGTGTTATTAAATGTCAGCACGCCGAATACCAAGGCTGCATAAGTCCTTGATACACTTCAGTCCTCCTTAATCCATTGCCAGACAACTCCTGCCCCTTATTTCACTATTGCAGGTTCCTGCTTTTTCCCTTGGTGATGATTTTGTCATCTTTCTCTTCCTCCTTCTTTCCAGTTTGTGTGTTTTTCCCTCACTGGATATTGGGAAATGGCTGTTGAGTAAAAATAAGTACTGGTCCCCAAAAATGACTGCCAGTTGCCCCCACCGGCAACCACTGGCTCAAATTAAGCACTGAGCTCCTGTTTGGCAGGAGGAAAGTTGTGTACTAGACATATATTATGATGAAGACAAAGAAGTGCATGGTTCTGGAGACTGGATCAGAAATTATTACAAAAATGTATGTGTGGGATTTTCAGTGGTATATTTTTGTTTGCCCTGACCATTTGAGATGGATAAGGAATTGAAGCACAAAAGAAAAAAAGTTGAAAATATAATTTTTTTCATTTAAGCCAAAACACATTAAAAAGTGTAATGTTATAGAAAATTTATGGCATGATGCAATATAATATTTTTAATAGAACAATGATGGTAAAACAAATAAAGATGAAATAAAGGGCAAACAAAATACCGAACATTAGCAGCCAGGATTATTACATATAATATCACAGTTGTGACTGACTAAGCAGGTGTAATACAGCAAGCCCTGTAGACCTACTTAACCTACTGACCTTTTTACATTTAAACAATTTGGGGACTGATTTATAGAAGGACAGGAATGGAGCTTCTAGGAAAAAAATCATGAAACAAAGAAGTAGCATGCATTGTATTAGTCTTTAAATTCTTGGGCGCAATTGGTGAAAAAAGCAATTAAATCTACTGAATCCGTATATCATACGCAAGTATTTATCGGCTCATTTAACGCATTAGCTGTTCTCTTGGTTAAACCTGATCATAAATGTAAATCAAATAAAAAAAAATCCCCTATGAGGTTAAACAATCTACATTCTGTGGGGTGATATTTGTAAACAATATTTAGAACACAATTGCCCACATTATGACATTGGCGGCAAAAACTGCCTACCACCGCGGTGACGGCCGCCAAAAGACCATCACCGCGGCTACCATCGGTCCGCCAGATTATGACCACAGCCGGACTTCCTCCACAAGATTGGTGGAAATCCAGCTGTGGCCATACTGGCGGATGGTGGTAAGGCGGCGCTGATACCACCAGCACCGTCACACCAGTATACTGCTGTCAGCCATATCATGACCTGTGATACAGCCTGGCAGTATTCTGCTGGTGGGCGCTGCTCGCGGTAGCAGCACCCCATCCTGTTCCCTGATGGAAGACCACCTGGATGAAGGTAAATTGGGCTTCCGACAGGGGAGATGGGGGGTGTTGTGTGTGTGTGTGGGGTTGTGTGTATAAATGTATGAGTGTGTGCGTGAATGTGTCTGTGGGTATAGTGTTGTTTGCATGGGTGTATGCATGTGTGTGAATGTGTGTAAGAATAGAAATGTGAATGCGTGTCTACATGTCAGTGTGAAGGTGTGTACGGATGTGTGCGAGCATGACTGGATGTATGTGTGTATGAATGCGTGCATGCCAGTGTGAGTGAGTTGGTGTATGCGTGGTGCTTTTCTGTGGGTGCGTGCGTGTATGGGGGTAGGGTATCAGAAGGGGGGAGCGTGGATGGACGAAGGGTGGGGGGCGTCTGGGGAGTGTTTGGGTGGGTGGGTGAGAATCCTACCAGACAGGGAAGGAATTCCCTCTCACTGGTATGGCCTACCGCCATGGTTTCGCCACGAAAACCATGGAGGTAGGGTGGCTCAAAATGCTGGTTCTATATTGGCCAACGGGCTGGAGATTGATATCACCAGCCCGGCGGCTGCTACCGCCATGGCGGTCTGAGTGGAGCTGCAGCCAACCTGCCATTCTCATAATGTGGCGGTATGTACCACCAGCCTGTTGGCAGTACTGCTGCCACATAACAACTCACCGCCCGGGCCATAATGACCCCCAATATGTTTGTCATATGACATTTTCTAATAGTATTTTGACATAGAACCCATTCAGCAGGAGGGTATTTAATAATGTCTAATAGTTTGATTTTCGACGCCCAATTGGAACAGAATGCTCCACTGTTTGGCCCTATTGACATGATCTATCAAAGTTAGACCAAATCAATCAGCGGTATAGGGCAGTAGAAAAGTGGACTAGGATGGTTCACTCAGCCAGACTGTTATATGTTATAGTTAGCATGTATCATTACACATGAGAGGAGAATGTTTACCAAAACTGGGGGTTCCCAAGTACATGTGTAACCCCAAACAGTTGGCTTGCATGTTAGGGAGTACAGGTTGGTGGGTAGCAGCTTTCATTTACATCCCTCCCCCCCCCACAAGTGTCTTCTGTGCTGATCCTTCCTCCCCGATGCACTCCACTGGCACCTGTGACCCTTGTAGCCCGTTTGTATGATTGATTCAGATGAAAACATTCTTGAACTGAACAACAAGGGGTTCTTACCACTGATGCCACACTTACCCACATTTTTTGAATATCTTAATTTGTAGCCTGCCAGAGACAAAACCTTAACAAGGACTGCTGCCAAGTGCATGGCTACTGATCTTACTGGTACTAAATATGCATAAATAAAGGAGAATGTAAGATACACATGACTTACCCTTATATGTACGTTCTACGGAAACAACCCATATTTAAAAGATAGTCCAAATATTGATAACGATCACACACCCCAATCTTTTTTTATAGATATATACTATGTTCTATTATTTGTGTTATTAGGGCCTAGATTAACACAGGATCTGATCGAACATCTTATCTAAATCGGATGCAAGAATATGTTCTTTGGGGTTGTCGCTGATAATACCAAGGTATGGACCTAATTTGCTAAAGAGAGACACCTTACAATAATGAAATTAAGCTATTGGGTCTCCAATGTAGTCAACTGCCTGTAGTCAACTGCCATGGCCCCTTCTTTTGTGCATGCTCCTCCAATTAGAGGGAACAAAAGGCATATCAAATAGTCTTCGCCTGTATCTTAAACTGGCTCCTGCCAAGCCCAGTCTGTTTTGGAATGTTGCATATGTGTCACTTATCTTCTAGAGCATGCTTTGATTATTCTCTCTGCCTTCAAGCAGATACCAAAAAAAAACTGACCGTGCAAATGTTGGCACTATTTCCAAGTGAAACTGTGTTGAGTAGCTACCTAACATTTTTAATCTTACTTCTCCACACCTCTTCCAAGATTAAAGCAATAGAAGATTTTCTCACCGATTACGAGGTAAAGTCGGCATGTTTCAGTGAATTTATATAAATCAACTTGTCCTTTCCACTGGATAAACAAAACTGCACTTATTTATTCCAATTTATAACCAAGGAAAACGTGATATACCGTAGTTGTAGGATGCATCACTACAAATCGGCACTACTTGAGTTTTAATTCCTCATATCCTGAAATAAGGCCTACACTGTCAACAATCTTGTTTATTGCAAATTAAAATGATCACAATCTTTGTCTTTGTAAAAACAAAATTTAGTTGAGAAAAAGTATTAAAAAACAATGATACATTGTATTTATACTTTTTTTGCAAAAGTGGCGCAAACGTACAAAATATAATTTCATTTTGTAAGTTTACGCCGCTTTTGCGTCACAAAATGACACAAATGCGTAGTAAAAAAAAGTATAAGTATGGGCCTTAGTTTCTTTCAACACACAGATCATGGTCTTATATTATGTCATTGGCAAGTAATTACGCTTGTACATAATAATAGTAAAAAAAAAAAAAGCAATTTCAGGCAATGTTCATTCATCAATGAAAAGAAAGGATAAGAAACTCATAATAGGTACCTCAAAATTGATTACAGTCGTTTAATTCTTCAACATGAATTTTTGATGAGAAGCAGAGGGACACCGCTCGCACCCTAGAGTTGCAAGAAAGTCCTATGTATATTCCTAATGTTATGTTATGTTAAAGGCTCATATATAGCACAATAACTTACTCTTGGAGGAGTGTCTTGGCGCTTGCTACTAGACAGTGGCACAATGGAAATTAAAACAAACAGGTTTAAGAGTGTTTTAAACTTTGAAAGGTCGGAGCAAGAGTGAATGTACAGGGGGAGCTTGTTCCTGTGAAATGGTGTGCGGTAAGAAAAGGAACAACCCCCAAATCTGGCAGTGCAAATGTGCGAGATCCTTAACAGTGCTTTTTTTTTGTAGACCTGAGCAATCTGGTGAGTTGATAGTGGAGAAGTCAGTCATATAGATGTGTGGGTTGTGGGTACCATAGGGGCATATCTGTAATTTTTGATGCAAAACTGCACTAATGTAGTTTTGCATCAAAATGTTTAGCACCGGCTTGTGCCATTCCTGAGGGGCAGCCAGACGCCATATTTATGGAATGGTGCAAGCCGGCACAAAGGTTGGGCTAGTGTAAAAAAAAATGACATTAGCCTGGTGGAGGTTGTGGTATGGGAGAAGGGAGTTTTTCACCAAAAAATGACGGTAGGCTGGTTAGAGGCAAAAGAAAATGCCTCTAACCAGCCTAGTGTCATTTTTTGACACAAAACCACACATACCACATGACCTGTGCCTTAGAAAAGACAGGAGTCATGCCCACCAGCCCCATGGCCAGCACAGTGGACCATTGTCCCCTGGAAATGGCCATTGCACCCTGTGCCATGCACCAGGCTCCAAGCTGGGTCTCCGACAGCACTTTAAGTAAAAAACAAAATACTTACCTGCACTTACCCTTCTTACCTGGGATGGGGTCCCTCATCGTCAGGTGTCCCTCTGGTGTGGGTGGGGGTGTTCCTGGGGCTTGAGGAGGGCACATGTGGACCCATTCCATGGTGTTTAACCAAAGAATGGGTCCACAGGTCCCCTAACGCCTGGTCTGACCCAGGCATTAAATAATGGTGCAAAGCAACCTTTGCACCATTTTTTAGCACCTCCTCCCAACCGTGCGTCATTTTAGCATGGGGGTTTAAATATGGGGCTATGGGGTTAGCACCATTTTTTAGATGGGAACGCCTACCTTGCATCTCATTGACGCAAGGTAGGTTCACGCATCTAAAAAATGGTGCAAACTTCAATATTTTGACTTTAGGCAGGTCTAACTTCAAAATATAAATATGGAGTTAGTTTTGTACCGAATTTGCACATAAAAATGACGCAAATTCAGCACAAATGGAGTATAAATATTCCCCTTAGTGCTATATGGGTTTGGCAGCAAAGTATGAAAATAATATGTTTTCTGAAAAACAACCAATGTAAGGCTTTTTAAGAGAGATGCAGGAGAAGATCATGAGGGAAGGTTGCAGATCAGATATGCTGCTGTATTCTACACTGCCTAGTGTTTAGATAACAGGGTGTCATTTGTTGCCACTAGCAAGGCATTTCCATAGTTGAGGCAATTGGTGATTAGTGCCTGGACCAAGGTCTTTCTAGCAGTTGAAGGAAGCCAGGAAAATACTTTTTTTAGAAGACGCATAGTGGCAAAGCATGTACCACAAATAGTGCTAACTTTGTCTTTTATAGAAAGAGTTTGATCAAGCTTGATGGCCAGGTTCTTTACAACCAGTTTTGGAAATGGGGCATGGCCAAATTCTGTGAGCCACCAGTCTGTTGACCAGACCTCCTGAGCTTTGCAAATAGTGCTAACTTGGTTTTCTAGCTGATCAGTTGGAGGCAGTTTTAGGTCCTTCAGTCACCATTTTTTCTCATACAGCTAGCAAATAGAGACTTGACTAGCTCCAGATCTTGCCCACAGGAGATGTAAAGTTGGGTATCATCAGCATATGATACAGTATCAAAACCACAAGATCTTACGATTTGCGACAGGGGGCAATGAAGATATTGAATAGTGTTGGGCTCAGGTAGGAACCCTGTGAAACACCTTTATTGATTGCCAGTGCATGTGATTTAAAGGAGTCGAAGACAATGGCTTGGGTTTGATTATTAAGGAAATTCCTGAGCCTGTGTAGAGAAGGATCGAATGATAGACCATATCAAAGGGCACAGATAGATCTTGTAATAACAACATGACTGGTGTGCCTATGTCTAGTGACAGTCTGTTAGTATCAGTAACTGCCACTACTGCAGTCTCCGTGCTGTGCATTGCTCTGAAACCTGAATTTGAAGGGTCCAGGATCTTATGGTTTTCCAAGAAGGCAGCCAGTTGTATATTTTTGTGGCTTTCAAGTAATTTCCCTAGCAAGGGAGGCAGGGAAATCGGACAGTAGATGGAGAAAATGCCTGGGTGGGGCAGCTGGTTTCTTTCAAATAGGAGGCACCTGGGTGGGCTTCCATTCTGTAGGTAGTTTGCCAGAGGCTATTGAAAGGTTATAAAGAGCCATTACTGATGGCATGATGTAGGAAGTAATTCTGGGGGGGGCATAAGTCCACAGGAGAGAAAGATTTTGCACGCACCAGCATCTCCTGAGCCTGTTCCAAAGAGCATGGCTCAGATTTTTCCAGGACATTTGCAACATTCGGGGAGGTAGGCTAAAGACAGCTCCATACTCCCGGTGATCATGGTCGGCAGAAAAGGTAGGTACATAGCGTCTATCTTGTCTTTGAAAAAGTTAGCCAAGGAGTCACACAATGTTTTGAGGCTGGAATGACGCGATTACAAGCTTAAGGCTATATGAAGCTATTAGGAGATTTAGAGAGTTCTTTTGTTGAGTTTCCTCTGTGGGTGATTTTTGTGTTAGATATAGCTTATGAGCTGTTTTGATCTTTTTGTGATAGCAGCTAAGCTACAGCCTGTAGGCTTCTTTGTCAAGAGGAGATTTTTAGACATGCCGCCTGCATTCCAGGCATTTGCAGTTAGTGGGAAAATAATGTGAACATGAACAAATTATGCTAACATTGATTGGTTTAATTGTCTGGCCCTGATAATGTGTCTTGGATGATTCTACTCAAAAAAGGGACACCATCTCAGGGTGAGTCAATTCATTGATAGCTGCTAATTGTTCCGATAATGAAGGTGTTTCAATCGTGAATAAATATCCACAAGAAGCAAATTATATTTCGCAAGTAGAGGACAATATTATGCCCTTCTAACTTCGTAAAATGACTCTATCGAAGAGTCTTAAGCTACTCCAGATTTGTGATGGAGAATGCAGTTCACACACTACAGTGTATCCAATGACATTGTAAATTGAAAGCCCCCATTATCAAGGTTACGCCCTATTATCTCAAAGTGTAGAATTACTTTCTTTGGATGTGAGACTTGTAAGAAGAGAAGCATCTTCTGTCTAAGGGAGTTATCTATTAAAAGGACCAGACCTACGTTTTTTCTGAGGCTGTGAAGAGGTCTTTTAAGTAGAAAAACATTATGTTAAATGATTCTTTTAAACCAGAAGAGTACCTAAGAAAACCCAAATTGGTTCACCAATATTGTTGAATGTAACAATGACTTCTAGGAGTGTTTTATCCTCAGCAAATGAATCATAGTAACCAGAGAAATCACACCTGGAGAGTATACAAATATTGTTGGTAGTATATTTCATATTTAACTCATGCCATTGTTGATCCTGATTATATCAGTTAAGGTTTAAGATGGAAAGTCCATGTTTTCTCCTTTTTCCCGCTCTAGACTTTAGAATGTGGAAACATTTGCAAAACAATTGTGTAATACAACTTGTCATCAGAGTACCCCTTGTGCCTAGAGTGGGGTAATTTAATGCATCTTATAGAATTCCAATGCTTTTGAAAATGTATTTTGACTCTGCATTGATTCATGTATATTTCTTGCTTACAAGCATGGATGAGATCATGTACTCCACGTTCTTGGAGTTGGAGTTGGTGTGGTGACATTGCTGCCACAGAAATGATAAAACCAAGGCACACTTCTTTTGAGATGGAAGTGAAATTGCACTAATCACAGTTCCCAAAAAGGAAGTGGCCAGTTAAAGGTGTATATGACCCATAAGATGCCTTTACTAGACAGCAGCCATTGTTCAAATATGTTGGTTTGCATCAAGGTATTTTTAAGATAGCTGTCCTATTTGTAAGCAAAGTGGGGTAGAGGTGCTAGACAACGCCCCAGGTTTAATTTTCTCCAGTGTTTCATAATTATTTTTCTGATTTGGTTTGAAATATTGTTATAAGTAGCAACCTCAGTAATTTGTTCAGAGGAGTTCTTTTGGGCATGATCCTGAAGAAATAACTATTGTTAGACGCTTATTTCATATTCTTTCAAATGGTCTTCTTGATGTGTGCTACTTTTGTTTAAGGATTGCCTCATGTTCACTACATTCTTTAGTGGTGCTGCAATTGTGGACATTTCTGAAGAACTTCCCCTCTTTGACATTCAGTGAAAATTGTAGGAGTTCGGTAGGTAGGGTGTTACTTTTAATGGGCTTGAAATATTATACATTTATAGTGTTCACAAAACGACCTGTATTGACATGAATGACTAACTTCTAAGAGTCACCTGATGGATAATATCAACTGCAAATTAAAAATGTTCTTCTTGTACCTACACCAACCAAAGAGCTGTATTGGATGGGACAGCCTAATTATGGAAAATTACATCAATATCATATTTTCAGAAATGTATCTGATACTGTTCTGATGTATATTTCTACTTGGAGATTCCTCCCCTTCAAAGATTCCCAGGTGTAAACTGGATCCGTTAACTTTCGTAATAGCTCTCCGATACTGGCAGATGGAGGCAACTCCGTTCTAACATCACATGCGGAGTCATGATGATGCCACTGGATTTATGTTGCCTCAAAACCGGAGTCATGATGGTACTTCCATTTTTTCAGTGCCTATGGTTGCAATCTGGAGCATCGCTTTCTTCTTGAGATTTCACACACAGATCAAGATTTTCGATATTCATGCAAACAGAGTTGTTTGCTCCTAAAAGATCAGGTGTTAACCCCTGTCAGCGTTGTGATGAATATATATCCATTTTGGATCCACACGATGACTGTAGTGTATTTTCTTTAGCCATGAGATATTGTTTTCTCTGTGGAAAAAAACACCCAAAAACAATCAAGGACACAGAGTCAAGCTTTTTCTTGTTCTACAGAAGGCTGTCAAAGTCACCCTTAGAGCAGGTTGAGATTGAGAGAGAAAGCAAGATCTCCTTTGATGTCATCACCATCCACGAAGCACACAAATCAAAAACAGACATCACAAGTTCTTCTCCTCATCAACAAAAAACACAGGTAAGTCACCTCCTGCTCCACTCACTACTAAACTGCAATTGGTGGGGATTTCAACTGCATGGAGTCCAGTGGTTTCGGAGCAGACTCCACTGACTCCAACTTCACCTTCATCTTATCTGACGCAATTGGTGTTGATATCCGCCTATCAGGACCAGCTTTATGCAAGCTATTATGGATATATTTAGAAGAGCATCTGTCCCCTCTGGTGTGCTGTCAGGCCCCATAGGAAAGATAATGGACCTTAGGGCATGGTACATCCTCTGCCCCTGGTACCATACAGATTCTTTCCCTTACTTCCCCAGGTTAGAGTACCGTTTAGTACACCGACTGCAATGAGTTTGGTGCCAAGGATTCCAATGATGTTGGCTGCAACCCCATATATTGTGCCAATTGACTCTCCCACTCATTCCATTCTGTTTCGATACTGCGTGCAACAATGTTATTAATGTCGCCAACAACTGCAGATCATGTTAGACACTTTTCGAGCAGTGAAAAGACACTTGTCCAGGAGGAAAGCCTCAAGAATATTGAAAGAAATTATTTTTCATGACTTTAATTTGAGAAGATCAACAAGCCGATTATGCTGATTGTTGGACTTGGCCTTTTTTTGCAGGGTTATCCCCAAACATATTACCTTCTTCCCCCGATCTTTTTCAGATCTGTTTGGTTGGCTTTAGGACTCTGGGCACGTTACCACCCCTAACCAATGGTAAAGTGCATATGCTCTCTGTCTAAAAGGTCTTGGTGATTAGTTTCTACATGATTAGCATGTTAGATTTTTTAGTAAGTACTTAGTACAGTGCACAAAGTGTGCCCATGACCTGTAAATCAAATGCTACTATTGGGCCTGTGGAACTGATTGTGCCACCCACATGAGTAGCCCTGCAAACAGGCCTCTCATTGCAGTGCCTATGTGTGCAGTTTTCAATTGATATGTCGACCTAGCAAGTGCACCCACTTGCCAGGCTCAAACCTTCCCTTTTACTACATGTAAGTCACCCCTAAAGTAGGCCCAAGGAAGCCCCATGGACAGTGTGCACTATATTTAAAATGTAGGACAAGTACTGGTATGTTATACATATCCTGATGGGAAATACTGCTAAATTCATTTTTCACTATTGCAAGGAGTATCTCTCCAATAGGGAAACATAGGAATTACCTTGAAATATCGTTCAAGTGTAATTTCACATTGGGGGCAGAAAGAGACAAGGAGTTTGGGGTCATCTTTTGGTGAAGCTGGCTTTTGAAATGTAAGTTTGAAATGGCCACTTTCAGAAAGTGGGTATTTTCTTGCTTAATCATTCTGTGCTTCAGCCTGTCTGCTGAATACACATATGGGTCAGGATGACAGTTAGGCTGTTTGTGAATTCACTCTAGACAGTCACACAAAGGGAGCTGAGGTGTGCCCTGCATATCCTGATGGCCCATCACCAGGCTGATGGGGATTCCTGAGATAGAGTAGTGGGAGGAACTGACACTTGCAACTGAACAGGGCTGTGCCTGTCCTCACACAAAGCAGTTTCCAACCCCCTGGAGTGCGTCTGGGGTGAGGGCAGGGAAAGGCAGAGTCTTGTGCACTACAAAAACTTATCTTTGAAGTTTGCCTACTTCAAAGACAGAACTGGTTATAAGTACTGGACCTCTGACACCACCGTTAGATTCCTTCTGGACTGAGAAAATTCTGCCTGGAAAAAGCTGGATGCTGTAGGAGGGACTGCCACTCTGCCTGATGTTTTGTTGTGCTGGGCTGCTGCTTTCTGCTTCTGTCCTGGGAGTAAAAGGATTGGACTTGGCTTTCAACACCCTGCTTCCAAAAGTTCTCCAAGGGCTTAGATTGAGGTTTCCTCTGGTTAAGAAGTTTCAGGGGCATGAAGGACTTCATCTGCCAGCGTCTAGGCTCTCTTGCTGAGAGTCCTGACTTGCCAAGTGAGGCAAAATCCAGAAGGCCTGGGTGGAGTTTGAAGAGTTCTTTGTTACTGTATGTGAGTACAAATACTTTACACATTGCCTCCGAGATAAGCCTAACTGCTTGAGCCAAGTTAACATGGGTTATCTTAGCTGTGTGACTCCCTTACCTTGAATAGAGTGAGGGTCCCTATTTGGACAGGCTGCAAACCAGTGCCCACTAGACATCTCATTTCTAACACTGATGATCAGTCATCTGACCCATTGATATTGATCCATCACCAGGTCCTGCTCCCCCTGAAATGACATGTTCCCACAAGGTGCTAAAGAAAGCAGCAGAAGTACTGGAATTTCCTCTAAGAACAGTTGACTACCAACCTTTCATCCTAACAGATGTTTTGCAAATTACTTCTTCCACAAATGAACCATTGTTTCTTTTTAAGAACGTATTTATGAAAATATTAAAGGAGCCATGGTCCAAACCTTCAGTGGCTTTAGCTCTACACAAAGCTATTGCATGAGGATATAGACCAGGTCCTGATGATCCAGTTGTGTTATCCACTCACCTATCGCCAGCAGGTTTGTTGGTGACTATTGAATTCACCTCAAGACAGACTCAATCCAAGTGCAATTCCAACACACCCACTGGATAGTAAATCCAAAAGTTGACAATGAGTAAAAGTGCATTTTCCACAGTAAGTCAGGTGTTTAGCCAGCATGCCCTCTGCGTCACTACACTCATGCAAGCTGGAACTTGACAGCTTTGGTGGTACACAATTTAACAGACCATCATTAAAGTAGTCAAGAATGGACATTACACTATGGAGACACATACTTGAGGCTGGTTTGGATATTACTGAATGTGTTACTAAGCCATGGATTGCTCCGTGACTCTGAGGAGACATGCCTGGCTGTGGTCTACAGGATTCTCATCGGATGTTCTATGCCACTTGATGGGGAACATCTTTTTAGACAGAAATCAGGTGCTACATTAGAAAGATTTAAAGAGGGCAGAGCAACAGCTAAGGGGCATATTTATACTCTGTTTGCGCCGGAATTGCGTCGTTTTTTTTTACGCAATTCCAACGCAAAACTAACTCCATATTTATACTTTGGCGTTAGACGCGTCTAGCGCCAAAGTCCATGGAGTTTGCGTAATTTTTTAGCGTGGACACCTACTTTGCGTTAATGAGATGCAAGGTAGGCGTTCCCGTCAAAAAAATTGACTCCGAGGCATGTGCGCCGTATTTACACTCCTGGGCAAAATTCACACCCTGGAGTGGGCGGGTAAAAAAAAATGACGTACGGACGCTTTTGCGCCGTTTTTTAGCGCCTGGACAAGGCAGGCGTTAAGGGACCTGTGGGCTCGGAAGGAGCCCAGAGGTGCCCTCCCATGTCCCCAGGGACACCCCCTGTCACCCTTGCCCACCCCAGGAGGACACCCAAGGCTGGAGGGACCCATCCCAGGGACATTAAGGTAAGTTCCGGTAAGTATTTTTTTATTTATTTTTTTGTGGCAAAGGGGGGCCTGATTTGTGCCCCCCTACATGCCACTATGCCCAATGGCCATGCCCAGGGGACAGAAGTCCCCTGGGCATGGCCATTGGGCAAGGGGGCATGACTCCTGTCTTTGCTAAGACAGGAGTCATTTCTATGGGGGTTGGGAGTTGAAAAAAATGGCGCAAATCGGGTTGAGGCGAAAAATTTGCCTCAGCCTGACTTGCCCCATTTTTTGGCGCCCAAGCTCCATATCCCCCTACGCCGGCGCTGCCTGGTGTACGTCGTTTTTTTCCACGCACACCAGGCAGCGCCGGCGGCTAACGCCGGCAAACGTCATTGATTAAATACGGCGCCCGCATGGCGCTTCAGAATGGCGTTAGCCGGCGCTAATTTTTTTGACGCAAAACTGCGTTAGCGCAGTTTTGCGTCAAAAAGTATAAATATGGCCCTAAGTCTTTCGGTTTACAGTCCTCAGGGTTATTTTGACCTTGCATAAAACCCCATTCTTTTTCAAGAGGCTTTTCCGAACAAAAGCAACAATCGCAACAGTTGCAGCAACAAAATCCGTTCATTCACCAATGCAGGGGAAAAGGACGAGCCAGACAACTGCAACCAACTTCTTCCTCTTCACTTTCAATCAGTCAATCAATCAGTTTGTGTGGAGTACAACTACTCACCAGAGAGGGTCTCCAGGTGCTGGGGGGGGGGGGCTGACAGAGCCTCATCCGAAGAGCCACGTCTTGAGGTTCTTCCTGAAGATGGTGAGCGATGGGCTTTGTCTGAGGTGCATGGGTAGATTGTTCCAACTCTTTGCTGCAAGGTAGTTGAAGTACCTTTCTCCGGCAGTGGTTTTCCGTATGCGCAGGACTGTAGCCAGTGCCTGCCAGGTGGAGGGAGAGGTCTGACGGGAATATGGAAGGAGATGCAGTGATTTAGGTAGGCTGGTCCGATGTTGTGAATGGCTTTGTAGGTGTGGGTGAGTAGCTTGAAGATGATTCATTTCTCCTCCAGGAGCCAGTGGAGGGTCCTCAGGTGCTGGGAGATATGTTCCTGGTGGAGAAGGTTCAGTAAGAGTATTGCA
Source organism: Pleurodeles waltl (assembly GCF_031143425.1). Taxonomy (NCBI): domain Eukaryota; kingdom Metazoa; phylum Chordata; class Amphibia; order Caudata; family Salamandridae; genus Pleurodeles; species Pleurodeles waltl. Next base: position 1,502,655,594 of record NC_090445.1, on the reverse strand, counting down.
GCAGCATTTTGGATGAGTTGCAGCTTTCTGATGTTTTCTGTTGTGGAGCTGGCGTAGGGTGCATTGCTCTTGTCGAGCTTGCTCATGACTAAGGTGTAGGTGACTCTCCTGCAGCAGTCTACTGGGATCCATTTGAAAATCTTTTGAAGTTGGCAGAGGGTATGCCAGCAGGAGGAGTTGACTGTGTTTACCTGTCAGGTCATTGATAGGGAGGAGTCAAGGATGATTCCTAGGTTGCGGGTGTAGTCAGTCGGAAAAGGCAGGGCACTGAGAGATGTGGGCCGCCATGAGTCGTCCCAGGCTGAGGTGGAGTTTACGAAGATGATGAGCTCGGTCTTATCTGAGTTGAGCTTGAGGCAGCTTTTGCTCATCGAGGCAGAGATGGATTCCATTCCTGTGTGGAAGTTCCTCTTGGCCACGTCCGGGTCTTCCCTGAGAAAGTCCGCAGCTGACGTCTGTAGGTTTGAATGTGTAGGATGGGAGCCTGACTCTCTGTGTTCTTCCAGAGATGAAGGAGTGGATCCATTGCAGATCTTTTCTGCGGATTCCTGCTTCATGGAGTCCGGTGCATAAGGTGCTGTGGGAGGCCATGTCGAAGGCTGCTGAGAGGTCGAGTAGTATGAATGCTACGGTATGGCCGTGGTCTAGGAGTGTGCAGATGTCATCAGTGGATGCAAGAAGAGCTGTCTCCATGGTGTGGTTGCTGCAGAACCCAGCCTTTGAGGTGTCCAGTGAGTTGTTGTCCTCTATGGATTGCTGCAGCTGTGAGTTGATGGCCTTTTCCAGTACTTTGGCCGGGTATGGTAGCAGCGAGATGGGCCGGAAATTCCAACTCCAGCTCAGATGGGTCAGCCGAGGGTCTTTTCAGGAGGAGCATACCTCGGTGTGTTTCCAGTCTTCGGGGAAGGTGGCTGTGTTGATGGAGCAGTTCATCATCTTGCGAAGCTCGGAGGTGATGGATGTGCTGACTCTGATGTAGACGTGGTGGGGTCAGGGGTTTGTGGGAGCTCCGGAGTGAGTGCTGTTCCTGTTTCCTTGGCGGTGAGAGTGGACCAGCTGTGGATGGTTTTGGTGGGTTATGGGGGGGGGGTATGTCGGTCGTACGTTCTGATACTGATCTGGTTCTCCCGGAGGAAGATGTCATAAATGTCCTTGATCTTGCAGTGGAAGAAGGTGCAGAGTCTGTCCCAGAGGTCCTGTGACAGGGGTATGCTTCGGAGCGGGGATTAGTGAATTAGTTTATAACCATAAAAAGTTCCTTCGTGTTGTATGTGGAGGAGTTTGGTGGATGGCAGCTTTGAAGGAGACAAGGTCTTCGCTTGTTTGGCTGTTTCTCCACTTCTTCTATAGGTGCCTGCAGGTTCAGTTGGATTCTTGGAATTCAGTGGTGAACGAGCCAGCTTTCTTTGGTATGCGCTTGGTTGATGGGGGCTAGGGTGTCAGCTCATTTGGTGATCCTGGAGCTGAAGTTGCGTGCTGCGGTGTTGGCATCATCGGAGTGAGGCGAGGGTGATATGGCGAGTGTCGCGATGAGTTGCTTGTTGGTGATTCCATTCCATTTCCTGTAATGGGGGCCCTGGGGGCATGGATGCGGCTGCTGGGTGCATAGATGGTGAAGTGTAGGGAGTGGTGGTCTGTCCAGTCCGGGGTGGAGATGGTCTTGATGGTAATTTGGTTGTTTGAGGTAAAGATGGGGTCCAGTGTGTGGCCTGCGGCATGCACGGGAGCGGTGATCAGCTGTCTGAGGCTGAGGGTGGCGAGGTTGTCAAGTAGAGAGGTGTTGTTTTTGCCGTTGCGGACCTCAAGGTGGAAATCCAGGTCACCGAGAAGGAGGTAGTCGGAGGACCCTTATGCCTGGGGAGCGGCTATCTCTACACTGGTGTTGATGAATGCTGGGCGGGGACCTGGCGGTCTGTAGACCGGGGTACCGCAGATGGAGCAGGTGTGATTGGCATGGATTAGGAAGTGGAGGTGTTCCATTGTGGTGCAATGTTCCTCTGTGTTTGCTGTGATGCGTAGTGAGGACTTGTGTACGATGGCAAGTCCTCCGCCCGGGCGGGAGAGCGGGTCCTTCCTTAGAATGCTGTACCGTCCGGGATAGCAATGGGGATGTCTGGTCCAGAAGTGGGGTATGTCCAGACCTCAGTAAGGAAACCGATGTTTGGTTTGGTGGAGTCGATCAGACCTCAGAGTTCGGTGGCATGCTTATGGTGGGAGCGTATATTCTGAAGGAAGCAGTTGATGGGGTTGTGGTGGGCGTTGGTGTTTCCGGGTGTGGGGTGCGCCTTTTGATTGAATTGGTTGAAACTGAAGTTGCAGTTCCGGCAGGTGAAAGGTCCATGGGTGTCCTTGGGGAATGCGGTGCAGCAGTTGCTGAGACGTTCGGTTTTGAGGTGATGGATGGTCTTGGCATCGTAATGGAGGGTGTCCTAGGGATGGCTCGTCGGAGATCCAAGGTTCTCGGGCTGGGCTCGGTCTAGGCATTGACGGGCGCAGATGGGCTTGCCTTTGGCGCTCCAGCGCTGCGACCACCATTAAGAAGGAGAGGGATGCGGGGGATTGGTCAGTTGGGGGGCAGAAAAGGTGCTTTGCAGGGTGAGGGGGGCCGCAGGGGCGGCAGCGGCGGAGGCTGAGCAAGAGGAGAAGGACAGGAGAAAAAGAGAAGAGGAGTAAAAAGGAGAAAAAGGAGCAAAATGGAATAAAAAGGAGAGAACGGAGATGCTTACTTGTAGATGGCCAATGGGGCCCCAGGGAGAAGGCACAGGCACAAGCCTGCGGGTGGAGGAGGGCCTCGAACTGAGAGTCAGCAGACTCTCAGTTCGATCCTGGAGGCAGAGGAGCAGGAGCAGTGACTGCAGCAGGAGGAGCTGGGGAGGGCAACAGACACTGACAAAAGGTCAGAGGAGTCAACAGCACCACCTCAGCACCACCAGGGAAGCAGCAGTAGTTCACCTGTGAAGGAGCACATTGTGCCAGTGAGAGAAAGGATTCCCATTTTCAATGGACCAGGAAGGGCATTACTTCAGACATTTGGGACCTTCAGATTGTAGAAAAGGGGTATACCCTACCCTTCTTCTCACACCCACCCAGGTGTGCCACATTCATATTTCCTCAATTCTTTAGAACATCAATGGATCCTGCAGCAAGAACTGGCAATCCTGTTCCAGGAAGGGGCAGTGGAAAACGTGCCAGAGTAGGAACTTGGACTGGAGTGCTATCCTCAGTATTTCCTGATTCCAAAGAAGGATGGCAGCATATATCCCATCCTCATCCTCAAGATTACTGAAATGGTTTCTAAGAAAGAAGAAATTCAGAATGCTGTCTCTATCTCAGGTATTACTGGCATTGGATGCCAAATATTGGGTGGTGTTGTTAGACCTGCAGGGCACATATTTTCATATCCAAATTGTAAAGGCCCACAGGAAAAACTTATACTGGGTTACACCCTTACCAGTTTATTTCCTTTTGGATTGACCTCTGCATCTAGAGTATTCACAAAAGTGATGGAGGTGATGGCGACCCATCTCAGACAAGCAGGGTTAGCAATATACCAGTTTCTTGATGATTGGCTCCATTAAAGTCAAATCACCCAAGTTGGTGTTGCACCATCCACTTTCGACAGCTTCACTGCTGTATGACCTGGGATTTTCGATAAATAGTCCCATATCTCACTTGGAACCCATCCAGTGCTTACTTTTCATGAAGCTTTTCTGGATGCCATCAGACTTTGAGTATTAACTGACTCCAGAGATGATTCAAACATTCAGGTAAGCAATGTTTCAAGTGGGAGCTCAAGTTCCAGTCATTGAGGTGCTACTTTTGCTTGGTCGGTGTGCTTGCTGCATCTTCCAGGTCACTCATGCAGGACAGCACATGAGGGCTCTTCAGTGGTGCCTCTACAGACAGTGGTCCTAACATCAGGGTGATTTGATGAAACACATAACGGTCTCCATGTATACTGTAGTGAAGTTAAGCTGGGGGGAAAAGAGGAAAACCTCATTGGAGGAAAACCCTTTCGTTCCCTTTTAGCAGTGTCCCCCATAGTAACAGACATCTCGCACTTCGGGTGGAGTGAGATCTGGAGGACTTGGCGATCAGAGACGTTTGGTGTCCAGAGCAGACGTTAGACATCAATCTGCTGTAGTTGAGGGCTATCAGGTTAGCCCTCATGGCCTTCCTCCCTCCCATTCGAGGTCTGTCAATTCAGATCTTGACCAACAACACCTCTGCCATGTAGTATCTAAACAAGCATGGAGGAGTGGGATCTTAGACTCTCTGCCAAGAAGCCCTGAGGCTATGTTAATGGGTGCACCAAGACGTTCTGTGGCTAGGAGCCAATAATTTGGAAGGTACATTCAATACCAAAGCCTAAAGCCTCAGTCTGAATCATCTATCCAACCACAAGTGGTGAATTTCTTAAGAGGTAGTCTTTACTCTTTGGGGCACACCTCAGGTGCCCCTATTTGCAGCTGAGAGCAATACTCACTGCAAGAGGTTCTGCTGTCTCCTGGATTTGTTACATTGGACTCTTGAAGGATGCATTTTATTTGAAATGGACATTTCCACTTCACTACACATTTCCTCCCATACCCTTGATTCCTTGAGTTCTGACAAAGATTTGCCAAAACAGGGCTCAAGTCATTCTAATAGTCCCAGCATGGCAGAGAAAGGTGTGGTACCCTGATCTAAGGCACTTCAATATAACAGTCTATTTTTGCCTACCATTCAGAAAGAATCTGCTGCCTCAATTAAGAGGAATGATTTTGTGCATGGAAAGTAAGCCGGGTAATCTGAGCATGTTTCACCTTCCAAAGGAAGTGGCGGGTGTATTCTCTGCAGGTCATTAGTTTACAACATCTGTATACTCAGGGAGATAAAAACATTTGTTTCATGGTGCACTGGTTTAGGGATCGATCATCTGAAAGCATCCCTCTCCAGTGTATCACAATTTGTGTTCCCTTAGCCCAAAAAAGCTGTCCAGTATGCAGAGAGGGCTTACCTTTCAGCCTTACCAGCTTTCCTTGGTCTACCAGACCAACCTTTCCTGTTTAAGTCTCTGGTGATTTCAAGATTCTTGAAAGGCTTGACCAACATGTAGTTGTAGATACCTTTCATAATATCACAGTGGGATCTTAATCTTGCTCTAACATTTCTTATGGGAACTCCTTTTGAACCGTTACACATTTGTCAACTGAGACTACTAACTCTTCATCAATTCAGCCCGACAGGTTAATGAGTTTTAAGCCCTTTCTGTTTGTCTACCCTTTACGTGCTTCTCCTAAGGCAAGTTGATGCTGTGAACTAACTAAGCATGTTTTCCTCCTAAAGTGGTGTCCTCTTTTCATCTAAGGAAATTCATGATACTATAACTCACAGTATTTCAAGGTCTGCATTGTGCACTGGATGCCCTTCCTTATGCCTAGAATTACCTCCAATATCCGAGCTCCAGCATTTTGCCACAAATGCCCCAAGCCAATAGTGTTCTCCAGTATGCAAGCATCAACATTTTTCCACTGGGGCCACATGCCAAGAATTGTTACTAGTATGTCAGAGCATGCATTTTGCTGTGGATGCCCTTCCTTATGCCAGTAATTATCCCCAATATGAAAGTGGCAGTGTGTTACCTTGGGTGCTGCCATGAGTCCAGAGTTAGATATGTCATGGCCAGCGGAGTACTTACAATCATAAAACATACAAACTAATTCTTACACACTCACATGTACTCTCACTCATATTCACTCCCGCTCACATTCACTCTCTTCCCCATCCACTCCAAAGCACACTCTCACTTATTCAATTTCAGCTATACTTATTCCCACTATTACTCAAACACAAATGAACTCATACGCAATGATTTGTGCTATCACAAACAGCCACACACTTTTTCACTCACTGACTGAACCCCGGAGCAATTGCGCTTGCTGCACCAACGATAACTATATCCTGACTCACTTCAATGCCCTCTCTCTTTCTCCAATCACTCATCCTTCTAACACAATCACACTTCTTCACTCACTCCTCATTGAATTTCATTTACTCATTCTCTTAAACTGAGATGATCACTTTCACTCTCATAGACTCTGTTAAACACACTCACACACATTGTCACTCGATCTTAAATCATTCTCAATCACCTGTAATCACACAAACACATGCACACTCATGCACAGAGTAAAAACATTTTTTCTGTACCTTGCTTCCTTTGTTGGAAACTCGGAGCTCCATGCCAGAAACAAAGCTGGAACCTGGCACTGGACATTAGAGCAAGCCAGCCATGCTGTCCAACGAGGAACCAGAAAGAGCAGCAAGGTCAGATTGAAAAGGAGAAGACCCACCTCAGTTCCTCTCCCAGCTTCCTGGTAGGACTGGAAGAGCAGTCCCATAAGAAGCTGGGACAGTGCTTGGGATCCTCACCGTGCTCCACTGTGTGGATCCTCACTGCCCTCGGAGATGTAGTGAGGAGCGCCCTGAAACCATATTTTATCAGATATACTGTGCTACCTAAAACGTGCATTGTGGCCCATATTTATACTTTTTGACGCAAAACTGCGCCAACGCAGTTTTGCGTCAAAAAAAATTGCGCCGGCTAACGCCATTCCGAAGCACCATGCGGGCGCCGTATTTATTGAATGACGTTAGCCGGCGTTAGCCGCCGGCGCTGTCTGGTGTGCGTTAAAAAAAACGACGTACACCAGGCAGCGCCGGCGTAAGGGGAAAATGGCGTATGGGCGTCCAGAAATGGTGCAAGTCAGGCTGAGGCAAAAAAATCGCCACAACCCGATTTGCGCCATTTTTTTACGACGCCCATCCCCCATTGAAATGACTCCTGTCTTAGCAAAGACAGGAGTCATGCCCCCTTGCCCAATGGCCATGCCCAGGGGACCTCTGTCCCCTGGGCATGGTCATTGGGCATAGTGGCATGTAGGGGGGCACAAATCAGGCCCCCCTATGCCACAAAAAAAAAAAAAAAAAAGACTTACCTGGACTTACCTTAATGTCCCTGGGGTGGGTCCCTCCATCCTTGGGTGTCCTCCTGGGGTGGGCAAGGGTGGCAGGGGGTGTCCCTGGGGGCAGGGGAGGTCACCTCTGGGCTCATTCTGAGCCCACAGGTCCCTTAACGCCTGCCCTGACCCAGGCGCTAAAATCCGGCGCAAATGCAGGTTTTTTAGTCCCGCCCACTCCCGGGCGTCATTTTGGCCCGGGAGTATAAATACGACGCATATGCATCGCAGTCATTTTTTAAGACGGGAACGCCTACCTTGCATATCATTAGCGCAAGGAAGGTGTTCATGCAAAAAAATGACACTAACTCCATGAACTTTGGCGCTAGACGCGTCTAACGCCAAAGTATAAATATGGAGTTAGTTTTGCGTCGAATTTCCGTCGAAAAAAACGACGCAAATTCGGCGCAAACAGAGTATAAATATGCCCCTGTATGTCTTCTAAAAAATGGTTTGTGTCTGTGTGAGGGGGTGGTAGTTGCAATACACCTGTCACATGTGCAATTAAGACATCCACCTACAGAGGTCTGGGTTTTTAAAACACTCTGTAGCTGGATTATGCCTCAGACCCCTCAGGAGCTTGGAAATGAGGCTGAGAGAGCTGGCAAAATGTGTGTTTTCATGAACAATGCTCAGATAAACCTTAGCAGCAGAGACAAGTGGCAGTAAGTGGCACCTCATAGGAGACATGGCTGTGCCCTGAAGCTGCTGATAAGGAGCCACCACTGCTACTGACCTTTTATGCTCCTCTTCTTTCCAAAGAGGAAGAAAGGTTACACAGATCAAACCCTAGAAGGACAGTGAATTATTACATCAACTATACTAAGGGCCTTAGATAAGATGACCACATTTTATTGGATATAGAGTATCCAAAAAAGGTAAAGCGTTAAAAAAAACACACAATTTCCAGATGGATTATTTGGTGTATCAAGAACTGTAATGCCTTAGCTAAAAAAGACCCACCTGAAGGTAGCAGTAGCAGACATATGCAGAACCGCTGCATGGTCTTCTGTACAGTTTTGTGAAACACTGCGGTTTGGATTCAGAAGTACGAAGAGATTAACACTTTCCCGCTCGGTACTTCAAAAGGTGTTCCTTTGAATTGCACTATAAAGGTGACCAGGGTGCCAGATAAGCACTCAGAGGACCATCTTCCCAGCTGTACCACAACTATTGTTGTAGTTTGCAGGATGCTTCTGTACTGTGCAGAGTTGCATGCATTTCTTTTTCAAGTTCATATTGATGTCTTCATATTTATTGTGAATGTCATCATAGAAAAAAAAGTTGCTGAACTTGAGCAAATCTTCAAAATGGACCATTTGCTTGTCACATTTAGGCGTTCCGATAGTGGAAACTGATATTTAAAAATTGTGGTACCACGTAAAGCAGTCGGATCTGGAGATAGGTTATTTTCTTTGAGAAAATCTGCCTCTTTTTGTTTATCCAATTTAAGCATGTGTTGTTTTCTGTACGTCTGATAAGTTGCCTAATTTTAGGTGAAAGCTTACTCGATCAACCTTAACCATTTTTGTATTCAGAATGACAATGGCCCTGCACTTATCCGATGAGTAGATCATATTTTTTAAATTTTCTTTAACAGTCTTGATGGTTATTCTTTTTGCTTCATCCGATTGTGAAAGGGAGAGCTATTGCCAAAACCTTCAATTTCGTTTAATTAAAACCTTTGATTTCTGGGCACATGGAATTTGTGAGCTATAGGAAAGTGGAACATCTGTAGTGACCCCTAGTATATATTGGTTGATTGCTCAGATTGTCTTTAAAAATAAATGTGAGGGGTGTGGCCTGCCACAGATGGCGTAGAAAGCACATTGCCTGGGCTACAGACCCTCATGGGTCATCTAAAGCCACATAAAGCACCAGGTTTGAGCCATCTCCTTTTGCTGGGGCAGGTTGATGGCTCAGACTACCTTTTTGCCCTGTGGGACCGTGGTGAAAGCCTGCAACCCCTGTTTTGCCGCAGCTGCAATGCAACTTCACTGCCAACCTTGGCTGGGACGCCATCTTGCAGGCCAGAGTTGCCGCAGCAGCCTCTCTTGAAGCGGTGCCACCGTGTTGCTGTGCAGACCTGCTCGAAACCTCAATCTTCTGGACTTGACCTGGTGCTGAGCCTGCCGACTGGGGGAAGCCAGGAGCTCTCGGAGACACGGTGACGGCGGGAGACCGCCACTCTAACAATGCAGCAAAGCAGAGCTTTGCTAGAAGAGGCCCAGCATCTTCTGAGCTTGAAACCAGCCTCAAGGAGTGACAGCCCATTCCTACCTTCCTCCTCCACTTGTGAAACACAGCGAAATGCATGGACCACTGTGGCACCCAAGAGCAACTTTAAACGTAGCAAGGAAGTTATATCAATGAAAAATAAAAAAGACATTATTCAACGTCTTTGCAATTTTTAGAAATCTTCATCACCCGCTCCTTCAACCACTGGATCGATCTAAGTCAGATGACCCCCACCCCACTTCGTCCCAATGCTGGGCTCTGGCGTCCACCTAGACATCCTTGACAGCTCCCTGTGATGGAGCCCACACAACTGCCTGCATCCACACCACACACTTGAGGCGAGCTGTGGGTGGCTTCCCTGATGGCCCCTGCATTATAACGCTTATCGAGCCAAGTATATGCCATCCTTGTGCCCATGACTCACACAGAGACTCAGGACCTGCCCTTGTGCTGCCCCAAAATGTTGCTCAACTTGGCAGTCACCCGCTGTGATATCTTTGAGGCCGTGGCCTTTTGTCATTTGCTACCACTCCCTCTTGACTCATATCAATGAGCAGAGACATCTCCTGTATTGCTGGCATATCAAGGTGCTGTCCATGCCAAGACATAAGTCAAAAGTTTAGACCCTGTTGGCCTACTGTTGTTTGTGTTCCTAATCTGATAATTTTACTCCTTAGGTTATTTGGTGCCCGGAATGGACCCACTTCCCCCGTTCCCCTATCCTCCACACCACTCCCTGACGTGTATTCTTTTGCATTGGTTATAAAGTTCTGTGTTGACCCTCTCACCTATTCGTTCTCCTCACTCTGCCTTGGCACCTGACCCCAGCTCTGACACTTGCTACCTCCTCCTTCCCGCGTGGAGGCCCGGGTCTCCAAGTTTTACTCAAATACTTTTTTGGACATATTGTATCTGTGCCACTCACTATCTCCTACTATGGCTGCTACACCAGGAGTTAAACTACTCATCCTTAATGTGTGGGGTCTGAATGCAGCAAATAAGAGGAAACAGATATGGCATTACCTTCTTTCACAAGACACCAACGTTATCTTTCTAAAAGAAGCATACCTTAGGTGACAAGATGTTGTTTGCATGTCACAAATATCCAGTATTTTACTGGGCATAAGCCCCCACAAAGACGGCTGGTGTTGCGATTATGTGTAAAGCCACATTCTGCTCTAAGGTCCTACAGACTGTACAGGATGGTGGCAGCCATTTTCATGAAATTAACAGTAAAATGTGGCTCGTGACCCCTCACACTCCTGATCATATATGCCCCCAGCCAAGTGCAGGATGCATATATCAGGAACCCTCTAAAAGATCATTTGGCATGTGAGGAAGTTGGAGGGGTTGGAGGGAGACCTCAACTTAGTCTGGGATCCTGAGCTCGACCAGAGTACCACCTCCTTCCAGGAAATTGGAGGCAGGTCCGCAACCCTTAAACACAACCTCACTGAATTGGGTTTTTTAGAGGCCTGGTGCTATAAACACCCAAGCACACAAGCTTTGTCCTTCTATTCCCATGTCTCTAAGTCTCATACTCTAACATAAACTATCTTTTTCTCACTTATTCCTTATTGAGTGACCCTGACTCTGCACTTATCTCAGACATATCTTTCTGACAAACGCACAGTTAAAATTAACTTGGGTTAGAGCGGGGACCACCACTCAATCTTGCGCAAGGTGGCACCTTCCCCCACTTCTACTTCGGGATCTAGCTGATGTTGAAGAGTTATGGCAAGAGATACAAAATTATTCTGACTCCAATAGGATCCCGGAGGTTTCAGACCACACACTTTGTGATGGGTTCATGGCTACACTTAGGAGCACTATTACCTTCAAAGCAATAACCTGGACACGGGAAGCTCGGCTGATTGAGACAGGCCTGGCAAACAACATTAAGGCCCTGGAGCGCGTTGATCACTCTACCCCCATCTCAGAGCAACAAGAGGTGCCTTGCTCTACTCTGAGGCCAATTACTGGCACTGTTAGAAGTGGGGTTTCTGGTTGGCTGGGGTATGCACCTAAGCCAGGCAGAACCCACCCACTCTAGTCTGTGTGAGGGAGTTACACATCTAAGATAACCCCAGCTCACCCCCTTGGTAGCTTGGCATGAGCAGTCAGGCTTATCCCAGAGGTCATGTGTAAAGCGTTTGCACAACACACCCTGCACACGTGACACTATAAATTCACCACAAAAGAAACACAACACCAAATTATATAAAAATAAACTGTATTGCATAAAACATTATTAGACCAAACACAACGTGTATCATGTAAACATATAGGTTATTGGTATTCTGCAACACTAGCAGTAGTCAGGTGGTCGTTATCACCAAAAATGCACAAGTCAGAATAAACACATTATCATGAATGCCCATTTAGAGAAATATTCCCCCTGCATATATCATGGGCCCTGAGAGCATATACGTCCCCCAATAGGTTAAGCACAACATATATCATTCCATCAGGTCATAAAAAATGCACCATACGTGAGAGAAATATCATGGTGAAAAGCAATTACAGCAAGAATCACCAGCAACCCCTTCGATATGAGGTTCTCAGCACTCCTATAAATCTTCTATGAAGAATTCAGTGACTGAAGCGCACCCTGGCCTCACAGGAGCTCATAAGCTCCTATTACAATAATTACAGTAAAAGCAGAAATTTGAGGAAGGCTGAGAAGGGACAGGTCCTCCATCGAGGTGTTATTCCCCCTCCTGCCAGGGGAGGGGCTTACCCCCAAGGAAGGAATGGAGGGGGGGGCCCTGCCCAAGGCTTAACCATACACACTCTGAAAGAGGGCGGGATACCCACAAGAACACAGCACTGATGGTCTTCCCTGCAGCTTTCTAGTTGCCCCTGCAACACCCTAGGGTACAAAGGCAGCATCTCTCCTGGGCCACACTGGGAAGGCTCTGTCGGAGCAGGGGAAGGTGGCCGGTGTAACCAGCTGATGGGGTCCCTCTGAAGTGGGGCTCCAGTGATGCGGTGGTCCGGGGTCTGGCCACGTTCTCCCTGTTGTGGCACAGCTGCCTTGGGAAGCGCACGAGAAGGCTCAGTCGGAGCAGGGGGAGGCAGCCGGCAGAACCAGCTGGAGGGGTCTCTCTGAAGGGTGCTCCAGAGGTGTGTCAGTCCTCCCATATCAGGGCAGTGTTGGTTCCCCATGCGTCGTCTCAGGGGCCACCCTGTGGGCCATCTCGATGGCCGTCAATGAAGCACCATGCATACCATGAAGAGCCGGAGCCACTGATGTGTAGGGGCATGGGACAAGCAAAGCACTACACTCACAGTAATGCAGGGTGTGGAGAATCACCCCTCAAGTGCTGATTCCAAGGTAAAGCAATCCTCACATGCTTTGCCAAACAAAAGCAATAAAGCGCCCTTCTCGCACTGAGGCTCCAGGATACCACGCTTCCCTCATGCTGGGAAAGGCCAATGATAAAGTGCCCTCCCTGCGTTTTAGTGAGGGGCATTGCAGGGTAAGGGGAGACAAAACCCAACCCCCTGGAGACAGCAGTGGGGGCACAGGGCTCCAGGGCCCTAGCAAGCAGGGCAGCACAAGGGTACAAAGGCAGTTTCAGGCCCTCTGTGAACTACCAGGTCATAGGTCAGCACAACACCAGAGCAGGCCCAAGGCAGTCCCTGGCGAGTCCTTCCAGCAGCATCCAGTGTCCAGTTTATTCAGTTCAATGTCTCTAAAAATGTGGGGGAAGAGCCCCGGTAGTTATACTCATTTCGCACAGAGGGAAAAGGGGTTCCAACCAGTACTAACGGGTTCTATGACTGTCCCCTTTCTCCTCTAGCACTGGCTCCAGACATTAGTGGGGAGTAAACGAGTCCTTCGTGTGAGGCCAGGGCACAGCCTTTACCCGGCTCCCCCTCTCCCAGCCCAGGAAGACCATTCAGTATGCAGATGCACTTTCATGACACCTCCACCCTCCTGGTGTACAGACTGTCTACAAGGTATGCACAAAGCCCAGATGTAGAATGGAGGTAAGCTGCAAAACACCAGAGTCATAAGCACAGAGAACAGCCCACTTTCTATAAGTGGCATTTCTATAATGGTAATAAAAAATCACCAGTCAGCATCATTTCTCACTACCATTACAACCATACCAAACATGCCTACATTACCCCTCATAGATCAGACAATACCACTTAGACATATGTTAGGGCATAACCAATGTAGTCCTATGAGGGAGGCAGCACCCACAGTACTGATGAACCAAATAGCCTGTTTGTCACTACCAGGACAAATAGTACAAAAAGACATGTCCTACTTTTTATATATATATATATAGCACCCTGTTCACAGGGCTAGCTAGGGCCTACCCTAGGGGTGACTTATATGTACTAAAAGGGTAGTTCTTGGCCTGGCAAGTAAATTCAGATGCCAGGTCCCTGTGGCAGTAAACTGTGCACCCAGGCCCTGTGGTAGCTGACCTGAGACAGGTTTGAAAGGCTACTTCTGTGGGTGGTGCAATCTGAGTTGCAGGCCCACCAGTAGCATTTAATTTACAGGCCCTGGGTATAGGGATATCACTGTGAAAGGGACTTACAGTAAAGTAAATTTGCCAATCAGGTGAAAGACAATCATACCAAGTTTAGAAGGGAGAGCACATGCACTTTACCACTGATCAGCAGTGGTAAAGTGCCCAGAGTCCTAACATGAACAAAAGGGGTCAGAAAAAATAGGAGGAGGAAGGCAAACAGTTTGGGGATGACCTTTAAAAAGGGCCAGGTCCAACAGGCACCCCATACTAATATGGCAGAGCTGTCATTGCTTGCCCTCAAACAAAAGTACTACGAAGGTGGCGACAAGGTAGGTGCTATTTTATCATGGTGGCTCAGACAGCAATGTGCTCGCACTCATATTTCCAAAATACAGATTGGGGCTGGCACATGAGCCACTTCAGGAGAGGCTAACCAACAAGTGTTCCAATATTTCTACTGCACCCTCCTTAGGGGAGAAGCTTTCCCTCAAAACGCTATCGATGCCTACCAAGTGGATTGCCAGTGGGACCATCTTGACCAATTGCACTTTGAGTTTCTTGAGGCACCCATCACTCACAGGAGCTTCAATGTGCCTTGACGAGACCCCCAGCCCAGGTAGATTCCCTGTGTCCTTCTAACAAATATTTCTCCCCCAACTACAAGAGCTATGTTGACTCTTTTCTACACATTCACAGCGGACGAGGGATTGACTCCCACCATGACTGAGGCAGAGAATACTTTATCCCCAAACCGGGCAAAGACCCCACGCCTTGTGCTTCTTACCACCCCATTGAGCTTTTAAACACTGATGCAAAAATATTTACAAAAGTTTTGACAAACAGTTTGGCACCCTACCTCCCCATCCACATTGAACCAGACCAGGTTGGCTTAATACCCAACAGGCAAGAAGTGGGTGACATGCACTGTATCATCCACTTAGTAGGGAAATCTCATCGCCACAAGATACCATCTTGCCTTCTATTGCTTGTCACAGGGGAGGCATTCAACAGGGTCACATGGTCATTTTTAAGTGCAGTATTCCAGCAAATAAGTTCAGCCCAGCGATGAATAATGGCATCTTACACCTTTCCCAGCACTAGGATTCACATCAGCGGTCACTTGTACCAGGCCATTCATTTGGAGCGAGGAACCAGGAAAGCGGCCCATTTTCACCCTTACACTTTGCTTTGGCAGTTGAACCCTCAGCAATTGTTATCCATCAGACAGACAACCTAGTTGGTATCACCTTTGGAGGGAGGCCCATAAAATCCCTTTATTTGCGGATGATCTTTTTCTTACACTTGCCCAACCTGAGACTTCTCTTCCTGCAGTGGTGGGGACACTGCTCACAATTGAAAAAATCTCGGGCTAAAATGAATATGACCCTATCCCAAGTATTAAACCTCACAATACCTTGGTCAGAGTTGCTTGCCCTCCATTCCCTCAACCCCCTCCAATGGGCTCAGAGCTCTATTAAAGACTTAGGCCTAAATCTAACCTCATCCCTAGCTACCATGAAGCCAGCAAACTGGCTGGAATATCGGAAATTTATTTTGGAACAGTTTCGCCTCTGGAAACCCTTGAACGTTTCTTGACTAGGCCACTTAAATGTAGTTAAAATGTCTCCCCTGCTGAAAAGTCTTTACCTTTTCCAGACATTGCACACCATAATTCAATAAGATGATATTTTGTCCTTCCAGCGTGACATACGCTCCTTTATCTGGGGTGACAAATGCCTTCACTTCTCCAACACAGTCTTGATGTTCTCCTGCGACTGGGGAAGACTGGCTTGCCCATACCTACTTGAATACTATTGGGCAGCCCACCTGTCGTTCATATCGGAATGTGTCATTCGTGACCGTGACAAACACTGGTTCCACATGGGCCTGGCAGTGGCTTGTCGGCCTCATTGGGATTGGGCTTGGCTCCCCAAACATGCGCGACCACAGAGTGCATATATCGCTGTTCCAATAAAAACGGTCTTGGAGATCTGGGACAAAGTGGCTTTGAAACGTGGTCTCTCCTCTTTCCACTCACCTAATCCACTTTTACACCTTTTGCACGCAATCCCGACATTCCACCAGCTTTACGCCACAGTCTTTCTGCCATGGGGGGGGAGAGGGTAATTGTTGCACTCTCTGGGATCTTTTTGAGGGAGAATCCATCAAATCTTTTGATCCAAGTCAGAGGGACTTCCATCTCCCTGTGTCCACCAGAATTCAGTACTACCAGCTGCGCCACTGGGCCCGTCACCCCTCCAATATTCAGGGAGTGGCACATCAACTTACACCCTTTGAGGCCTTGGTTCGATAATTTCACAGGACCCAGGGGCTCATCTCACGTACATACAGTGTACTCCAACACTCCACCTCTTGACACCCAAACCAATTACGATGGCATGCAGATATATCTGAAGGCCTCCCCCTGAAACAGTGGGAGCTATTGTGGTGAGATATCCCTTAAATGAATAGCAGAATACCCCAGTGCGAGACAGCATATAAAGTAATGACAAGATGATACTTAACGCCTGCAAGGCTTAGGTCCATATTCCCCACCTCTACACCACTCTGCTGGCGCTGATCCACGGCACCGGGTGCATTCTTCCATATATACTGCTCATGCTCAATTATTACAACATCCTGTAAGGAAGTCCTTAGCCACATTAGAGGAGCCTTAGGCTTCCCCCTGTTGGACTCATATTCTACAGTGATTCTAGGAATCCATCCCCTGCAACTGAAAGACATGACACATGCTGCATGGCACTTAATAAGTCATATACTGGGTGCAGCCAAACAGTAAATTGCCTTAAACTGGAAAAAAAAACACTGGCCTACCGATAGCTTAATTGATTTATATGCCTGTGGCACATCCTCTCCATAGAGCTCCTTTCCCACAAAATTCGTGCACATAAGGTAAATTTGCCCATGTTTGGCAACCTTTAATAAGTTACTTCACTCGACCTGAGCACTCATGCTTCACTTCTCCTAGACTCAAAGCCCTCCAACCTGCTGTTAGTTTGAAGTAACCTCGCTATAAAACTCACACCTACGTTCCGCACTACCCCTCTCCCTTTTCTACCAACCCTAACACCTCCTTTTGTTACCCCGTGCCCCCTTCCACCGCCCCTCCACCCCGCTTTGACTTTCTCCTCGGATTGATCGAAAGAACGGTATACCTTTATTTACCCAAGGACATCGCGTTCTTATTCTTTGGCTTTGTATTCAGTATTGCTAATTTATGTCTCCTCCATGACATATCGCAATGGAATTTGTCGGCTGCCCTCCTGGCTCTGAGAGCTTGTGCTGCCGTGTGCACACCGTGATGTTATAAAACCTTTGCTAATAGTCCTTGTCATTCACCACATTTAGGAGGGCCTGATGCCTTATTATACCCTTGCAAGATGCCTCTTTTAATCTTTTGTACTATGAAAACAAAAAATAAATGTAATCGAGCATCCATAAGTAGTTAATTCAATTAAAATGTGCAGGAAAACAAATCTTCGATTCTAATAGGTTCAAAACCCGAAGCTTTTTAAGAATGTTATTTTTACCAGGGTGCTTAAGGATTGGTTGACTGCTAACTGACATGCTCGGTAAGGCCTCTTCCTCCGATTTGCTTGTCCTAAAAAGGCTTATTGTGATTGAATCCCCAGTTGATAATTTCCTGTCAGGATGTGGCACTTTTCTCGAAGGCCGCCTCTCTGACAGAGCAGGTATAAGCCAATCTAGGGGGCAGTATTCCTTTGTTTCCTGGGGTTAGAGGTAAATCCTATGGTCTGTTAATTTGAAGTGCTTTTGTAATAGTCATTAGTTACACACAGCTCCCGTGAGAGAACCCTTAATTTAATTTTATTTTGATCACTTTCTGAAGCAAAATGACTTGGCTAGTAACAGTTAATGCCATATGTACGTTATTCCATGTGTTTATTTTGTATGCAAAATTGGGAATTGTATTCTTACATGCACCTTGTTCATTACCAAGGGACTGAATTGTATCTTAAGCAAAAAAACACATTGACATGATAGGATCTCTCCAGTGCTGAACGAGTTCTAAATTAGAAAAAAAAAAAGAATGAAATGCTGGAACTAATCTCAGCTGCCAGTAATTTCCTTGGATAACGTTCAAGCCCACCATGATATTGCTCACAGTGCAGCTATAAAGAGGATGCAGCATTGTTTTTGAACACTGCACTATAAAATACCTGAGATCAACCTTATGCTAATTGTTCTTATGTTATCTTGATTTGTATAGCACACTTATCACCCGAGAGGGTATCCAGACGCTTGGGCAAGTTGTGTCGATGTGTGGTCCTAAGGTGCTTAAATGAAGGGCCATGTCTTCATCTCCTTGAAGAACTCAAGAAGTGAAGAGAAGGCTCTGATGTGTTGAGGAAGGTTGTTTCATGTCTTGGGTGTGATGTGGGAGAATGAGCGACCTCCAGTTTTGCTTTTGCTGAGGAGAGGAGTGTGTGTGAGTGAGAGTGACACACAGTGTAGATGTCTGGTGAGCTGCTGAAAGTTTATGCAGCTTTTCAGGTTTTCTGGCCCTGGGTTCAGTAGAGCTCTGTATGTATATGTGAGAAGTTTGGATTGGCTACACTTGTGAATGGGGAGCCAGTGAAGCTTCCTGAGGTGTGGTGTGATGTGGGTGCAGAGTGGGAGGTTGGGCATGAGTCTTGTGGCTGTGTTCTGGATGGTCCGGAGTCTGTGTAGGAGTTGTTTGGAGATTCTGGCGTAGAGAGTGTTGCCATAGTCCAGCTTGCTAGTGATGAGCACTTGTGTGACGGTCTATCTAGTGTTGTGAGGCAACTATTTGACGATCTTAAGTTGCAGTAGAGCCGGGAGGGAGAGGTGTGGGAGGAGCTGGGGCATTGTTTCTATACCATAACTTGGAAGGGCATTGTTTCTATATCATAATTTGAAATGTATAAAACTATCCTAAATGCCAATAAAAATGTATACTGCAAAATAAAAAAACTATTTGAAAATCTTTCACAGCACGAGTAGGATGTGGAAGCAGGAGGTGCACATTGCAATGCCGTGAGCCATCATCCTGTGCTTATCATCTAGGCTGATCCCAAGATTTCTTGTGTGGTCTGTGGGTGCAGGTGTTGGTCCTAGCTCTGGTGTTGGTCCTAGCTCAGGTGGAATCCCAGGGAGAGATCTTGTTGCCGAAGACCAATACTTCTGTCTTTTTGGACTTGACCTTCAGCCAGTTAGTTTGCATCCATGGTCATGCAGTTGGTGGAATTGGTTCTGCTGGTGTTTGTCTTGTCTATCAGGGAGAGGATGAGTTGGCTGTAATCAGCATAGGAGATGGTGATGTCTTGTGATCAAATGATGTTGGAAAGCATTGAAATCTAAATGTTGAGAAGAGTGGGGCTAAGGGAGGATCCCTGTGGGACACCACATATCAGTTTCTTGGTCTCTTATGTGAAGGGTGGCAGCCTGACAAATTGGATTCTTCTCATGAGGAAGGAATATATCAGTTGAGAGCAAATCCTTTCATGTCAATCTTGTGGTGTCTTCTGATGAGGGTGTTGACAGTGTCAAAGGCTGCGAAGAGGTTGAGCAGGACCAGAGCTGTTGTTTCTCTTTGGTTCAGGATGCTTCCAATGTCGTCAGTGGCTGGTGCTGTTTCTCTAGGGCTTGTGAAAAGATTGAGGGAGATTCTGCAAATTCTTGAGGGAGTGGGGTCCATGAAAGCTCACACCCATAGAACGTGAATGAAAAGAGAGACTGACTTTGCTAATATGTGGGGATGGAAAAGAAAGAAGAATAAAGGTAAATCATGGTAAACAGTTGGGAGTTGGCAGACATGCAGGAGAGAATAGTAGCAAGATTGGGGACCACAGGTTTAGCCTGGGACAACCACATTGTTAATAGATCTTAGGCACATCTGTACATGTTGGTTTTTCCCTCTTGTGTATTAGGAGAGTTGGGGTATTGCATCTACTAGAAATGGGTACTAAAACATCTTGCATAATCAAATAGCTATAACATGGCAGATTTCCTTCCTCTGCCTCAGCTTTTAACAGGCACTGAGCTATTCTGTGTAGCTTCTCCTGAGAGCCAATCTTCACCTTTCTGGGTTGTATCGAGCAGATGAATCCCATATTGTAGAAAATGTAGTTTTGCTTGAGGAGGAGGATAAAACCCTACTCAAACAGCAACCACAAATCTTATCAGGGTTAAACACAAGCAAATCCCAAATTAACCTGTGCTGAAACCTCTGGTATCTTGGCACAAACGCAGTCAGGTTTAACTCAGAGGCAATGCTTAAGTGTTTTTGCAGCACACAAACGGCAATAAAATGAAAATACAACACAAGAAAAAAATCACACTATTTTGGACAAATAAAGTAAAATGTAATAAATAGCTACCAAAATGACAAACATCCAATCAATTGAACCACAGATATGTAATTTTAAAGGTTTAGATAAAATAGTGCCTAAAGGCAAAAACCACCAACTGTGGTTATCTGGTCATGCCTGACTAGGACAAAAGCACAAGTTCAGGCCAACCGCGATGGAACGCGGGTTGGGTACATTGATAAAGTTAGGCCTGATGAACAAAGTACCTGAAATCCTGATGGCGGTGCTCGGGATGCATTGCTCAGCAGCAGTTCCATCGAGCTGTGGGATTGTGATGTGAGGTCCTGCATCAAGAATGTGTCACACAGTAGCAATTCCAAGGAGTTGTAGTGCTGCGATGTGAGGTCTTGCATCGAGGATGCATCCTGCTGCAGCGGTTCCGAAGAACTGCTGGGCTGCAATGTGAGGTCATGTATTGAGTATGAATTATGCATTGGTGGTTCCAATGCATGATTCCATCTAGTTTAAAGAAGATTCCACCAAGTTTAAAGAAGAGAGCATAAACACTTTAGCACTGATTAGCAGTGGTATAATGTGCAGAGTCCTAAGACCAACAAAAACGAAGTCAGCAAAAACTGGAGAAGTGAGGCTAAAGGTTTGGGGAAGACCACCCTAAGACTGGAAGGTCTATCACGCATCCTTGCCTCCCGTGGGAAACAATGTGGAATGTCCCTATAAAAGTAGTTCTGTTAAATCAGGGGACATGGCAGTACCTGCTTCTAAACAACTTACGCTTACACATAGCAATGCAATTACTTTACTCTCCTGTCATTTCATTATATTTAAGATCACCACTTCTTAGGTACCAAACGGAATGCAGTTCAATATACACAGTATGTCCCTGCCTAACAAGTTTGTTGCAGAAGTTGTAGTATTTAGAAAGGAATGCTTCTAAATAATAAATCCTTCAGAAATTGACTCTGGGTCAGAACTATGGAGGTGAACTCTCTGATTGGAAGTACAAACAGCATCTATGGACAAGCACAAGAGAGGTAAGGAAGGGAATTGGGAGATTTTCAGAGACGAATGGCTTGTTTCTGTGTCAATAAAGCAAATGGTATGTTTACTAGCTATGACGCCATTCACATAAGGACTCTTCTGATCTCCTGGTATTAAGATAAGGATTGTGAGCAATTTGTTCAAAGCCAGGTTGGTCTGGGAGCCCAACCTGGCACTAGAGGCAATTTTGGGACAATCACATTTCCAGTGTCCCAACTGACCACATGCAAATCAAGAACTTCCTCCCCACTTTGCCTCTTCTTTATCCCTTCCATTCCACTTTCAGGTCTTCCCCCTCCCTGTCCTCTTTTTTCCTCCCCCTATTGTGAGATTTCTCACCCATCCCTTTGATTACTCACTGTGGGGCATATTTATACTCCGTTTGCGCCGAATTTGCGTTGTTTTTTTCGACGCAAATTCGGCGCAAAACTAATGCCATATTTATACTTTGGCGTTAGACGCGTCTAGCGCCAAAGTATGAGGAAAGAGCGTCATTTTTTTGCGTGAACGCCTTCCTTGCGTTAATGAGATGCAAGGTAGGCGTTCCCGTCCAAAAAAATGACTGCGACACAAATGCGTCGTATTTATACTCCCGGGCAAAAATCACGCCCGGGAGTAGGCGGGGCAAAAAACCCTGCATTTGCGCCTCTTTTTAACGCCTGGGTCAGGGCAGGCGTTAAGGGACCTGTGGGCTCAAAATGAGCCCACAGCTGCCCTCCCATGCCCCCAGGGACCCCTCCTGCCACCCTTGCCCACCCCAGGAGGACACCCAAGGATGGAGGGACCCATCCCAGGGACATTCAGGTAAGTTCAGGTAAGTATAAAAAAATATTTTTTATATTTTTTTTTGGCATAGGGGGGCCTGATTTGTGCCCCCCTACATGCCTCAATGCCCAATGACCATGCCCAGGGGACATAAGTCCCCTGGGCATGGCCATTGGGCAAGGGGGCATGACTCCTGTCTTTACTAAGACAGGAGTCATGTAAATGGCGTCTGGGCGTCGTTAAAAATGGCGCAAATCGGGTGGAGGCGATTTTTTAGCGTCAACCTGACTTGCACCATTTTTAAGACGCCCTAACGCCATTTTCCCCAACGCCGGCGCTGCCTGGTGTACGTGGTTTTTTTCCACGCACACCAGGCAGCGCCGGTCTGCTAGCGCCGGCTAACGCCATTCAATAAATACGGCGCCCGCATGGCGCTTCAGAATGGCGTTAGCCGGCGCTAAACTTTTTGACGCTAAACTGCGTTAGCGCAGTTTAGCGTCAAAAAGTATAAATACGGGCCTGTATATTTTGCAATTTCAAAGACATTAATTGTGATTGTCCTTCTTCTTCTTCTCCTGTGAAGCTACAAAGAATGAACAAATGAAAACATGTTATTGCGCAATTACTTAAAATCATTGCAATTTCACCACTTAATACAATTGCATATGTTTAAAAACAATAGTAGAATGAAAAGGAAAAGAACCAGCATTTTACAAATTTCCCCAATAGACATGGTCGTGAAGTTAAAAAATGAGAATTTAAACCAGTGCGCAATTATTTATGGTTGTGCCATAATGACCCCCAACAGCTGGTCCAAATCCGTGCTTATGGTTCTGGAGTGTTATATATAATGACTCAAGTAGGAGTGTCCCAGGGTATTGTCTGCATAGAAATTAATTAATTTAAGTGCATTAGTTCTTAGCTCAGGCCTTGGGGTGGGCTACCTTCCCAGGGTTAATATGCAAATTAGCAGCTTAATGTACTAAAGCCAGATTTATGAAAAAGTGGTGCAGCTCGGTGCTGTGCCAAAAATAGCAGCGTCTCGCCACTTCTGAAACGCAGGGATCAGCTGTATTTACAGGAATATGACGCACCCCTGTGTTTTAGCTGGCGCTAAATTTTGCTGCCAAAGTGGGCATCCTTGCACCATAGTGCAAGGGTTTCTGCGTTGAGGGGTGTGATTATTTATGTGCAGGAAGCTGTCCCTTCCTGCACATAAACAATCTACAATGGTTATTTAGCATTTCTATGTATGCTGCACGATGCAGCACACATAAAAGTACCAAAGAGTAATTTTGGAATGATTGTTTATGTGCAGGAAGAAACACCTTCCTACACATAAACAATCATTCATAGCCTTTTGCTCCTGTTTTAGCTGGCGCTAAATTTCGCTGCCAAATTGGGCATCCTTGCACCATGGTGCAAGGGTTTCTGCGTTGAGGGGTGTGATTGTTTATGTCCCTTCCTGCACATAAACAATCTACAATGGTGATTTAGCATTTCTATGTATGCTGCAAAATGCAGCACACATAAAAGTACCAAAGAGTAATTTTGGAATGATTGTTTATGTGCAGGAAGAAACACCTTCCTTCACATAAACAATCATTCATAGCCTTTTGCTCATTCTATGTGTGCTGCAGAATGCAGCACACATAGAAACACCTTCCTGCACATAAACAATCATTCATAGCCTTTTGCTCCTTCTATGTGTGCTGCAGAATGCATCACACATAGAAGGAGCAAGAAACGAGGAGGAATAAAAGTATTCCTCCTCGTTGTTCCATACTAACGCCACCCCTGGGGTGGAGTTAGTTTTTGGCGCTGCCTCAGATTTACACCTTCTTCAGCAAAGTTCTTGCCTCAAGCATAATGTTTCCAAATTGAGCTAGATCCATCAGGGCCATGCTAGAAAAAAGAAATAGATCGGCCTCTGCATATGTCCATACTCCTGTAGCCAGAAAAATCGGGCTTAAAAGTTTCCTTCCTCGTTGTAACAAGCTAGGGAAGCAGCATATGAGGTGCGGCAAGGGATTCCTCTCTGTAGCGACAGAGTCTGCATCTGGTGGAGTTCGACAATGTTTTCCATGACAAATATAGCTCTTTGATCTGCAGGGGTACCTGCCTAGCCCACTGGATCTCTCTCAGGCATTTCTTTGCTAGGGCCTGGCTGAGATAAGGCTGCATCTTGTGTGCCTCAGCGGATGCAGCAAGGACTGAATGCACATTTTTTCCTTATATCCAACAATGTCAGCTTCCCATGATAGGTGATTAATTCATTTGTTTATGGCTTTCTTTACCTCTGTGTAGCTTAAGCCATTCATTGTTCAGTTTTCAATTGCCAGATTTAGAGTAGCCACGGCTGTTTTCAAATAGCTGCTCCAAGGTTTGTTATTTGCTAGATATATTGGTTTGAGCGCATCTTTTATGGACCCAACTGGAACATTCAATACCTGATAATATTATTTCGCCTGGGCTCCCAGGCATTCATATTTTTGCTGCGTTAGGCCAAACGCCAGGGGGATTAGGGTATTGTGCCGATATTTAGGAACCGAAATATGGGTTTATAGCCCTGTCACTATGCTTTTTCCAACAAGGTGTCCATTTGTCCTGGAAATGTTTGTTGTGCATGCTTTGCTTTGACGACTTTTCTGATTGGGACCGTTCTTGGACTACAGAGCTTCCCGCAGAGGTTGCACAGAGCACAAGTCGTCCCTTGGGCTTTTGCTTTCATCTTATGTTTATGCATAGTTGTCTTCCTCTATTGCCAAACCAAGCAGCAAGGTGGTTGTAGTTACTTGCCATAGCTATCTGTTGTCGTCCTAGTCTCCATCTGTACGTCAGGTTTTTTTGCATGGCAGCCAAAGATCAGCAATTTAGTCTTGTTTGAATTGGCTACCAGGTCATTACATTTATCATAAATATGTAGAGCGTCTAGCCGCTTCTGGAGGACTCTGTTGTAGGATGGAATATTACATCAGATCATCAGCGCACTGTAATAAATTTACCATTTTCTGTCAATCTATGGGGTGGATAAGTTTGCTATGTGCAGCTCCTTACCCAAATCTGCCATATACAGATTGAAGACAAGTACAAGATCACAACCCTATTTTAGTCTCTTATGTGTGTAGAGTTCCACAACAACCGTGTTCCCAGTCAGTTTTTCTCTAATCCAGGTCCTATTATGTATTGAGTTGATGGCACTCAACAGGTTGTCAGGAATCTTCCCCGTGCTGAGTTTTCTTCATAACTTGTTTGCTACCCCATCGAACGCAGCAGAGTTATCAACGAAGCAAACGAACACTGGCATGTTGTATATTTTTTCCTTGGCTTGCTGTACTGTGCTGGATAGGCCCGCAATGTTATCTATTGTTGAACTGCCGGCTGAAGCAACAAACCTCTCCATGAGCCTGTAACATCTGCTTGCAATCTGCATCCTGCAAGTAGAGAGGACAGAATCCCTGCCCAGAAAGCCGGATTCTCCCTGAACATCCCATTTAGTAGTCCACTGGGGAAAGGTGCCCCCTCCTTTTTTATTTTTTTAATGCGTTGAGCAGGGATTCACTAATGACCCTTTTAATGCATTGTCCGTTCATTCCGCTTGATTAAGACCATGTTTCTCTACATATATATTTCCTACATGGGTTAGCCATGCTTCTGCGATCACAGAGTTACTCATTTCAGATATTCCATTATCAGGTGGATTGATGTATTTTCAGACTTGTTGGTGGTTATTACTCTTAGAAAGCTCATATATCGTGACCCTTTTTGCCTCATAGTGCTTTTGTTTTAATTTCCAGATGAGAATATTTAGTTCCTAGGTAAGTTCTTTCATCCTTCTCGCAGTGTCAGTTGTTCCCGACTTCTGATATTCACGTTTGGCAAGCCTTAACCTTTTGGTGCATTCCCTCAGGTTGAACCTTGTTTGTGGCTTACTCTCTGATTGCCTCCTGCCGCCGCCAAAGGTGATTTTTTTTATTAAATTCTGGGTTTGTGTATACAAAAACAGCATGTATAACAAGTCAGAGCCAAGGAGAGAAACATGCACCTAGCCATGGCCACATCCACCAGTCCAGGAATGCAATGTGAGGAATAATATGTTAATAATACACATGCGTTCCCTGTACATTAGCCCATGTCAATTTACTACCTCTGGGCAGCTCACACACCCACTCTCATTAGTCATCGTCTGTATGTGCCACTAAATATGTTAATGAGGGGACCCATACTTCTTTGGGTCTCACCGCTCTAGGCAATTCCTCCACATAAAAATCCAGCTGAGTCTTACATGCAGTAAGTCATATCAGACAACCAGTTCCTCTTGGAGGGCTTAACCCTGCTGCCCCAATGAAGAAAGACCATGCGTTTCGCCAGCAGCAGGGCGATAGAGACAAACTGCCAGTGAGCTGCTTGAAGTTTCTTACTCATTCCCAACAATGACTTTAACTCCATGAATTTGGCGCTAGAAGGGTCTAGCGCCAAAGTATAAATATGGCGTTAGTTTTGCACCGAATTAAAGTTTTTAAAAAATGACGCTAATTCAGTGAAAACAGATGATAAATATGCCCCTTAAAGTCATTTTTTGGACGTGTAAACCTACCTTGCCTTAATGAGATGCAAGGTAGGCGTTCCCGTGCAAAAAATAACACTATGGCCTTTATGCCATATTTATACTCCTGTGCAAAAATGGTGCACGGGAGGGAGAATGGGTCAAAAAATGGTGCAAAACTTGCTTTGCCCCATTTTTTAATGCCTGGGTCAGAGCAGGCGTTAGGGGACCTTGGGCCTATTTCCATGATGGAACACCATGGAATAAGTCCACAGGTGCCCTCCCCATGCCCTAGGGGAGCCTAGCACCGAAGTATAAATATGGAGTTAGTTTTGCACCGAATTAGAGTTAAAACCAAAATGACGCTAATTCGGTCCAAACAGAGTATAAATATGCCACTAAGGGGGTCATTCTGACCTTGGTGGTCCATGACCGCCATGGCGGAGGGTGGCGGAAGCACCGCCAACAGGCTGGCGGTGCTTCCTTGGCGATTCTGACCGCGGCGGTAAAGCCGCGGTCAGAAAAGGGGAGCCTGCTTTTTCCCGCCGGTTTCCCGCTGGCCCAGGGAATCCACCATGGCGGCGCTGCTTGCAGCACCGCCATGGGGATTCCGACCGCCTTCCCGCCAGCCTGTTTCTGGCGGTGTCCACCGCCAGAACCAGGATGGCGGGAACGGGTGCCGTGGGGCCCCCTAACAGGGCCCCACAAAGATTTTCACTGTCTGCTTAGCAGACAGTGAAAATCGCGACGGGTGCCACTGCACCCGTCGCACTCCTTCAACTCCGCCGGCTCCATTCCGAGCCGGCTTCATTGTTGAAGGGGGTGTCCCGCTGGGCCGGCCGGCGGTCTTCTGGCGGTCGCCCGCCGGCCCAGCGGTAAAGCCGGAATGGCCGCCGCGGTCTTTCGGTGGGAAACGCTTGGCGGGCGGCGACCGCCGCGGTCAGAATGACCGCCTCAGTGTCTACGTGTGTCACTAGTAAGCAATACATGTAGGGCAGTGAGGGTAGGAGGAACCGCAGGGAACTAGGGGTATAACTGGTGCATGGCTGTTCTAAGCCTGAGGTAAATGAATGTAAAGAATCGAGTGCATGCCTGGGTCTCCGAGATCTACAAATGTGTTGTTTGGGTATGCATCCCCCATAGTCGTTAACTCAGCCTGGTAGAGTAGTTTAAGCACTGTCTCCTCCTGTGTAGTCGAAATTACAGGATGATACAGCAGGAGCAGTGCTTGAGCATATAGCGAAAGTTTCACCACCGAGCGTTTTTGCATCCGGCAGGCATGTGTGGTGGATTGTGTTGTGTTAATCTCCATGCACGGAATCCCCTCCCATTTCTGTGGCAATTAAGCTTGGAGCAGAATGGTATCGGCATTATCATGTTACACCGCTAAATGTAGTATATACTCATGTACCAGTAGTGAGCAAAGTGGGCTTGCATGTACAAGTAATAAATGTATAAATCAGGAGCATTAATCCCCCCCCTCTTTCATGTTGCAAGATAAGTATATCCTGACTGATTCTGGGTTGCTTCCCAGCCCACTCCAGCGTCAGTAGTAATGATCGAACTTTCTTGAAAAATGCATTGGCAAGACAATCGGGACATTTACAAATAGAGAAATTTTGGCAATATCACAATCTTTAATATTGCTATTCTATCCACCAGGGACAGAGGTAACTTTGACCAGTAGGACACCTGATCTTCCAGCTTTGACATTGCTGTGCCATACTTGTAATGGATACTTAACCGGGTCAGTATCCCGCTTCAGCTGAAATTCAAAGGGGCATTGCAGGGTGTCGGGTGTCAGGTGTGAGTGGGAATATAACAGACTTTGACCAATTAATACACTGTCCCAAGTAGTGTTCGAATTGTATGTATTCATTAATCACTGGGTATTGGTGCATTGATGGGTCCCATATATATAGTACCATGTCGTCCGCATATAATGAAAAACAGAGCTGCAGCAGCGTGCCTTTGATGAATAACACATGCCAACGGCTCTAAGGTATTGGCAAACAACAGGGACGACAAGGGGCATACCTCCGTCTACGGGAAAACTATCAGATGTGTCCCTGTTTACGTGTACTCCCGCTACTGAGGCTGTATAAAGAAGGCAGACCCACTACAGAAATCCCTCTGGCATATCTATACAGGCTGTGATGACAAACATATATTCCCATGCAATAGAATCAAACACCTTAGCGGCATCTAATAACACAGTTGACGCCTGTAAGGAAGGGTCTAACTGATGAAGCAAGGCAAATACTGTATACAAGTTATGTGCGTTAGAGCGAGATGAAATTAAACTGGATTGGTCCAGTACGACCAGCAAGGGGAGCAATGGCTATAAAGGGGTTGCTAAAATTGTTTCTTGGATTTTCGCATCTATATTTACTAGAGAGAGCGGTCTATAGGTCCCACATATCTCAGGAGATTTATCTGATTTTGGAAGCGTCACTATTAAGGCTTCCCGAAGAGAGGGAGGTAATGTCTGTTTTTGATACGCTTCCTCATACATGACTTGTAAGTGTGGAGCTAAAATGTCTGCATATTCATTATAGAATTCCCCAGTCAATCCATCCATCCTAGGGGCCTTGTCGTTTGAGAGGGATCGTATTGTCTCTTTAATATCCTCATGGTGAAAGGCTGCAGCAGATATTCGCTCTGTCCCTGAGACATTCACGCCAATGCAATATTGTCAAGGTACCCTGCTATATCAGCCAGTAGAGCTGGATCCCGAGTTTTGTATAATTCAGTATAGAACCTCTGAAACGCCATGAGGATAGATAGCGTATCATAGCAATCCCGGAATCTGCATCTTTTATCTTTATTATGTGTTCCTGTCCCCTTTGTGTCCGTAGGTTAGCAGCCAGGCTGTGTCCAGGCTGACCTCCCTCACCATACACTTGTGCCACATGCCGTTTGAGAGGAACAGTGGTTCCTGCTCTTCTAAGTCTTGGCATTCTGTAAGGTGCTACCAGATTTCGGCAGGTGTAGCCCGTTGTGGCCAGATCTCGAAGACGTGCTCAAGGGATTGCAGCTTGGTTTCTGTGGTATGAAGTTGATTATGGATTGTCTTAAGTATGAATTATGGATTGTATTAAGTACGGATCACAATCCGAGAGGGTGCTTATACAGACCCCCTCGAATCGTGACTTTGAAGGACTCCCACAGAGTGTCCCTTCTATTCACTGACCCCCTCATTTGTGGCAAAGTAGTTGATAATTGTTGACCGCACTGCCTGCCGGAACACCGCATGATGCAGCGCCGGTGGACGGAATCTTCACATGAAAGGAGCAGGGGTCATGCTCAGCACCGTTAGGCAGAGCAGTACAGGGGAGTGATCTGACAAAGTTTTAGGTGGGTATTTGACCTCTGTTACTCACGGGCAGGTCTCCCTCAATAACACGTTCTGTGCACTGACGATCCAAAGGAGCCCTCATTTAACAATGAATGTTGCAGGCCCCCAATATCCACTAGTCCATACTCCTCCAGATCCTCTCTTATGACAGTGGCTGTTTTTTTGCCTAGCCAGTCAGTGAGGGAGGACCTAGCCATCATGGCATCTAAATAGGTATTCATATCCCCCACCTACAAGCTATTGGCTGCTGTCAAATTGTTTACTCGCCCCAACACCAATGTGAAGAAGTAAGGTTCATCTACAATGGTTGCGTAAATAATGACTTAGAGGAAAGGGGGTGCCATACAAACAGCCCTATACGATGGCCAGGCAGCCCTGATCATCTACCAGTGACTGTGTAACCATGAAGGGGATCCTGTGCGTAATTAATATTAAAACGACTCAGGCATATGAGGAATAAGATGATGCCAATCTCTACACTGCCCAGCAGGTACTAAATGTTTTGTCTGAGTTCGGCATTAAATGACACTCCTGGAGGAATGCAATATGTATGTCACGCCTGTCTAGTTAGTTCAGAACTAGCCTGGCCTTATGGGGGTTATTTATGCCAGCGTATATACCAAGATAAAAGGTTTACCCAAACCTCTGTTCTGGCCATCGCAGTGTCCTTTGCAAGCTTGACTGTGTTTGTGGTGTCCCGTGGGTTACATTGTGTAGATAACTAGCACCATTATGGGTGACAGTTGGACGGTACAATAACATACTGCACATAAACCCCGCTCCCACTTCAGCATTGTAACATTTCTAAAGACATTCCCCCTTATAACAGACAAAAGTATACATATCAACACTTGGCAGACAGATTGAATTAAGAAAGCTCCTCTTAACAAAACCATTTGGGGTGTTCCCACTTGGGGGCTCACCAGGCTCCCAGTGCCTCTGGGTAAACAAAGGTGGTGGGGAAGGGCAGCAACTGGTTATCTTGGCCTTCATCTGCATGATGTAGAAGGGCATTGCATCACCTCACAAAGGTTCATACTTCCATCATCCCTCTGGGCAACTCTGCACGGCCTCCAGAGGCAACCAAGGAAGACATCATATTTTTGGAGTTCCTCTTCCTCCACTGATTCACCTGTGGGTCTATCACGTTTGTGTGGAGTTAAATTCCTTATAAAATCCCTTGCTGCTTTCAGGGTGTTGAAGATGTGCTGTTTCTCTTTGTCATCCACCCAGAGTTGCACCGGATACAGCATGGCGTAGCGTATCTCAGCCTTTTGGGGATGCTTTTTCACGGGCAGAAATTCAAGTCGGGCAGCCTGAACTGCCACCATGAAATCAGGGTAATATGCTATCTGGTTTTCTTGGCACCTGATGGTTTGCTTTTCACACGGCAACTGGAGAACTGTGTCTTTGTCCAGATAATACAACAGCTTTGCTATGATCTGCCTGGGCGGCGAACCCAGGGGAGGCTGCACCATGAGCAAACGGTGCATATATTCTACTACACGCAACTGTGACAGAGCTTCTGCTCCACACACTGAGAGCAACATCTTCTGCACATAAGTCTCCATCTTCCCAATGGTGGTAGATTCAGGCACACCTGTTATGCGCAAGTTATTATGCCACAAGTGTGTTTCAAGATCTTCATTTTTTGCTTGTATGATGGCTAGTACCTTTTCCATATTGAGACATTTCATGCTGTTGGCTTGGAGATCATCTTCTGTTGATTAAATTCTTTGATCCGCCACTGTAATGTGCAGCAACTGCTGATCCAATTTAGCAGAATGAGGGTGTCTATTTTGCCATCCACGGACAGTAGTCTAGTCTGCATCGCTAGTAGTTTAGTTTCCAGTGTTGGCGATCGAAAGGTGCCCGTGCCTGTTCATGCTCTGTTGTAGCTTCCAGCGATGCCCCGGAGGAGTTTCTGGTCTCAAAGTTTAAGCAGGTTTGGCTTTTGTCGGTTTTCCTCATGTCGTCGTGCAGTTGTGTCACTGCCCCATCTAGTTAATATGCACAGACCCGTCTTATCTTGCACGCTAAGATGTGGGTAAAATGACAAATCCCCACTTCATATGATAGTGTGCAGCTCAATTAATGTAGCCGACGTTCTCAAGTCGTGTGATCTTCACTCTGCATCTCAGTCCTTCACAGGCTACATAAGATTCAGAATGTGCTTGTAGCAACAAGGCTTTGTCAGTCCATGCAGTGGGACAGGAGCACAGCAAATTTTCAAATGCCCCTTACTGTGTTCTCATGCCTGCCCCAGCTGCGTTTTTGGTTGCCCCCGCCGCAGTCTGCAGTGCCATTAGGCCTCAGTTATTTATGCACTGTACTTCCTAAGTGTTGCAGGGGCCCATCTCCACCTCACAGGCCCGGGCCACCCTGTATGCCATCCACCAGCAAATAAAAAGGGTGGGGGGACTCAGTGTCTCCACCACACAGTCACTTTCCCCAAAGACCAATGCTACTCAAAGGTTGCCTCCTACTTTGGATCTTGTGTTTTTGCAGCCTGCTGCAGCACTGTGTTACTCATCAGCACCACAGGCTGCCTTATTTGCACCACCCGCCCAGTCCTGTCCTGCCGGCTCCTTACGGCGCACTCTTGATATGTCCGCCTCCATCTGAACTTGCCTCAGTCCGTGAAGAGCCGCAACCACCTGCACTTTCTCCTGTTATGCAGTTACACATCCCGCGGCTCAGCAGGCCTTGCAAGTCGCAGCTCCCTAATGCATTGCCTCGCACATGTAGCCAGCCATTAGGAGTCAGACTCCACACAGAATAGCTCCGCAAATGCCATTAACGACTCTCCTCCAAAAACCACACCTCAATCAGTTACAAGTGCTATGGTAGTTATTCTGAATTAAGCTGCAGATGGCAGGATTATGGTCCGATTAGCGATCCCGGCTGGCTGAGCTGCACTACAGTGTGGCCATCTTGCCTAGGGCCCTCAAGCAGCCCCGAAGGTGGATCTTAAGTCTGTAATCCATTTTGCCCAAGTGGTAATTATGAGTAGAAAGTTAATGCCAGTCATAACACATTCCCGATCCTTGAGCAAGCCAAAAATTTGGCTGCATTATAGTTGTTCCACCTGATGCTACTCACAAGCATATATTCCTCAATTCATTTTGCATGGCCTGTGGTCCCACTATGTTCTTGGGGGCATCTGTGTAGGTTGAGTTCAGCTTCCAGGATCGCATGATCGCTTGTTCCCTGTCAGGACATTGTAAAGCCAGACAAAATTTGTTTAAGATTAGAGCGTAAGAAAATGTAATCAATTGTTGTTAAGTTGTTGAAAGAGTAGGCACGAGGTTCGTTGAGCAGGCCCTTTTTTACCAGGGCCTCAGCAGAGGTAAGATTGTAAACCTGAAGAAATCTGTTAAATGTCCATTTTGCTGGCGTGCTCCCATCTTTATTTGTGTTACCTGACCCGAGATTGTGTAAGTTTTTAGTCACCTGCTATCACTGTGTCCATAGATGAATAGGCGCACAGTAACTCTTCTAGTTGAGCTACCACTGTTCTGGTAGGCCCAAATTTTTTGTAGGACTGTTGGCATTAAGATGTACATTTATTATTAGAAATGTCGCTTTGCCTTTTTTGTGTTGAGAATACACTACTGTGATGGCCTGCAACATTTCTATGCTCACATTTATCTCTGTAATGACTGGGTCTGTTGAATGATTTACATAAATTGAAATGCCTTCCGATAGTCTTCCAGAGAGGTGAGTTTTCCTGGCTAAATTGTGTAATCCCGCAAAGACTTCTAAGTGTATTGGGGTTATGGCCCAGGTCTCTTGCAGACAAAGGATGTCCTCCTCCTGCTGTCTTTTGATTATTGTGTCATTAGTTAATATCTCGATAAATGCGGGTGCTATTCTATGATATCAATGTTATTTTAGTGCTTTGGAGATATGGGATCTATTTGTCTTGGTGTAGAGTAGTAAAATGTTGGGGCCATCCATCTGGGGTCCTGAGTAGCCACTTTTGCGCTAGAAATAACTGACATTTCTGCCCCTACTTAAGGAGGGGGTTGAGCAAGGCCTGCCCTCCTATTGCACATCATTCTTTTCCACTGATCTAACAATGCTGCTGTGCATTGTCCCCTTGTTCGGTGTATATTATATTTTTAGATTTTTTAAATTAAGATTCAATTTCACCCTTGGGATCCCACTTAACAGATACTTTCTTGGCTCTCTTTCATTGAAGATGGCTGTGGTTGGTTCTAATTGCCGAACCAGCATGTGGGGGTACTTTTCTTCTTTTAGTTCTTGTACTAAGACAGATCAGTCTGAGAAATTTTCTTTTTCCAACAGGACCTGTTTAGACACGGCAGTGGTTGCCCATGTGGTTTCTTGGTTATTATTTGTGCCATCTACTTCGAATTAAATCTGCAGAAGGTCTTTACTTATTACTTTCGATACTGAGGGGATGTGTTGTATTAGTCTAAAATGTTTGCACTATTGACTATATCTTGCCTACCCCTTGACCTATATTTAGGCCAAAATATTACTTTATGTGATGTTTGCTCCACTGCGGAATGTTCTTTCCCACTATTATCTGTTAGATAGGCTAGATCTCTTGTGTGGCATATCCCTGTTCCCCCGATTACTGGTTTTCCCTAGTCCACATTTGCAATTTCCAGTGCCCTACTCCCAGCTCAGACACTATTGCACCTTCCTTGAAGAGTGACAGACTCCCTGAATATTCGTATGATCCTTAAAATGATCTGGCGCCGGCATACTAGGACTTATTTGAATGGCGACATGGTCAACATTATATTGCCTTGGCATTCTGATCTGGCCTCAAGACTTACCCGTTGTGGTGCATCCCTTGAGTTCTATCCTTCCTTTATCCCTTTGTTGATTTTTATATCTCCCAAATATTGGGTAGATGTTTTTATTTGCATTTCCTCCCTCTTCTGCCATGGTGGGACATGTATGCCATGGCAAACCATTGGTATACTGCTCCCAGGTTCATCTCAATTGGACTTTTTTTGCTCTTTGGCCTTTTCTTTAGCATTTTTGGCCAATATTGTTAAAATTTTAATGTCATGGTTTGCTGTCCTTTCTTCTCTGGAGGTGTTAGCCTGACCTCCCAGGGCCTCCTTGCTCATCTCAAGTTGATTTTAAGCAGTGTCACCTATGCTTGTAGAATTGTCTTCAAGATGCTGGGATATTACATCGCTTCATCCTTCATCTTTTTCAACTGGGCCTGGGCCTGTCAGTGTCAGTTGATTCTACCTTCTCTTGGAAAGACGACCAAGCTGTCTTTACCTTGCTTCATTTTTAGGTCGAGCGTAGCGTTCGACGTGCTGTATACTTTTAAGTATACTTATAATATGGGTTTAAGCAAATTCAAGCAATTTCATTTGTTGGTTCCAGTGTCCTTCAAATTTCCAAGCTTGCTAGTGGTCAGTTCTGCCGCCTTGTCCTGCCTTTATCTCTTTGGGAGCAGCACCAAGTACTATATAATTACGCTATGTCCTGTCTAGCTCTTCTGTAGGGGTCTTTGTTTCTTTAGAATCTGCCTGTTGGTCTTACACTGTGGGTGTGTGTTCAGTCCCTCCACTCCACCAGCTCCCTCTGCAAACAAAAGGAACAGTAGAGAGGGGTTTTTCCAGTGCCCCTCCTTATCTTAGCTCCCAGTTTGGCTTGGAATGGAGAGCTTTAATTTCCTCGTTGCCTCTGACATAGCCATAAAAGACCAACTGCTGTGCTCCGAACGGAGATGCTTCAAGGGTGTGCCCTGCTGATTGGCGACTGAAAGTGCGATGTTTGTATGAGTATAATCCCTCAAGCCTGCATTTTGAATACAGCGAAAATGCAACTTGCAATTTATTTACACAAACTAAATACACTGTAAAAAAATGAGAAACAGGCACAAAAACAAACATAAAACACTGCAAGGGCAGCTCTGGGCCCCACAAGGCAATAACTGTCATTGCCTCCTTAAGGTATCGCTTGAAACTGCCCTCGAGGGGTCCCTTAAAACCGCCCTCGGTCTTTAAGTGTTACAGAAAACACTGTGAGGACAACTCTGGGCCCCACAAGGCAATAACTGGCATTGACTCTTTAAGGGGTCCCTTGAAATTGCCCTCGCTCTCACGTTGTCCCTTCCTCCCCTCCCTTCAACAGTTGAACACTTTGCATTGACCTGTTACAATAACAGAGAGGTCTGTGTGCATATGTTTGCTACTTGTTTTTTCTTTATTTCTGCATTTGGTTACCCTGTCTCTTCTTTCGTTATTTACATTCTTCCACACACCTTTTCTCATGCTTTCCTTTGTTCGTTCTTTAAAGTGTTCAATTTTTTCTTACCGTCCTCGGTTTTTACCCCTGTCTGTTAAGTCCTCACTTTCTTTCCATCCACTATCTGCCTTTTGATCTCTGTGGTTCTCTTCCCCCGCTTTATCCATTTCAAATGCTGGTTTAGTTACGTTTTTTGGCGCACTATTTTTTCTTCAGTCCTGGCTCATGTTTGAGGAATGTTGTTTTTAGCCTTACGTCGTAATCTTCTTTTATTCTTGTTTGCTAATAAACTACAAGAAATACGGGATCATTGCAGTCAGAGTTCGAACATGACACTTTCTCATCTTCGACACACTCTGCCTTCTCTATTGTGAACATTAATACTCTGGTCAGCTATATATATATATTCGGTGCATTCTATAGGTAAATATGCAGAATGTTATACCTCCAGCGCCCTTTCTGCAAGATCCAGGATATCCACCTCTTGAATGGAAACTTTGGTTACGGTCGTTTAAAGCATATCTGGGTGCAATTGATGGTCATAAATTCAGACCAGAAAGAAAAAGTTTATTGTATTATTATTTGGGAATTGAGGGCCAGAATATTTTTGATCATCTTCCAGTCTATGAACTCGCTGTTGATGAGGAGTTAGATGAGTTTGAAATGGCCATTGCTCAATTGGACAAGTACTTCATTAAAACCAAGAACATTGTTGTCCACCGTTATAAATTTTTCACGAGGTCACAAAGCCCCAGTGAGAGCATTGATACCTTTATTACTGCGCTGAAAGTGCTTGCAGCTAAGTGTGAATTTGAGAATTTCACATCGCAGCTCATCCGTGATCAGCTGGTTGCCAAGTGTTCTTCAAAAAGAATTCAGGAAAAGTTACTGACTTGCAAAGATCCATCGTTGGATAAGGCTATCGACATTGCCAAAAGCATTGAATGTTCCATGGAGGATGCCAAACTATTAGAGGCTTCCATGGCCAGTGCAACCATTTCAGGATCGGTTGTTAATGCACAAAATGATAGCAACAATAAGCGCTTAGAAAGAAAACAGGACAATTCGTTTTTTAGAAGTAAAACCAATCAGAAACACACATGCTACAGATGTGGTTCTTCCACGCACGTATCTTTGTTCAAAAACTGTCCAGCTGTACAACAGCAATGAAGAAACTGCAACAAATTGGGACATTTTGCGAGAGTGTGCAGAAGTGCAAAAAAAACCAATATCCGTTGTGTAATCAGTGGTGATACAGAGAATGTGGTGGAAGAACAAATGAATGAATATGTGTTAGTGGTTAAAGATTCCGCCAATTTTAACAGAGTTGTTGTTGATCCTGACGTGGATGTAATAATTGATGGAAAAAACATTAGATTATTAGTAGACACAGGGGCTCGCATAACTATAGTGGCTCAGGAAAAGTACATAGAAAGCTGGATTTCTAAAACTCTTTACCCTCCAGATTTTTCCACTGTTGCGTTTGAGGGTAGCAAAATTGATCTGATGGGTTACTTCTGGGCCTCGATAACCATTTTTGAGAGAACGCTGCGTGGTAAAATCTATGTAGCAAAAAAAGGGATTAATGTTCTAGGGTTGCTTCATCAGGCTGAGTTCAATCTAACAATCAAGCCGGGTCGAGAGAAACCTGTAGTTTTAGATGAGAGTTTAAGTCCAGTCAACTTTGTCGCCAATCCAGTGGAGGTATGGCAACATAAATTTACCAAATTATTTCAGGAACGACTTGATAAGATCACTAATTACTCTCACACAATAAAACTCAAACACAATGCTATCCCAGTCAAACATAAGCTAAGGAATGTACCTCTAAGTGTGAGATCTGATTTGTCCAAGTTGCTAAAAGAAATGTGTGATCAGGATGTGATAGAAAAGGTTGAGGCAACTTTGTGGTTATCCCCCATAGTCCTAGCTAAGAAAAAGTCAGGTGACTTGAGGATGTGTGTGGACTTGAGAAGTTTAAATGAGGCGATTTGGGTGGATAGTTTTCCTCTCCCAAGAATTGATGACTTGATTGCGAAGATTGGCTCTTCTCAGTGGTTCACCAAATTAGACTTAAAGTCAGCATACCACCAAGTAGTTTTAGATGTAGATTCTAAACATCTTACTGCATTCATTACTCCTTATGGTACTTATCAGTTTTGGAGACTACCTTTTGGTTTAGCCTCAGCGGCTGCAGCTTTCCAGAGACTAATGTCTGACATGTTTACGGACAATCCTAACGTTGCAGTCTTTCAAGATGATATTCTAGTGTTTGCTAAAAATGAGGCTGAACATGATAAAGTTTTAGAGCAAGTGTTGTACACATTGGAAAACAGAGACGTTACCTTGAGAAAAGATAAATGTGTTTTCAAGGTTGATGAGATTGAATACCTTGGCCATGTTTTTTTCAAGGGATGGCATCAAACCCAAGCCAAGTTTAGTTAAAAGCATACTTGAGGCACCTTCTCCCAAAACCAAGGACCAGCTACTGTCGTTTCTTGGGTTATGAGAATTCTATGCTAAATTTTTGAAGAACTTTGCCAAAAATACTGAGTGTTTTAGAACCATATTGAGAAACCCTGTGTTCTTTTGGTCCAATGAATGTAATGACATGTTTGAGCAAATCAAACAAGAAATTGTTAGTGTTCCGGCCTTACAGCCGTTTTCGGAAAACAAGAACACCATAGTTACCGTAGATGCTTGTGAGTATGGGCTTGGTGCTGTCATATCTCAAATTTCCAACGATGGAAAGGAAAGCACTGTGGGATTTGCATCTAGAACTCTAAGGCAGGTGGAACGCAAGTACTCAGTGATCGAAAAAGAATTATTAGCCTGTGTCTGGAGTACTGAAAAATTTAAACAGTACTTATGGGGTAGACAATTTGTGCTGAAGACAGACCATAGACCCCTGGTAGAAATTCTATCAGGTAGAAAAGTGAAACGTTCAACAGCACGGATTGCAAGGTTATCTGCCAAGCTGTTGGAGTTCACTTTTACAGTAGAGTACATACCTGGTGGGAAAAATAGGAGGGAAGATTGTTTATCTAGGCTACCCATTAATGATAATGATGAACAAGAATGGGAAACTGAAATTGAAGAATGTTTCATTGCCTGTGTTACTGAAAGCACTGTGCCTTTAGATGAAAGAGAATGGGTGAAGGCTGTACAGGATGATGAGATTCTCTGTGAAGTGATGCGTTTGGTCAAATCGGGTTGGCCCAAGGAGAGGGGTCTACCACCTGAGTTACAATCATTTTGGAAGGTATCTGA
The DNA here is from genome assembly GCF_031143425.1 of Pleurodeles waltl. Lineage (NCBI taxonomy): Eukaryota > Metazoa > Chordata > Amphibia > Caudata > Salamandridae > Pleurodeles > Pleurodeles waltl. Next base: position 1,502,616,301 of record NC_090445.1, on the reverse strand, counting down.
TGAGCTGTCCATTGAAGGAGATAAATTGGTTAGAGGCAAAAGGTTGGTTCCACCAGAATGCGTAAGGAGAAGGTTGATTGCAGCGTCTCATATGGGTCATTTGGGGTCTACAATCACCAAAAGAAAATTGAGATCAGAATTTTGGTGGCCCAAAATGGATACTGAAATTGAAGACTATGTAAAGAATTGCACAAGATGCTGTACTAGTGACAAAGTGTTGATCACGGAAGGAACTTTGGAGACTTTCGTTCCTTCTCCAGCAAGGGCTTGGCAGAAACTCGGTCTTGATCTTTTGGGTCCTTATCACGTTTTGCCTCCCAATATGAGATACTTTGTTGTAATAATTGATCATTTATCCAGGTGGGTGGAGGTTGAACCAGTCAGGTTTCCCACTACTCGTCTAGTAATAGAATGCCTGAAAAAGATATTTAGTCGTGAGGGTTTTCCTGAACAAATTCTAACAGACAATGGTGTTCAGTTTGTCTCGGCGGAGATGCTTCAATTTTTGAATGAGTGTGGTGTGAAGCATATCAGAACACCTCTTTACCATCCACAAAGTAATGGCATGGTCGAACGGTTTAATCGAGTGCTGGTAGACTGTATTCAAGCTTCATATAGAAATCACCTGTCTACTGATCAAGCTATTAAGGAATTTGTATGGTCACATCGCACCACACCTCACACAGCCACAGGGAAAACTCCATTTGAACTTATGAGAGGGAGAGTGGCATCTACTGAGTTGTCTCCTTTTTGGATGGTAAAGTTGTTCCCTGGAGGTTGTGATCTTAAGGAACTCTGGCGGGTTGCAGAATTTAACTCCAATGTCAGTGGTCTAAAAAGGGCAACTGGTAAAGTTAACAAGGAAAGTAAATTAAAAGTTGGCGATTGGGTGAGGGTGAAAAATCCTGTTTTAGTTAAGAAAGGATTATCTAAGTTCAAGGACACTCAACAAATACGTGAAGTGCGGAAGAATGCTGTTAGGTTGGCAGATGGGAGCTGGTGGAACAATTCTCGCATAGCACTGGATCCGACTGCACAAAGTTATTCTGATGTTGTTGTCTCTGGCGGTGGAATGGTGCCAGGCATCAATGGTGAACACAAATGTAGAAAAAGCACCAGAATGTGTCAAACGCCCCAAAAATTTTGAGACTTTGTTATGTCATAATTTACTTTATTTGTTCTCATAAATTACTTTATTTGTTCTAATTCAAAAAAAAAAAGAAAAGGGGAAGATAATTGTGGTGACTGCTTTGCATTGTATTTCCTCGTGGGAACATGGAACAGTGTGGCATCATTGACATGATGTCACAGTGTTCTATGTTCCTTGCTAGACAGTTATTTCCCTCTGTGCTCCCGTTGTTGAGATGAATCTTCTCCGTCGCTCTTGTAACAATAAATGAAGAAAAGGAATCGTTTCGTTGAGTTTCATTTCCCTCACTTCAGAGCATCTTCCACATTCTGCTTCTCAAGAGCATCTCAGGCACACAGCAGCGTCTTAAGAGTGTTAAACTCGCTGTACTGAGGTTCTAGTGTTGCTGAGAAGCTCACACTTGTGTTTATGAGCCTCTCTCACTCTAGGTTGCTCATGTTTGTGAGCGTTTTACACTGTATACATTTAAGAGTATCTCACACCAGAGTGCTGGTGTGTGGTAAAATCAAAGACCGTATCTCACACACACGGAAAGTTTGTTGGCACCTCACACTAGTTTCCTAGGTTAATGAGCCTCCCCACCCGACGCCCTCTGTTTCTAAGCCTTTTCCACATAAGGATTCCCTTGCTTGAGGATAGCACACACCGCATTACATACAAATTGCTTCATGCGTTTGTGAGTCTTCCACATTCTTTGGTTTGTCGTGCTTAAGTTAAGAGCATGGCATGCCCTTCTCCTGTGGTGTAAGCTGTTCTCACACACTACACTTACTACATTTGCAAATATCTCACTGGCCTCTCGTGTCTGTGTTCATCTTAAACGCCACACTTCTGAGCATCATCCACACACATCTCGTACTGTATATCTCAATCTGTTCATCCTCTGTGTGAATTTCCCACTCCGCATCGTGGGGACCTCTACCGCGTGAATCTCTATCTCACACACAGCAGGATCATAGCATATGGCACACACTGCAAGCTTTTTCCATTTGCAAGGACCCTGCCCATGCAGTGTGTGTCTTGTTTTGCATCTCACACACAAGGCTTCTTTTCTACATGTCTCGTAGCTTCCCTTCTGTTTAAAAATGATTCCTGATGCAATTACTTTTCTAGCAGTGTTTCAGGCAGTCTGGGGGAATCTAGTCTGTGGTCCTTTCAACCATTAGAAAGACAGACAACTGGAGGAGTTCCGTGCATTCATACGAAGGCAAATGTTTAACATCTCAAAACACATGCTTTTTACTGTAGTGATGCTTATCTTATTTGCTGGAAACTTTTACAACTTAACTTTGGGTACAAGCCTAATTACTGGTTTAGATACAAAACAGCATGCCAGCCAAACACAGCCTTTAAATCTTCTAGCTTAGTACAGCAGGCCTGTGTCCATCCCGTAGCAGCTCCATAATTTTAACAAATACAGTACCACTACCATCCTATTACCGTCATCCTCTTTGCACATCTTTTTTTTAAATTTCTACTCCTAGTCTTCCCCAGCATTTCTCCTAGTCAGCCAGCAACTCTGATGGTGAGGAGGTGAAAGTGGTATTCTATTCTAATTAGCATGGCAGATTTAAATTAGGATGCTAAACTGCAATATTTTCATTTTTTGCTGAGATAGAAGAAAAAGGTAAATGGAAGTGCTTTAGTGATATGCAGGGCCACTGGAATTATGTGGCAGAGACGACCAAATTATGCTGCAGAGTGGACAAATTTATCTGGCAAAAAAGACCAGTTATGCATATTACTAAGCCAGTAAGTCTAACTCAAGCAATTGTGAGACCTATTGCATTGCAAATGCTTGTTTCTGTAGTTATTGGCTTAATGCTTTTTAATTTAATGATCATTGTTGTTAATATGTCTGGTAAAGTAGACAGTTTTTCCACTATATCAGAGCAGTGGTATTCATTATTGGAAACTTTTCTGTTTATATTATATAGCTTACTTGCCATATTTGCTATGGCAAGCTCTATTGTTTGCATTGTGTCCATTTGAATCTCTAATTTAAGCGACTACCATGTAAGTGCATTTATCGCTCCCATCAAGGAGGAGTTTACTGATGTCAGTAGCTTATCTTGACTAGTTGGGAAGTCTTGGTTTGTTCCAAAATGTCTGTCTAACATGTTGTCATGTGGCTTATCTGCCCCTTTTATCCTACTGGCCAGAATTTGATCTTGATGTTCAACTTCTGTCCATTATATATCTGGGCTTCTGCTGAAGCTCTCTTGCTCATAGGCGTGCAAGCTACCTAAATTGTTTCCCTTTAATCCCACACTGCATTTTTAGCATGTACTTGCACAATTGTCACTACTTTCTTTTTTAGTTGGATGCCATTGGTTCCAGTTGTTGCTGTTTGCACAGGTGCGCCATGGCACTGTCTAGGATGGTTTTCACTGGCCGGACAGTCCACTGAGATAGAGGGCAACTCCATGATAGTGGATAACCCCCCCCACCCCATTGTTTAAGACCTGAGGAATGCCCCCTTCTCTTGGCCTCTTTCTGGTGGGTCTTGTTAAGGGCTAATGTCTCACCCCTACCCAGTCCTTTCTTTTGGGGGCGGTACAGGGACTTGTTGTATATTCCGACAGATCGTAGACCAGCCAGAGTCAGAATATACTTTGATTAATTAAAACCATAAAAGCACACGCAGTATGTAAAATACATACTCATAAAAAAAGACTACAAATCATCAGCAATACATGCACGGTACAAAAGTCACAAAATGTGAATAATGGGTATCCCTTTCACAGGCATGCGTCATATATAAAAAACATTAACCCGAAACTTGCACCTCATGTCTTTTCCTACTTCTGAGAGCAGCTACTAAAAAATCTGGGACATTAAAACACTCCAGTGGCCTTTTTCTTTTAACAAAGGCAATATGAAACATTTTCGCAGTAGGCAATAATGATCGCAAAACTTCACAAAATGCATTGTGTCCTGCAGAGAAAAGTTGTCACAGGTACAAGGTGCCCAATTTATCTACCTTGTTAGGCCCATGAGGCACAGCAAGTAACCAGTGTAGGAGATTTAGTCTAAACCCTGTTAAAAGGAAACTGTGGTAGGGTATTGTGGGCACTACTAAGTAGGGATTTATTGAAGGACAGGTTTTCAATAAAATAAAGGCCTATACAGAAGGTTTAATTAGCTCCCTTGCTTCTCTCTCCAGATACATAAACTGTTTGTTGACACAGCACAAATCTCTTTTTGTGATTCCGTTTGCAGGCACAAACAGTTCAAGGGGGCCACAGTTTCCCAGCTAAGGTCTTAATATGGCAGAGCCAAGGAATACTGTTCGCCCTCTCTAGAGACAGTCTGTGACAATTTTCTGGTTCAGATCCAGATAATGGTTAATCCAGATCCTAACCCACTGCAACAGAGGTTAAAGTGACACCAGGTCACAAATATACCCCACCCCCAATTCTTTATGGGAAATAAAGAAGGCAACGGATTGAGGAATAGATAGCAAGTTTCACAAAAATGTGTAAGTCAGCTGAATTCTTATAGCCCCATGTATCACTCCCACAGCAGGCAACGGAGATTGGGGGCTAAACCATTGCAGGCCCTGCTGAACGTTTACGTGCACTTGTAATCAAACCACCTGTTCCCGCAAGGTTTACAGCTGCTTAGAGGCCGCCTGAGACTATTTGCTACCTGTAGACATATCCTGTGAAAGGCACCTAGTAAGATATCACCATTGCTGGCACCATCTAAACACAGGCTTATTTATTCCTCACAGGCAGTGAACAGATCATTTAAAAAGGGTTCAAGGACAATCTTGCTCCATTTTAGTCTAGGGCCTGATCCTGGGGTGTAATGTCAGCATCTTTGGGACCCATTATGGGGTCAACAACCTCCCCCCAGCCCAGGGACAAAAATAGAGGGTTATTGCCACTAAACTGGTTTTAGTTAACCACAAAAAGCATGAAAACTGGATCAGAAAAGTGAACAAAAATATAATCAGTGGTAGAGTTACAGCCTATGCCTGTGAATGATGGAATACCTCCCCCTCCGCCCACTCTCCAATATTATGTAAATTGAAGTCAGCAATGATTTCCTTGAGCAGGCCTCCTTGTAGGGTATACTCAGAATGGGCATTTGAGTGGATCCCTAAACCAGGATCATCAGAGACTTGGCACCCTCTTTGACAAAGATGCACATTAAAATCACCTAAAATTATAACCTAATAAAGGGAGTTTTGTTTTTCCCCAAACAGCTCTAAAAAGGATTTTAAACATAGCAAATGCTCAGATGGTGTAACGCTGACAAAGGAATTATAGAAAGTTCACAATCAGTAAATTTGGTGCATTCTTGAAAACTAGCTGGACCACTAGGAGGTTACTGAAGCCTGTGTGGAGCTTCTGTGGGGTACATGGGATTTTAAGGGAGATTAAGGTGAGTAAACCACCCTTAGACCTGCCTGACTATGAAGCTAGGGTGGGCTCAAAATAAGAGGCATACCATTCACAAAAAATGTATCACCCATATCCCTTGTTTCTTGTAGGCCCACTATGTGTTGGTCTAATAAGGTGCTAAGCCACCTCTCATGCTCTCTTCTACTGCTTAGTCCTGAAACATTCCAGCTGACCACATTCAGCTGGAAATCTGCCCTGGGTACTATCTTGTCCAGGAAAGGGTGCTCTCAAGTTCCTTACTTTCCCTGCACTGTGTTGGAGTCACAGGGGCAGGACTCAGTCAGCCATTGATATCTAAATGGCTCAGCGGTTGAAATCTATTAGTTAACTTGATCCTGAGCCCCTCTCTCCTGAGCTATTGGCCCTCTCTCTGGAAATCTGGCTACCGCTAGATGATTGACATTCATAAGGGGATACAAGAAACTGATAAGCAATGCTCTAATTGCTCTGGTGTAAGTACTAAACCTGTGAAGAATCAACCCTCCTGCTATATCGGGTTGGTCAAAGTTAAGGGCAATGCAATCCCTCTCTTCTGTTTTTCTCCTTGTACCCACCCAACTCACTTGTCTTGCTATAATAACAGGCGGAGAAACCTGTGGCCCTCCCCCCATCAGGTTATTACACCAAAATGTGGCTTTGAGAGCGAGCTTGGGGTGGATTCTACCACTCCTTCACTTAAAGGGGGAACCCCACCAATACAGCTACCGGGGGTAGATTCAGAGGGGAACCGTTGTCTAAAGGTAGTACCCACTGGTTCTATCAACTCAGAAAGGGCTTGAGTCCCAGACCTTTGTGAGCGCCTAATGATAAATGAAAAGGAAGCAGTACTAGGTAACAAATTCTGGGAGGGAGGAGACACTGACCAGCTTAATGTAGAGGATTGGGCTGATGTATAAGAGTAAACCTGGGTAGAGTCCTGACATTGGGAGAGTCCCCCTATTCAGATTTTTCTGTAGCAGGTCATTCAGCTCAGCAACAAATGTCTCTATAGCACCCAACTTCACCTCCAAACCCTCCAATATTCTTTGTAATGCCTCCACCACATTTTCATAGAGAGCTTTAAACATAGGTTCTATTACTGCTAGGATATGACAGCTAAATTGAATTACAGAGGTAGGGTCAGGCAATTGAGCATTACGTAGGGGGGACTTCCATACCAGTGGGGAAATGATTTTTCTTGGTGGTTTCTGGAAATGATCATCCATATTTCGGTCTAGCCCTGACGGCCTTTTTCATCCTTTTTTTGTGGGGTGAAGCCCTCTCAGGGGATGGAGATCCCAGAATAAGTGTATCCTCTGCTAAGGTGGCTCTCCTCATGAAGGACTCAAGTTCCCCTGCACAGCGGATTACAAGGCTTCAGGTACTACTACCCCCACTGCCCCTTACAGTCTGCTCGTCAGTCTGCTGCAGGGCAGAGCAAAGTTTTTCCAGCCTGTAGACCTGGTTTTTCTGTGCTCTGAATCTCTTAAGTCAAAGCTTCCACTGCTGACATGAGGTTTGAGATGCTTGAGACACATTTTCATAGGACCTTGGGGGGGCGTCTAGATCTGCATTGCCAATTGATTGATGCTTACCCATGATAGATGCCAGGTGTCAAAAGAAAGAGGAGTTGTGTAGCCCAGCCTCTGACACCTACTGATGGGCATAGGACAGGCCTGCCCTTGGCCTGGGCTTTGCCCGGGATCGTCCCGCACTGTGGGAATGCAAAGTGGCCTTTAAAAGCCTCTGTGATCCACCCTTTCCTTGGACTGCCTCTGCAAACACGCCTCCTGGTGCCCTGAATGCTGGGGGGTGAAGTTCCCTCAAACAAGAGAGGTCTGCTGGTGCCAAACACCCCTTCCTCCAGCTTTTGTAAGTCCTGTGCTGTGGGACTGTGGAGTGGCCTTTCAAGGTCTCTGTGATCTGCTCACCCCTGTGGCTGCTTCTGCAAATGTGCCTCCTGGTGCCCTGAATGCTGGGGGGTGAAGTCCCCTCAAACAAGAGAGGTCCGCTGGTGCCGAGCACCCCTTTCTCCAACTGTTGTAAGTCCCGCACTGCAGGTGTGCAGAGTGGCCTTTAAAGGCATCTTCAAGGCCTCTGCCGCACAAGAGTCTCTGTCTATGACTCTTGAATGGAAGAGGGCTGATCTCCATCTCCGACTGAGACACTTGTGCAGAAGAGCAGCGACCTCTGTAGGATCAACCTCTGTCTTTGACACTTGTATAGAAAAGGGAAGAACTCCACTTGTGACACTTGTATGGAAGAGTGTTGATCTTTGTCTGTGACACTTGTGACTTGGATGGAAGAGTACGATTTTCTGTCTGTGATACTTGCACAAAAGAAAGGATGAGTCTCTGTTTGTGACACTTGTAGGAAAGAGAAGAGTATTCTCTGTGACCATTATAGGAAATAAGGCTGATGCATGTGACATTAGTGATATATGAAAGAGGACTGATCTGAGTTTGTGACACTTATATGGAAGAGACCAGATCTCCATAGGACCAACCTCTATCTTTGATACTTGTGCAGAAAATGGCAGAACTCCATCTGTGGCACTGTATGGGGGAGGACTAATCTCTGTCTGTGACACTTATGACTTGTAAACAAGATAAACCATTTCTGTCTGTGACTCTTGTATGGAAAAGGACTGATCTCCGTCTGAGACACTTGTGCGGAAGAGGATCGACCTCTGTAGGACCAACCTCTGTCTTTAGCACTTGCACTTGTACAGAATAGGGCTGATCTCTGTTTGTGACACTTATGACTTGTACGCAAGAGAACCCATCTCTGTTTATTACACTTGCACAAAAGAGAACTGATCTCCGTCTTTGACACTTGTACAGATAGGGTTACCACCTGTCCGTAATTTTCACTGACTGCCCGTAATTTACCCTAGTGTCCGTTGTCCATTATAAAAGTTTTAATGGATGGCATTTGTCCGTAATTTTGACCTTTTAGCCAGACACATAAACAAGAAACAAGCTTTCCTTGCAAGGTGCCTGCTTCCCAGAAAGAAATGCAAATGTGTGCATTTGGTACAATCTGCAATCCTAAGAGGTCCACTGGAGCCAGGGGTGTAGCTTGGTCAGTAGGATGGGGGGAGGTATTTTCAGATTTTCCAATAATCACGCTGGCACATAATGTGAAAATGCATTCTAACAAGCAGACCACATGAGGGCCCAAAGAAGAAGTGTAAAGGGAGACAAATGCAGTTTGGGTGGGGTACTAATTGAGAGAAAACAAAATATTTTGTGAAATAACCAACATTTTTGAAGACTTTCAAAATAGAGAGTGGGAAAATTTGTGTGCGTCTTGGTATGAATGTAAAAATTCCTTGTGAAATCAGACACCTCACAATACCTGATTGAAAGCACCTGTACCCAGCAATTTTCCAGATGATATATTTATTAGGGGGGTGTAACACCCCAAACATCCCCAATGGAGGTACGCCCCTGTCCGAAGCCAGGACAGGCCTTAATTGATGGAATCACTTGAAGCTTCCTGTGACAAAAATATTTTCTTTTTGAGAAGTACTGTAAGGGTGCCAGATGCTGAGCTGTGGAGTGCATGCTTATAATGGACAGTTATAAAAAAAAAAGGTTTGCACCAGGTGTAATCTGTATAGTACTGAAATATATACTTGAGCGCTTTTCATCGTTATCTAAATTTATATGACATTTTGTGTCAGACTATATTATACTTTGTGTAATGCATGGTTAAAATGATGACTTACACATTCAGGCCATGCTGACTGTCGCCAATATACCTCCGCTGCGGCGGATATCCGTTCACCATATTATGACACACACACCAATCCGTCACTATTGATCCACAGACACAAGTCCGCCACACCAAAGGTCAGTGATAAACTGGCGGTATCCAAACCCACAGCGTTACGCCAACAGAACAATGCCCATCACATTATGACCCACAATTCACCACAGCAGACTTTCAGTGGCAGTAAACCATTGGCGGTACATACACCGCGCTCAAAATACACACACATACAAAACAACACTACATTAGTCAATTTAAATAACACACACCTGACACCCATACACACACCACACCCACACCACTAAAACACACCCACCCACATTACCCACAACCTCTTACGAATACAAACGATTGGCACGAGACAGACACCACGACTACAGACAAAACCAGAGCCACACACCACCTACACTTATACACCACCCACGCACCCCACATCACACCCCCCAATACATCACCCTACACACACTCACCTACACAACTCACACAACACCCATAGCACCACAAAGACACTGCAGATTCTCAGAGGAGGAGCTAAGAGTCATGGTGGAGGAAATCATCAGGGTAGAGCCTCAGCTATTTAGAGCACAGGTGCAGCAGAAGATGGAAGATGGAGCTATGGCGGATGATCGTGGACTGGTTCAACGCCGTGCGACAGCACCCCAGAACAAGGGACGACATCAATAAGAGGTGGAATGATCCACGGGGGAAGGTACATTCCATTGCAGCAAGACACCAACTCGCTGTACAGAGGACAGGCGGTGGACCCCCACCTCCTCCCCCACAACTAACGACATGGGAGAAGCAAGTCTTGGCAATCATGCAATCGTACATCCTGAGGGCCTGGCCGGACTGGACTCTGGTAAGTCAACTCTATACCACTATCACCCCCCTACCTGCATGACATCACAAACCACCACCCTCACTCTCATCATTCCACCACCTCCACACCCCCCACCATCACATCTCACTCATCCCAATGCCAAGCCCTGCATGCCATACCAATGCATGGACACCACTCACAGACCTGCATGGACACCTTTCTTTAAAGCATGCACACTAGGGAGAACTAATCATCCCACCATACACCAATGTACACAAGTGAAAGTTGCCAGGGCAAATACAAACAAAGAGGGCAACCCACCGATGCACAATATGTCACACACAGAAACAATAACACTGCATTTACATCCCCACAGGTATCCCAGCCAATGTCAGCAGCGAAGAGGTGCCAGCACTATCCAATCCCCCAACTGAAGATCCCACAGTGATGACAGCAACTCTGGTGGCTTGGATCTGGATGACCAACCTGGCCCATCAGGGACCTCTGGACAGTCGGTTACCCAGCCACAGTCACACACCACCACAGAGCCTCCCCCATCTGGAAACACCACCACAGCACCCACCCAGCGTACCCATACCTCTGCCCCCAGGACACGTAATCAGCAGTGTGTCCACTTCTACAGGGACCTCAGGGCACACCCCATACCCAAGACAATCTGGGATCTGGGGTCAGTGGCAGTTGGCACACAGTTCAGGGGACAGAGGCACAGGACAACAGGGAAACTGAGAGGAGTGCTGTGCGCCAGGGGGAAGACAGGCATAGGGAACCGACTCTCCAGGAGGCACTTGAAGAGGTCCTGGGAGCCTACCAACATTCCCAGGATACGCTGGGCCAGATCCTGGACAATGTGCAGGAGAACAGGCGGCTGCAGGAGGGACAGTACCAGGGGATCAGGGAGGACTTGCAGGTCATCAACACCACCCTGATCTCTGTATCAGGGGTGCTGGCAGACATGGCCAACATTATGAGGGAGGCAGTCTCACAACAGCGGCTCCTGCCCCTAGCCAGACATCTGAACTGCCTTCCACCTCTGCTGCCGCTAGTGGACAGGAGGCCCCGCCACAGGACCAACAGGCCCCAGCACCCCTCCCCCTGCAGAAGGTGAACCACCCCGCAAACGTTCCCTGCGATCCAGGCAGAAGCCAGAGACTATTGCCAAGACCCCGACCAGGAAATGAGACTCTCCTGATTGTCACCCTTGTGAGCCACTCTGTCACCCTGCTCTCCTTCAACTGCCATTGCTCCCCTTCCTATGTCCCCTTGGACAATGCACCTGTGCTACAAATAGACTGGAACAATACCCTGGACTTTCTCCATCATCACCCCATCCCAATGCACTTGCCCCTCTTTTTCTTAGCACTTCAATAAACACCCTTTGAAAAAATACAAGTATGGAGTATGTCAAACTTATTTAAGTATGTATGCGTTTAACCAGGTTCAAACATTGCAATTCAAATGTACAGTAATGTTCACATAGGAAAGACCTATAGTTGGCTGCAGTGATCACACCAGGAGCGATAGTGGGGCACCAACATCTGCAAAATGAGTTGCCAAAGGGTACAGTGAGTGGGCATAGAAGTGGGAAATAACAACATGCCAGTGCCAAAGATAATCTAAATGATGACAATGAAATGTGAAGTAACACTGTCTTACCTGTGTCATTGGAAGTATTGTCGAATCACTGCAGTTCTGTTGTCCTCATCCTCATCCTCTGTCTCCTCATCCTCACTGTCCACAGGGTCCAGTGCTGCCACACGGCCATCTCCAGCCTCCTCCTCCTGCAGAAAAGTCACATGGCTTCTCATGGCAAGGTTGTGCAACATGCAGAATGCCACGATTATCTGGCAGACCTTCTTGGGTGAGTAGCACAGAGATCCCCCGGTTAGATGGACGCACCTGAACCTGGCCTTCAGGAGGCCAATGGTCCGTTTGATTATCCTTCTTGTTCGTCCATGTGCCTCATTGTAACGCTCTTCTGCCTTTGCCCTGGCATTCCTCACAGGGGCCAATAGCCTCGATAGTTTGGGGTAACCTGAGTCACCTGCAAATATCGAGGGACAACATTTAGCCACACACTGTCCTATATCGCCCACACCATACCCATACACCAACATCTATTGTGTGGGAACCAGGGCTCACCTGTTAGCCACACACAGTGCCTCTGTAGTTAGGGCATCACATTTGGGATGCTGCTATTCCTCAGGATAAAGGCATCATGCACCAACCCCGGATACTTAGCATTGACATGGGAGATTTACTGGTCAGCCAAGCACACCATCTGTGCATTCATGGAGTGGAAACTCTTTCGATTTCTGAACACCTGTTCATTTTGCCAGGGGCGGGGGGACAAATGCAATATGTGTTCCATCAATTGCCCCAATTACGTTGGGGATATGTCCCATTGCATAGAAGTCAGCCTTCACTGTGGCCAAATCTTCCACCTGGGGGAAAACAATGTAGCTGCACATGTGTTTAATCAGGGCAGACAGAACTCTTGTCAGCACTATTGAGAACATTGGCTGTGACATTCCTGCTGTCAAGCCCACTGTCACTTGGAAAGAACCATTTGCCAAGAAATGGAGCACAGATAGGACTTGCACCAGAGGGGGGATCCCAGTGGGGTGACAGATAGCAGATATCAGGTCAGGCTACAGTTGGGCACACAGCTCTGTGATTGTGGCCCTGTCAAGTCTAAAGGTGAGGATAATTTGCCTGTCCTCCATTGTTGCCAAGTCTACCAGGGGTCTGTACAGGGGGGTATGTCTCCATCTCCTATTCATCCGCAGCGGTTGCAGTCAAAGGGACAAAAGAGTGAGGAGCCAGTCACAAACTGAACATCGGAGCCACAACAGTACAATGCACAATTTTGTAATGGTTAAGTGCCATTTGTCCTTTATGTCCTATTTTTAACTGTTATAAATTGTGAAGTACACTGTTCCTACAGAAACAGAACTACATAAAAGAGAAAGGGGGACATGTTCTCAGGAGCAGAGAAAGCCCTCACACATCCGTTCAGATGTAAAGCATCGTCATTGGGCAAGCTCCTCGTCAGACCGGCGCTGCAATGTCTGACGGGCACCCCTTCAATGGAAGGGGGGCTCTTAACCGGAGTTCTTTAATTTAAATAATGCCGGAGGTGAGTGCAACCAGTGATAATAGTGAGGAGAGAAAGAGAAATATAGGATAAAATATCTCCAAACCCAAACCATCATGATTTAATGTGTCTGAAGCAGGTATAGGCTATGATTAAAAACCACTGGAGTGTTTAAAGGAATGATGTTCCTATGCACTCCTACTCAAATGTGATTAGGGGTAGGAAAAGGAACACTGTCCTGACCCCTCTACTCATAGGTCAACAAGTTTTGCGTCTTGATGGTCACAAAAGGATCAAGTGACGCTTCCTCTGGACCATAGTGTAGATATAACTTCTCCTCTAGATATATAATAAGCCCCTGTAGGGTACAGGTAAGTAAATGAATTTGGTCACTTACGTACTTCTCCACTGCACGTCTGGTCAGTCTACAGAAAAAAGTCGTCCATCCCAATTAGAGATAATGGCGCCCTAGGGGTACACAGGTCTATCACCTAGAGCGCAAAATTGAGGCGCTCTCAGTGTACGCCGAGGACCTGCCCCGACACCGAGTTCCTGAAACAGGGATTTTAACTGTGACACAGTTATTATCCAGGGCCTTCGCCCTCCCCTGAAATGGCGTCTACCTGTCCTGTGTGGAGGGACAGGTGGAAGTAAGGTAATTCCGCTGATGTTGTGTGCCGTTGCGGTAGGCAGTTGGGAACCGCCGTGCAACTCCTCATTGGTGAATATTGGTCAATGTTAATGTAAGCCGGACTTGACCGCCATTTTCTAACTGATCACTCACTTGCTAACTGACCTTCCATATAACAGGACCTACCCTGCATGTGCTTCTGTGACCTGTGTCTGGAACCTACCATGGCTCGTGTGACTGGGGAAAGGGCCCTTGCCTTCACCTCGGCGGAGTTGGAGCGACTGGTGGATGGTGTCTTACCCCAGTACAGACTGCTGTATGGGCCTCCAGACCAACAGGTGAGTATACTGAAAGCACGATGCATGTGACATGAATGCATGGAGTGGTGTGTGTGAAGGCCTCATGTAAGGGGGGTGGGTGGATGTCCCCTGGGCGGCGTGCAGCTTGTGAGCTGGGCCATGTGTGTGCAAATGGGGAGTGAAGGGGGATGGTGGGCTATAAGTGTAACAGGCAGGATGGTCTGACCGATACCATTTCCTGTGTGTATTTCTCTGCAGGTCAGTGCCCATCAAAAGAAGGGTATATGGCGTGCCATCGCCAAGGATGTGCGGGCCCTGGGGTTCTATGGCAGGTGGAGCACCCACTGTCGGAAACAGTGGGAGGACCTGAGACGCTGGGCACGGAACACCGTGGAGGACCAGCTCGGGATGGCCTCCCAACGAGGAAGGGGTGCCCGTTGAACCCTGACCCCCCTGATCGCCCACATACTGGCGATGGCCTATCCGGAGCTGGATGGGCGCTTGAGGACATCACAGCAGCCACAAGGGGGTGAGTACAGTACCCATAATTACAACTTACGCATGGAAGGGTGGCACCTTGGTGGGGGATGTCTGTCAGTGGGTGCACCTAGGCCAGGCCTGACATTGCAGAGTAGGTTCCATGTTGGGCAGGGTTCTGAAGTGATAATCCTGCTACCTAGCTCGTAGGCATCCTCAACTGGTCAGGGCTGTGTGGGTCCCAGGTGTGCTTCATTTGGTGGTATGTGCCCATCCCCATGCCTTGGTGGCTAGCATTGTAACAGGTAGTGCAATGCATAGCGCGTAGGGCTGTTCCCTGTGTGTGATGGTGGTGTGTACGCCAACGGTGGTGTTGGTGCAGCCGTTGACCCAGTAAATCCTTGGACTCTTCTCCCCCCTTTTTGATTTGTCACCCTGTCCTTATGTGCATTAGCATCATCTGGCGGAAGAGCAGCGGCACCGGCGACGGAGGGAGCTGCATCCCAAAGGACCCAGGAGGCTGAGTCCACAGACGCTGAGGGCACCAGTGGGACAGAGGGCGAGGGGAGCACCCCGCCGGAGACAAGAGGGGACAGTTTGGACACAGATACCTCCTCCGATGGAAGCTCCTTGGTGGCGGCGGACACCTCTGTGACCACCCCAGCTACTGGTACATCCACCACCCCCGTACCAGCACCGCCCTCCCAGCAGCCCCTCATCGAGTTGCCCGTGCCCGCTCACCCAGAAGGGTAGGTATCTTCTTCACCCCAGGCACCCCAGGCCCTGCCCCAGTTAGCCCTGAGTGAGGAGGCTATTGACCTCCTGAGATCCATCTTTGTAGGGCAGTCAACCATTGTGAATGCCACCCAACAGGCTGGCAGCCCAGATGCAACAGACTAATGCATTCCTGGAGGGCATTCACACTGGCTTGGCAGCCCAACAGAGATCAATCCAGGCTCTGGCCTCTCTTTGATGGCAGCCATTGTCCCTGTTTCCACCCTCCCCCCTCCAACTCCCCCTTCCCAATCCCATTCCCCTCAACCCCAACCTATCCCAAGCACACAGGTAGACGAGCATGCACACAAGTCAACACACAAGAGTGGCACAGGCAAACACAAGCACCACACTTCATCCTACGGGCACTCACACAAACACCATCCAGATGCAGACATACCAACATCCAAAATTTCCACTGTCTCCCCCTCCTCCTCCTCCTCCACCTTCCTCCCAGGAGCGTCTACACTCACACCTGCATGCACTACATCCTCATCCACTACCAGCATCACCAGACCTAACATAACACACACCTCACTGGCAGACACCTCCACAACATCCCCTGTGTCCTCTCCCACTGTGTCTGTCCCCCCTCCCAAGGTATACAAACACAAGCACTCAGGCACCCAACAGCCATCCACCTCACAACAGCATCCAGCCCATGCACCTGCACCTGCACCCAAACACAGCAGACAGACACTTCCTACAACCACTCCCTCGTACTCCACTCCCAAACCTTCTCCCTCTTCCCGCCCCAATGTCCCTAAGAAGTGTTTCCTCTCCACCATTGACATCTTCGCTACTCCTCCCTCCCCATCCTTCACGTCTGCCAGGGTGGTAAAAACCCAGGCAAGCACCTCAGCCACCCAGTCCACGGGCCCAGTAGTCTCCACAACCACTCGTGGTGGGAAAGGATCCAGGGCACCAGGCAACCTCAAGGAAAGGGTGCCTGCCCCAGCTGCTGCCCGGAAGGGCAAGGGCTAGCCCCAGCGGCTGCCAGGAAGGGCAAGAGCCAGCACCAGCAGGCAGGAAGGACAAGGGGCCAGCGCCAGCAGGCAGGAAGGACAAGGGGCCTGGTGCAGGGACTCAGAAGGAGCTCCCACCACCAACCATGGTTGTGCAGCTGCCCAAAGCTGCAGGGGATGGGCAGGAGCTTAGCCCCCACCACCACCACCACCAGCAGCTTCACCACCACCAGTGGGCAGCCATCCGAGGCTGCAGGGGATGGGCAGCAGCTTCCCCCCACCACCACCAGCAGCAGCTCCACCACCACCACCAGTGGGCAGCCGTCCGAAGGCTGCAGGGGATGGGCTGGAGCCTCCCCCCCCAGCAGCACCACCACACTGAGCAGCCGTCACCGCCGGTGGACAGTATGTAGTCCTGCCTCCATAGGCTGCTGTGCGGCCTGCCCTCTGCAAATCCTGTGGGAAAGACACCCAGCTGAGAGACTGTGACCTTGCACTCCCCAGGATCCAGAGCACTGGGCACGATGCCCCCTCCAGAACCAGTGGGTAAGACACCCACCAACCCCAGCCTCCCCAGGATCAGAAGCTCAGGGCACGATGCCCCCTCCAGAACCAGTGGGGAAGACACCCACCTGAGAGAATGTGGCCTTGCACTCCCCAGGACGAGGCACAGGGCATGTTGCCCCCTCCAGAGCCAGTGGGCAAGTCACCCACTTGAGAGACTGTGGACTTGCACTCGCCAGGACCGAGCACATTGCATGTTGCCCCATCCAGAACCAGTGATCTTGTTCCATCTGCCGGCAGAGGTGCCCCCCGTTCCCCATCCCCCTGAGGTGCCTGCCTATTTTTCAACTGATGCACCTGTAGTGTTCTCTCCATGCTGGTGAAGGTGACAAGTGGGGCCTTGGACTCTGGCCTGTGGCACTGTGGCCCACGCACAATATGGACTGGGCAGTGTCCCTTGAACTGTACATATGTATATACCATTACATTGCTTTTTTGTATTTGTACTGTGTTGTTATTATTACACTCACTTTAATATATTCCTGTTGCCCTTGCATTATTCCTCAGGAGTATGGGGTAAATATGTTTTATTACTGCAGCTGATTGTGTGTATGGAGTTGGGGGTGGGGTTGAGGGGGTGTTGCGTGTGTGTGTCACTCTCTTTTTCCTCCCTTCATGACTCAAAATATCCCATTTCCCACTGAATAATTTAACTTTCAAGTATTTTTCATTCAAGGTGTGTGTTATTTTATATGTAGTTTCTTAATGGTGAAAGATCTACAAAATAGTTACAGAATATTTTGTTCTTTTTAACAGCGTCTTTGATTTTGCCTCCGCATTCACTTACCACGTCCCCATTGCAGTTCTAATACTTTGTTTATTGCAGTTCGACTGCTGCTTTTAATATTTATGTAGGCCTATATTTAATATTTTTTTCATGCAACCCAGCAAAACAACTTGCAGCGCTGCATGAAGGGAGAGAGCAGGAATACGCCATATCAAAATATGGTACATTGCTGTCCTCTACCTGCACTAGCGCACAACACAATCTGCAGCCTGGATCCCACACAGGTACCCTTGCACCATTGTGCAAGGGTGCCTGTGTTACAGGCAGTATTGTTTTTGTGCAGGATGGGACACATTCCTGCACAAAAACAATCCTTAGAGGCATTTTCCTCTTTCTGTGTGTGCTGCAGGATGCAGCACACTCAGAAGGAGGGAACAACAAAGAGAAATAAATATATTTCTCCTTGTTGAGCCTCTACTGGCAAGGTGTACAATTCTAACGCATTCCCAGGTCTACCAGTGTTTGTAAATCTGGGAATCCTTAGAATACATGGGTGGATCCGTGGGAACATCCAAACTACTCCCATGTAAAACCTTCCTGGCATATTGTAACACTGCCATATGTTTTTTAAAGATTTCATTGTTGTATGCCAAAAGAGGTTGCAAAGCAGGATACAAGCCAGGTAAGTAGCAACAGATTCCATTGTACATTTAAAGACGACCAGTGCTGGGCTACATACATTTATGAAGAGTTACTATACAATTTTTACATTTTTCTGTGTAACAAACTGATCCATGATAAACTGTCCTCCACACCCCCCAGCCCAGGTGATGCTGCCTTACCTATCAGCATATTCAATGAACCCTGAGGTGCTTAGAAGAAAGTGTTCTAGAGGGGAAATCATGGCAGTGTATCAGAGAAAGGCGCTGTTAGACCACTGCCTTGTGTAGTTGCCTAGATGTGGCAAGAACAACTAGTACATAGAAACTGAGATTGTATGTGTCAGGGTGGATTACACGGGGAGAGTTATCTTCTTTGGTGCAGTCTTTCAAGCCCTCAAACAAATATCCCACTTTTGTGCAATACCATATTTTTATCAGACCTGCTCATTCCTCTCTGTGCAACAGGGTGCTCTCAGTTTGAAACCAAGAGACCGAGACCTTGGTCCAACCTACCATAGTTGGAGGAAGTGAATCCTTCCAGTGCAGTGTGATATTGAGTTTTACTAGTATAGGATACAGGTCAAGGAATTTGGTTGAGGGTTTCTTGAACCTAGGACGGGAAATACACAGAGAGGACCATTTCTGGGGAATTTATTAGTACACAGCCCATCATGGTTGACACCACCTCGAGGACACTCTGGCAGTATGAAAGAGTGTGGGGCAAGACCCTAGCATATGAAGTAAATTAACATCTAATTACATACAGTAAAGACAAATGCAGCTGTGGCTCCCTGGTATATGAGGTAGCTCGGTTCAGAATATTAAATTGAATATACTTAAAACAGACGTGGCAGATACTTTCTGGGGATATTCCACTATTTTAGCCCAGTTCGCATCATGCAGAGATTTGGCCAGGTCACTCTCCCAGTTAGCAATGTTTCCCAAAAGGTATGCCATAGGTTTTAAAATGTTTAGAAACATAATCAAATTGATGCTGTTGCTTTCTCTCCAAGAACGATTGGGTACATTTGGATATGGCGGATGCCCCTGACACCATGCTCAAGGGCATTAATTTACTATTGAACAAGGACATAATGTGCCACTTGAATGTAGCATTCCTAGATGCAATCGCATAAAGACCATAGTGAATAAATAGTGCTATGTAGAAAATAGTAAGTAAATGTAGTGATAAAGTTGTCTTGTGTGGTCTCTCCTTGGATGTGTCGGTACAAATGACTTTTGTCCTGAATTTTTATGCTATGTCCTGATTTTTTCCTGAATTTTGACGATTTGGCCTGAATTTTTACAGTCCTGACCAGAACTTGCCTCCATACCACGTGGCCACCTTATGTACAGAAGAAGACTGATCTCCCTCTGTAACGCTTGGATGGAATAGACTGATCTCCATTTTCGACACTTGTATGGAAGAGGACCGATTTCCCTCTGTCACAGGAATGGAAGAGGATTGATCGTGTCTTTAAAACTTGTACAGAAGAGGACCAATCTCTATCTCTGACACTTGTACAGAAAAGGGGAGATCTCTGTCTGTGACACTTGTACGGAATAGACTGATCTCCTTCTGTGACACATCATCCAACAAAGAACCCTCCGCTCAAGACTGGCACCCGCCTTAGAACACCACCATACAAGAAAAAGACTATAGGTGGTACATCCTTCTCCGTCCAAGCAGCCAAACTATGGAATTCATTACCCCCAACTATAAGAGCCACAGATAACTTTCTTGTCTTCAGAAAACTACTCAAGAGTTGGCTCTTTCCTTCATAACCACCTTTTTCAAACAACTATGAACTGCATATGCCTATGTGGATACATATTTTTTTTCAGATTATATGTATATTTCTATTTATAGTTTCTTTGGAAAATATGTATTGCTACTATGTTATAACAATAAAATACACACACTCTCTTTAAACCTGTCTGACTAAGTATTTTTTACCCATGATTCTAATTATGTATTGTATGTGCATATGTGTGTGTATTCGTGTGTGTGTGTGTGTGTGTGTGTGTGTATATATATATATATATATATATGTATGTATGTATGTGTATTTGTTGTTTCTGTGCTTGGCATGTTCGTGGATCATTGCATGGCTCCTGGTTTTTGGGTTTTTATACTAGATATCTATGAATTCCTGCTCTCATCTTATCACACTTATCTACTCATCACTCTTATGTCATGTCTCTATCAAACTATCCTCCATTCTCACTCTGACTCATCCCAAATCCCTTCTACCACTTTCATCTCCTAAATATCTCTGCCTAAGCTCTTCCCTCCATCTCCACATCTAACTCACCAAACCTCACTCTACCTCTGTGACCTCCCACACAACCCTACTAAATTCTCCTGCATTCATCTCACCCTGCTACTATGCTCTCCCTAACCCTTCCACATACTCTTCCCCCTCCGCCCCCCTTTACTCATCCCAAGCCTTTGGGTTGAGTAAATGAAGGATATACTCCCAATTAACACTTCTGGATTTCTTTCCTCCTCCCCCCCTCCATTACTCCAGTCTAACTAACAAACTCTCATATCCGCGGTTCAAATTAACTCATAATAATACTGAAACTGTACTCATTATTTAACGATACTAATCCATCACTAATTCTTGTTGGGTTCCGGAGTAGCGTGCTACTCATCGAAAAGCGCTTCGACGCCTCATCAGGGGTAGTAAGCGCTATATAAATACGATTACAATACAATACAATCTGTGTCACTGTTATGAAAGAGGATCAGACATGTCTTCGAAACTTGTACACAAGAGGATCAATCTACATCTGTGGCACCTGTACCGAAGAAAAAAGATCTTCCCATCTATCAATGGTGCAGCAGGAGCAGTGGTACCGGGACTCAGGGCTGTGAGATGCCCTCTGCAAAACAATTATGGATGTGTTTACTAGTCAGCATAGAAATAGGGGGCACATTTTCTATAATTTCATTAGGGACTATGACAACCTTGAGAGACTTCTGAAAGGTGGGCTGCATTTCTTGCAATTCTGGAGGCTGCCACAAATGGAATTCATATCTTACAATCCTCCAAGTACACCATACCTCCTAACCAATCACAGTGCGGTAGCCACGCAAACCTATATCCTGCAGATGGGTAAAAATGTAGAAACTTATCTGTGCATAGTTTCTACGTTTTAACCAAAACTGTTATTAAGAATAATGAGAGGAAACGAAATGAACAGTCACCATAGAGATTTTTATAAGACAGTACTTCAAAAACAAATAAACGAAAGAAAAAATATAAAAAGCAAAATAAATCTGACAATTAAATTATGACTTCTTACCCAAGCATGTCAAAATCTACATTTAATATTGTGAATTGTTCCAATATGGAAACTTGTAAAAAAAAATAACAGGTGAGTAGGGAAGGTTGAAAGAGACCTGCAAGGCTCAGTTTTCGAAGAGACGAGATACAGATAAAGACCCTGCCTCTGGACCAAGGTAGCTATGGCAACAGTCGCCAGGGCAATCCCGACTCCTGGAATTTCGCAAGACAGCGGCGAGCCTCAATTGGTGCCATCTTTGATGACAGAGCCGGTCCCGGCTTGTCACTAAGACAAAGATAAAGTCATTTAAATTCCCCAGGCATTCTGTCCAACTCCAAAATAAACCCTTCTCTTCCATCAACCCCCTTACAATAACGACAAGCCGAGAATTATCTGTTGGAAAATACAGGGAGGAGAGCATCCGGCCTGGAGCTTGGTGATGCGTTTGGCTTGCTCTGATCTCCCATCGCTGCCGCCTCTCTATTCTGTTAACTGTGTTCAAATGGCGATGCTTTTTATAAAATGCTAATTGTTCTGCCAGAAGCTCTCCAAATGGACATAGAAACCACTAACGCTTTTCTGCGAGGATTTTGAATGAATCAGCATTTGTCGGCTTCTGGGTTAAAGTTATTCCTGTAAAGACAAGCGCGAGCCCCAGCGTCTTGCGTGAACTACAGGGTCATAGGTTGAACTCTCAGCGTGGTGAATGCCATGTAGCGAGGTGAGAAGTGGCTGACGTGTGTATCATACATCTCACAGAAGTGAAAAGTGTTTTGGGATTGGGACAGTCTCTGTTACTCTTGTGTGTTGACACTGCTGTGCTGCTTTTCCGTTTTCCCTAAAGTGCATGCACTTCTTTAACTTCATATTTGCAGGTTGCTAACCCCGGCCTTACACCAGCTAACCAGACACCGTGGCTCACGCCTCAGATAAGCAATTGACAGAGAACTACATGATATGCTGTGAGCCGTCATCATTTTTAGGTCTTGGCTCTAGACGCGCGCATGTGCTGTCTCAAAAAGAGACATGTTGTATCCAGTTTGGGGGCTTCAGCCCACCCACAGGGTAGCAATTGGCTGGCTCCAGCGTCACTCACCCATTGTTTTTTAGGGTCGAGCCTGCGTTGCATGCGCTTGCGCATGCGTATCGCAGCGAGACGCTTTAGTATTTAGAAAAGGGCTCGGAGCCCTGTCAACTTCACATCAGTGTTTTTTATTGGTTCGTGGGCTTGCCTAATAAAATCTGCTTGCTTTCATTAGTCGAAGGCACGCATACGTCATGCCTTTTCCCGGTGGCTAGCCCTCCTCGAGCGCAGCGACCAAGTACAGAAAACATACGAGGCTCGCTGTTTTCCATCGTGCTCGTGGACTCCTTTTTCTCTAATTTACGAGCGCTTTACATAGTTGATTTCACTTTTTCGGGTTAATTACATAAATGCACTTTTGCCCGATAGGTGAAAAGTCGGGTTAGGAGTTTACAACGCGATCAGCTCTAACATGAGCAAACGCGAGACCCGTTGCATTGTAAATGCTTGTTACCATTTGTCCTGGGTGTGCATTTGTCATGCCTTTTGTTTTCTTGAGCCCTCCCGAGCGCACCGACCAACTACTGTACAAACACACTGGTCACCATTTATGTCCTCTGTTCAGGAACTACTTTAGATTTCCATCTGGAACTCTGAAGAGGAGTGCTCGTGGTTCACCGAATGTTATCTGGTCACATTTGCGGTGCATTAAAATTAAACGATGGAGAGCGAATGTCAGACGCTGTTTTCTGAGTGCGCCTTTTTTCTTGTCTGACTTCAAAGTGATTGATTGAATGTTAGTGTGACTGGCGGTCCGGGTGCATGACTCACTAATTTACATTCTTTCAGCAGCCCGGAAATATCCTCCAGCCTTACTACGCGTCTAAACTCATCAAGGTTTTCATGAAGTGCCTTGTTGCTGGGTTAACTACTTCTAAGCGATTTTAGTCTCTTTGCACATTTGAAGATTTCTGTGCATTCAAAGCAGCATCGGTTTTGTTAAATCAACCCCACCCCTGCAAGTGTTGCTTCTGTGGATTTCGACAGAGGCACGTTGTAAGTACTGAAATCCGGAACTGAGGGACTTGGCGAGGGGGGCTAATCCGGCCGTGTTTATGGCACTATCTGTTCCTTCACAAAGAAGATATGCACATGATGCTGTTCAGTAGATTCATTACATATTGAGTGGCTTGGGTATGTTTTTTTCGGTTGCTTTTCTAAACCACAAACTTAGAAACGGCCCAGAGAAAAGCCGCCTTGCATATAAATAAACCTCTTAGCCACCAAGGATCTCTGTCCTCACAGCAAACAGCACCTTCTCTTTCTCTCGAAATATGTGCCAGATGTAGAAACCATTTTGCATGTCACAAACTGCAAAAAACGCAGTTTGCGACATGCAAAACGGCCATCGCGATGCAGAGTCACATTTTGCGAGTCGGTACCGACTCGGAAAATGTGATTCCGACTCGCAAATAGGAAGGGGTGTTCCCTTCCTATTTGCGACCGCATCGCGATGCTGAGTTGCTTTGTGACTGCGAAAGCGGTTGCAAACCAACTCGCAGTTACCACCCACTTGAAGTGGGTGGTAACGCATTCGCAAACGGGAAGGGGTCCTCATGGGACCCCTTCCCCTTTGTGAATGTCGCTGAAAATATTTTTTCAGAGTAGGCAGTGGTCCAATGGACCACTGCCTACTCTGAAAAAATGAAACCAAATGGTTTCATTATTTTTTTGAATTGCAACTCGTTTTCCTTTAAGGTAAATGGGCTGCAATAAAAAAAAAAAACCTGCTTTATTAAAAAAAGCAGTCACAGACATGGAGGTCTGCTGTCTCCAGCAGGCCACCATCCCTGTGAGTGCAGGGACTCGCTATGGGGTCGCAATTTGTGACCCACCTCATAAATATTAATGAGGTGGGTCTTTGCGACCCCATAGCGAGTCGCAGAAGGTTTCCGAGACACCTTTCTGCATGCACTTTTGCGAGTTGCAGTTTGCGAGTCGGTATGACTCGCAATTTGCAACTCGCAAATTTTTCCCTTCCTACATCTGGCCCTAAGTTACATAATGCCTCCCGTTGTTTGCATCCCCTCCCCTCTTCTTTCGTAGTTTACCTCTCTTCCACCCCCCCTCCTGTCGCTGTTCCCTGCAGGCAGCTTCTTCCTCTCTCCCACACCAAGAAGTTACTTTGCCTATGCTGCTGTGCCCATGGTTCTGCTTTTTCTCAGCTTGCAATCCTTTTTTGTTTAATTTAAACAGGATGCGCAGAGCCGAGGGCAGCTGTTTATGAGATGTAGCTGAAACTATCTCTGATGGAGGATCGGTGTGAGGCAGGCTGTTTGCTGAAGAACTGAGGCCACCATGTAAATGGTGTAATGATTCATCACCCAGAGCCACAACACAAGCTGACCTCCGCTTTCTTTCTAAATTTGAAAAATGCGAGACAATGCTTCTTAATATTTAATTATTCATTGGGAGATTTCGTTGAGTGCGCAAAAAGCAAAATAGCGCTAGAAAGCTTTCAGAGAAACTACACCTTTGTGATGCATGCCAATTATTTAAGTCAATTAATTTTTTGATGTCAACTACAGTGTTTTGTTTCACAGTTGTTTGTGCTTCTGGGAATTTATGCTACTAAGGTTTGTTGATTTGCACTCAAATTATTTTTCACTGCACTGCGCTTATGCACACATTTTGCGCTTCTTAATGGCTAAGGGTGAGTGGTCATGTGGTGAATAATTTTGTATGGACTGCCTCCCTTATCACTGCTTGCCCCCTCCATCTATCATTACTTCTTTCCTTTGAAATGAATGCTTATTTGGACAACACATCACATCTGCTTCTAAATGTATTTTCTGATAGGGCACCTTAATGTGTGCAGCACAGCATGACCTGTCGCCTTCCTGCCCTGATTAAATCTCAGAGTGCCTATATTGTGACTTGTACTGATTCCTATTGCTGTAAAAGCACTTTTGCGCACATGCACACTTTTTGTCTTATATTTATAGCGCACACAACTGCACTCAATGCAAATGCACTCAATGCCACTGCACTCCACTCTATGCTGCACCACTCCGATGTATGCAATGCCACTCCACCCTACGCAACGCCACTCCACACAACACCACTACGCTCTATGCAACACCACTCCACACAACACCACTCTGCTCTATGCAACGCCACTCTACTCTAATTCCACTCTAGGCAGCACCACTCTATGCAACGCCTCTCGACTCACACAAGGCCACTAAGGTCATGGAGCTCCACTCTACGCATTGCAACTGCATGCTATGCAACACCACTTTATGCCACTCCATGCAACTGCACTCTGCTGTACGCAACACCACTCCACTCTATTCAATGCCACTCCATGCAACTGCACTCCACTCTACATCACTCCACGCACCACCTTTCCACTCTACACGACTCTACGCATCACCACTCTATGCCACGCCACTCTATACCATGCAACTCTATGCCATGTCACTGCGCTGCATGCAACACCACTCTGCTCCATGCAGTGCCACTCCATTCTATGCAATGCCACTCCAGACAACTGCACTCCTCTCTATGCCATGCCACTTACCTCTACGCAATGCCACTCAGCTTTACGCAACACCACTCCATCCAACTGCACTCCACTTTACAGCACTCCAATCTACACCATGCAATGCCATACAAAGCCACATAACACCACGGTCTCTCCGCGCAATGCCGCTCCACACACTGCCAATCCATGAAATGCCATTCTACACTACGCATGGCTAAAACGTATTGACAACGCCCAAAGCTCGCCCACTGCCGAGACCTATTGGTTTTGCCAATGCTTGTTATCTCTACGACCCCAGTCTAATTTACCAGTTGCCTGTTGTCAGTGCCTATCGTTTATGGCTGGCCTGGTTGTCTCTTCTGGGGCGGAAGTACCAGGTTATACCTAAGCCTACAATCACCCATACCATTCCTGTGATTGACTTGGCTGCTGTGCATTATCTGTCCGTTTGAACTACATCAGAAAGATCTATCTGGGTCTTCCAGAGTGTTTCTAAAAATGTTCGTTCTTGACTTGTTCAGAAAGGATGTGTTCCATTACAGCGTCTCATTTACGTTTGCTAATCATAACCGTGCTGTCCAACTACTTCATAAGGCTATAACCCTCTTTATGAGTGAGACGAGATTTGAGCGATATTTTTCACACCTGGTAAATAGCAATACCCTGGTGACTGGTAGTAATCGGGTGTGATAAATATCGACAGTTATCTATTCCCCCATAACAATCGGGAACATCATGTTGATTTGTTGGTTTCTGTACATAAAATTCGACGTGTCTTTAATTTGCTGGGCATTTACCCCCTGTGAAGTTTGCCAGGTTTCGCCTGTTAAAATTGACCTAGGGAACATGGGAGGGCGAACACTCGAGCAATATTCTGTACTTTATTCCCAATTCGTATATGGGTGTGATAGTAGTCACCGAATATATCGAAATTCACTGGTCACTCATAATGATCGCCTGGGTGTCCAAATCACCTTTAGGTGTGCAGGAATGTTAAAATTTCAGTGAAAAGGGGGGATTCTAAACCAATAGGCATGAGGGATGAAAGCGGGACATGTCATTCCCCAAGGGAGCAAGGTTCACAAAATTATTAAAGGTCCCCTGTCACGTGACCCAGTTTTGATTAAAAAGTGGGAAGAATTGCAGTTAGGGAGTGCGTCGGACTAATCCATTTGTGAAATGAGCCCTCACCACTAAAGGCCAAGCATTACATACGGTATGCCAGAGACTGAATTTTGCTAAGAGTGCCTTCCGTCAGAAATGAGGTTATTAATTTATCAGGGTGTACCCCTATAACTTAATATAGCTCCTCTGGTTGGGTCAAAATAACTTTCTGAACGGACTCCTGCTCAAAGCACTAGGCAATCCCGAAAAACGTACACATTAAATTGAAGCATTACTAAACATTTCAGAGTAAATAACACAACACAATAACATTTCCAAACCAATTAAAAGATAAAGAAACATTTAATGAGCAACAAGACTCCAATATCATTAAGACAGGTTAAGGTGAACAGGCGATATACATTTTTACATTTTTAGGGTAAAAAGTGTAAAACAGAAAAAAAGTAAAACACCAATCAAAAGCTTCTGTTTGTCGATGAACAGAAACTGTTTCTGATTAAAGCTAACATAGAGAACTAGTTGCAATTTCAGACCAAAATCAATAGAGCAGATAGACAAAGCAGGTCATTCAGCTCAAATTTTTTTACCTTCAGATTTAGCATTTGAAATCGAAGTCAAAATCTTCCAGCGGGGTGAGGCCCAAATCTGAGGCTAACAGTGATATTTTGAAGTCAGATACGTTGTCATCAAACTCCTGGTGACACTGTTGTTTTTTCCACCAAAAGCTGGATTTTGCAGCTACCAAGGTCACTTCTCTGACTGAATAGAGTTTCCTACTTGCCCTAATGTTTTACCTTTTAGACTAAGTCACTTTTTTGGAAGTCAGGGCAGGGCTGAAATCAGTGGTGGTTGTTCCCAATCAAAAGTAGTGGGGGAAGTTTGTGTCGGGGGCGGGGGATGGATAACAAAAAAAAAAACGTACTTGCCACTCCCGTCCCAGTGCTGGCTACCTCAGTGACCGTCGCCCTCTCAACAGTTATTGGGGCACAAAGCAGAAGCTCCCAATCCAGACGCTGCTCTCATGCTACACCAAGCATGACAGCAGTGCTGGAATTGGCCTACGTGGGCTGGTTTAACGCTTGCTCCAGCACAGGAAGCATGTGCCATGCCTCCACACAGTTGGGTTAGAGAAATGTAGGTGTGCATTTTGGATTGGCCATCCTAAAATGGCTTGCCAAACCCACATGCACACTATACAGAGCTCACCACTCCTCCTCCCTATGGCCCAGTCCCGCCCTGCTCTATATTCCATGGCTGTCAGAGAGACAGCAACATATAAAATTACAATAAAATTGTTTTATTATCATTTTATTTGTCACTGCTTGACTCTGAGCACGGGGCGACACTCCTCTGTTTTTATGAAGAGCCACTGATTTGCTGAAATGCTGTGCAGGGCTCACTCAACAAGGCTGGATACCTTAACTGTGGGATCTTGTTGAACCACTTTTCTATATAGCAAAAACTCAGAGTGGGACAAACCTGGTTTGCTTGTGCACCTTGGGTGAGCATGCTTTCAAAGGTGGAAATAAAGAATGAGTCACACTTTTCCACAACTCCAAGGGTAGGCTCCTAGACACCATGTTTTATCCCAACCAGGTCTTGTGCAGGTACTAGACCTCTGTGACCAGCTGGGTCCTTTTGGAGTAAAGAGGTTTCACACTTTTTGTCCCTGTGGCAAGCAAACTAGAGGCAAACAACATGACCTTTGGAGAACAGGTAAAGTCCCTTGGTGCCAGTAGGAATGAATCTTGAGTGATCCCTCTTCTTCCATCAGGTGTCAGAAGTATAATTCTACCAGGACTTATTCATAGGAGCCCCCCAAGGTCCAGAAAGGTTTTGAGGAGGTGATGGCTGAGGTATAAGTTGATCCCGTGAACTAGCCAGTCATATAGAAAATTCTACCCACCACCCATTCTTAACTATTTTCTCATTGTCCCTTCACCTTATTTTGTAACACTTCCCTTTATCTTACTGTATAAGTAAACAGGAACCCCAATTTTAAGATGGCAGAATCCAGCTGCGACTGTGCATAACTATCCACAGATGCTTAGCCACACCTCTATTTAGGTGACCTCTCTTCCCATCTGACAGTGGCAAAACAGGTTCTCTCCCTGGTGGTTAGCCATCAAAAGTATTTAGGTTTGGGCCGATGGACCTCCATCTTTCATGACAGAGAAAGGAACATTGGCTCTCCCTACATCCTTTGTCGGACACCAATCCATTAGTTTTGGTATGTCAGAAATTTGTCTGCCATAAGTATAGTTGTCCACCATCAGATTGAGATGAAGTGACCCTCACGACAGACAACAATAATATGGGACGTGGTTTCAGACAGTGGACAAGCCCGACAATGTTGCCGGACACATCCATCAACATACATGTGCTCTAAATCAACTCCCTACAGGCCCTGCAGCTCCCACTACAAATGACACTCCTCAGACCAACCAAGACACTTACCACTCTCAACACAAAGCTCTAGCAGTAGAGCCCATTTCAGACAATGTACTAAGACATCTGACATTCTCAGAAAATGAGCTAACTGTGATGGATGGTAAGCTAAATAGGGTTCAGCCACAGTTGTTTGGAGCACTGGTCTTAAAACAAGCATGGAGCAGAGAAGAGACATATGGGCCAGAATTGTGGCTATGGTCAATGCTGCCTCCAACACCAGACACTCAAAGGAGGACATTCACAAGCGGTGGAATGACCTGTGGGGTAGGGTCTGTTCCCTCACCTCCAAGACACACCAAGATGCCCAGGCAACTCGTGGTGCACCTTCCAGGCCTGTCAACCTCATGCCTCTCAAGATATCATTGGAATTGCAGATAAAATGTAGACTAGAAAGTACAAACACTAGCTCCCTTCCCTGACAAATTCCCCCGCTCTGAACTCTGGCACCCAAAATCCCTAAGGAAAATCTCTCTACTAATGGCCATTTAACATTTCCTCACTCTGTCATAATTATTCATCCCACTCTAAGATCCACCCACTCTTCTCAAATTCACATAGCCCATAGAACATCACTGGAGCCACTACAATGCCATACCAAAAATACCCAGTAGTGCAAGTCTAATCAAATGAATCTTTGGCACCATAATTGGGCTATACATTATCATGTCAATGTGTTCTGCAAATTAAGTTTTTTAATATTTTACCTTTTCTTTTAAACTAACACACATGATGCAGATGACAGTTAAAAAGAAAGTAAAGGAATGGAAACATGGTGTCACTCTGACATTGATCCATCTTATCAACTAAGTAGCACACTAATGTGACACACACGATCATCACACATAATATTGTATATGTCCATTCTTGCAAATAGCAAAGGCTACTCAATTCTATTCTAAAAAACAACACACATTCATTATCCAATCTACATCGAAGTGGAAAAAGAATGACACATATGTGTGTCCCAAAAGCACTGCAAAGAGGCCACTTTGATAACAACAGATTGTAAGATTGAAAGTGGATGTGATGGGATACCATTGCCTGCTGATGGCCAAATATTTTTTAGCTGTGTTTAGTTTGTATTTTTTTAATATTACAAAAGAACATGAAGGGGCGTATTTACAAAGTAAATCTCCATCTGTAGATGAACTACAAATGAATTTACTCTTAAACGTTTGAGTAACTGGGCCACTCTGTTTATCTCTTACTGGCTGCGTCTAATAGGTATCAAGTGTTTAGCTCTTTATGTGGCAATGGTTGGCCAAGCCAGTGCAGACAGAAGGACAAGAGGGATGGTGCTGATACATCTTGGGGTACTACGATGGTAACTACTGTTAGGTGGTGTCTTGCTGGCTCCCCAGATACTATTGCAATGGTAGAAGGCCCAATTGGTCCAGCGATGACAATCTTGTCGCCCATAATATTGCTGAGATTCCTAACACTATCTGCCCACATATCAATGACAACAGTCCGGGGGATACTAATCACAGCCTGGACGGGTGCTGTAAATTTCCGACCTGGAATGTGGGTGGGCTTTTGAATAAGTTAGAGTCTGATCACTGGTTCAACATCATATCCACATCAAATATGGTCTTGATGTTATTTGTATCCAAGAAACTTAGTGTGTGAATCCTAAACATGTGCAAGGGTTCTCATCTCATTTCCTTGCGAAGATGGGAAGGGTCATCTCTAATAACTTTCCTGTATATGGCAAAAAGTCTGCATCAGTGGGCCCCCATTCCCAATTGCTGTGGTTAACTATTAACGGGGGAGAGATCTGGTGCTGGTCAACTTTTATAATAATATCTTTGGCTACTCTACACGTGGTAGAGTAGCCAGTGCACATGGCTTTGGCCTAGAAATGCTTTTACGTTCTATCCATACTAATTATATATCACTATGGGCCGGTGATTTTAATATCCAGATCAGTCCTTTCCAAGCGATTGTGTATGTAAATTTACAAATCAGGATGGGGTGGGCAATGTGGAGGTAAACTGAATTCTATTTTTTTCAAACACAATCTATTGCTACTGAAGTGTGAATGTGATGCCAAAGAGGTGCAGATTCCAATCTTTATGGGAAGGAATGCTTCTTTTGTTATAGATCATGTATTTGTGTCCTACTCAGCAAGTGGTATGTGTGGTACCCCTAGCATTGCTCAGTTCATATTAAGTGATCATGACCCCATTGTACTCTCGTTCTCTTCATGGGGCATGAAACATGAAGCATTTTCCATAATAAATAACATTGTTTCCATTAGGCTTAACGGAGTGCGAATTAGAGGGCAGTTTTAAGAGCCCTTGTGCCACAATATTGCCAGATTAGTGTAATTCCTTATGCTAATGTCGCAATATCATGTCAAAAATGCAGCACCAGTTTACAAAGTTGCTCAATGCATGCATTGCACCACTTTGTAAACCCCTTGCGACACATTATGCCTGCTCCAGGCATTATATATGTGGGGGGGGGGGATTCCCCATTAGGGGGGCTGAAAACATGGTGCGAAGAAATCTAAAAGATTCCTTTGCACCATATTTTGGGGCATTTTTAACAGAGCAGGCGTTAAAAGGGGGCACACCATTATTTATAAAGGGCCTCTATTTACTGTTCAGGCTTAGCTCCAACATTTTGGAGATAACACTGAAAGGTACATCAATAGTATAAAGAATTCTGAAGCTATTACCCCCTACCCAGCACCATGGTGTGCCATAATTAAATGTGGCACACATATGGTGGTGGTAGTGGGGCACTAAGGGTCGCAAGCAAAGAGGCGCTGCATTGGGTGTAGCGCCACTTTTCTTAAATCTGCCCCTAAGTTGGGCAGACATTGACCCTGATAATATACTACAAAAACTGTTACTAGGAATTTTATGGAACTGAGCTACTGCCTGCAGGATGAAGTCGTTCCTACCATGTTGATGAATAATTTTGAACATATTATTAGTTCCATTGAGGTACTTTTGACATGCCAGCTGAAGGGTATGCAGAAAAAAACAGGAGATGGTTTGACCGGGCATGTTCTCAGGCCTCCGGGGAATTAAAATCAGCCCCACATAGTATTCTACAGGATTCAGTGGTAATCAAGTCTCTCAGTCTATAGTGTAGAGAACACTTTAAGCAGAGTAATAGGGGATGTGATGTAGAAGGGCGTGAGGATATGTGTAAGTGGAATTCTCTCCCATTGAACATCTCTATTGATGAGGTCCTTTCGGCTCTGCATGCTAGTGCAGGGAGTATGGCCCCTGGCCCAGATGGGGTGCTGGTAGACGTATTCAAATCAGCCATCAGTTTATGGGGACCTATCCGTACAAGGGTGTTTAATATTGTAGCTGTTAGTGAGATCCCATCTATTTGGGGCTCTTCCATAATTGTACATGTTTATAAAAAAAGGAGAAAAAAGTATCCCAAAAATTAATGCCCAATATCTCTTCTAGACTCTTCTGTTGAGGTGCTAAGTAAGATCCTGTTCAAAAGGTTAGAGGAGTGGGCACAAGAGTATTCTATTTTATCACTGGCTCAATATGGTTTTAGAAGGGGCCTTGGTACCATTGAGCAAGGTATAAACCTGGACCTATTGATTAGAAAATATAACAGAGCCACACCTGGAGCCCTGTATCTATGTTTTGTAGACTTAAGTAGTGCTTTTGACCTTGTTGATGATATTGCACTCTGGTCTACGCTGTCTACTCTTAGCGCCCCAAGGGAATTTATTGGCTTTTTGGATCACTTCTATGAAAATGTATCTTGCAAATTTTGTCTTGGCCCACTGGGTGAGTTTTCACCCCCTTTTAAAGTTGGGAGGGGCATTCAACAAGGCTGCATCCTAGCCACTCTACTTTTTTGTTATTTATCAACAGGGTGGACAACGTTTTGCAAACCCTGCAGGCAGATGCCCCTAGTGAAATAGGAGGTGGAGTCTGTAAAAACATTAACTGTCAAGTTACTACTAATATTGGCTGTATGACCATTTTGAAATTCCACACACGTGGTGGAGATTTCTGCAATTAGGGCAGAAATCTACGTATGGTAAAGTATGGGATAAAAATGTAAAAGTTTATTAAACTTTTTAAAATAGCAGAAAATATATTTTCTTGTTAAATATAAATTCTAATTAACTATGAATTTATTTTAAATGTTTAATATTATAAAAATGTTACTGCAATAATAACTTAATTTTAAAATACAATTGTGATTATTTTGAATATATTACATTCAAAAATATATATTTTTTGCGACTTCTAAATGAAAAACAATCCCACCTAAAGTAAAACAACTATATTTGTTATTATGAATTAAAATTGTTTAAACATGATGTATAAAATTAATTATAAGTAATTCAATTATGTTTAATCAATATTAAAGTTACATTTATTTCTAAATTTAAAAAAGGTTCATAAAATATTAAATAAAATAGTAATTATGATGTACTGATAGCCAATTTTTTAAACATTAAATACAATTTATTTATATTTTCAAACAGGTCAAATATGTTAATTCAATTTAACATTATTTCCTATTGAGTTTTTTTAGTCACTACTTCCATTATTTTCTAGATGAGCACATTACAGTATCAGTGGTTGATCATGTGTGGAGCTGGATGCACTGCAGATCTAGCTGGTGTAGATTTCTTTTACTGTTTTGAGTCTTTTTTTTGTAGTAACTATAGAAGGGCAATCTGTGAATAGCAATGGGTTTATTCTTTAGTGGATATGTGTGTGTTCCTCCATAAGCCAATCCCTACTGCCTCCTTTAAAACCTCTTTACTATCCCTTTAACCTCACCCATTTAGTAATAATTATTCCCTATCTACCAACCAATCCCCCCGACCCTCCGCTATATATTACTAAGTTGTATACTTCAAGCATAGAGATCTCTGCAGCTGGGGCGGAGATCTCCACACAAAGAAAGAGGAGCGTAACCCAGCATTGCACACGTTTTTCTTAGTGTAAAATGTATTCCTGTGTCCAAAATGAACCAGAGGATGCATTTTGTGGTAATAAAATAGCACTAAAAACAACAGAACAAGCACAGAAGTACAGGAAAGGTGTATTTGTGTGATTTTCAGTAACTGCAACTCAAAAGAGTAACACAAAATTACTGAAATTGCACAATAACTCTGCCATAATTAACATTTTGGCCAGGCCTACTCTGCACATATGGTTTGTGAATAGCATTTTCTGGTACATTTGCAGTTTTGCAGTACTACTAAACATACTGATGCAAAATGCATTTTGTGAATAGGCAGCAAAGTGTCATTAATGAAACTGAATCATAGTGAAGCTCATGGTTTAGACTGTATTCTGTCCTGTATGTTGTAATGTGAGTGTGCTGCATACCCATACTGCCCTCCCTAAGAAGACTATGAATGATCTTCATTACTAATACTGACAGTCAAGAGCTTAAATTTGTTGCTAGACCTCTCCCCCCACGCCAAGTCTTTTTTGGCTATTCAGGGTAGTGTGCGCTGACACCTTCATAACCTTTTATCCACATAAGATATCTACACAAAATTTGCATCATTCTTTTCCAACATCCTGGGGATTCAAAAGGTACCCAGGATCTGTGAATTTTCTTGGAGGAGGCCAAGAAAATAGCCAAGATATAGCAACATTTTGAGTTTTTGAGGAAAAATAGGAAAAATTGCTCTGAATCTAAGTGTCTGTTTTTTCATAAAATTGGCTTCAGGAAACAGTTTGATGTGCTACAGTCTCCATCTTCCTGGATTTCAGAAACATGTAGAGCTGAATCAACCTAATTTTTTACTACAGTTTCAACGTTTTTCAAAGAGGTAGTCAGTTTTTCCTACTTTTTGTGCTTTCAACCTACTTCCAGTTTGTGGTGTGGTGCAAACCAGATTGTGGTGTGGTGCAAACCAATGTGAACTTCCATCACTGAACTTTTTCATTCATTTGACTTCGGAAATCCCTCCACATGCAAGGACAATTACATTTAAGTGTTTTTACGTTTGACTTTGCGAGTGGAGGACTGTTTTACTTTTTCAAGTGTTCCAAATTAAAGGATTCCAACTATTATGATGGCAGTTTTTACTGATCAGTTCTGTTCAGTTGTTCTGTATCCTGAAGAGAACCCCTGAATTGCGTGGGTTCGAAACACATCAAAAGTCGAGAGAAGATGGAGAGCGTAATAAAGAAGATTAGGCTTTCAGGGAGAATCTCAAGTATAATCCCTCAATGTACATCATCCCTGAGAGCACTAGTATAATGATGATATAACAGCGCCTCCAAACACATATGCTCTCTGTAGGTGGAACCCAAAAAATCCACACATCAAATCTGGTTCCTTGTATTTTTCAAAATTGTGGCAGAACCTGGATGTGTTTGCTATAATATTGGTTTGTGAATGTTTGCCTTCTATATTTTGTACTTGTAGTTTGTTTCTATATTTTTTGTGGGGTGCCAAGTTGTGTATATAGTAATTGATCATTTTATGCTCTTGTATTTGAGTGTGTGACAAAAATGTTGATAATATTTATACATTTTTCTTGGTATGTGTAAAAGAATTGTAATATGTGTGAGTCAATCAAGTATGCTTTCTCACTTTAAAGAATATTTGTTTAAATAATTCACATCCTTAGCTATTGTCTCTCTTTTTGTACATTCATTGGCCCAGCCTCACTGTGTTATAGGCCAAATCCCCCTTTTCCTTTGTTTAATAAAACGTTTAGAAAGTTGGCATTTTCTTACTTTAGCAATTTGGTGTCTGCTCCCTGTCTCTGATTACTTGTCTGGGGTGGATGACGGCTGGGCTTTGTGTAGTCCTTCTAGACAGCCACACTAAATGTGAGCTTAGGTGTGATTTGATGGGCCTCAGTGGGCCATTAACTGGCTTGATGGGGGAGGGCTGAGCACTGCCTCACACCTGAATAAGTTGCGTCCCATCCCACACAAAGGGCGGCATACCAACCTTGTAGTAAGTCTGGAGCCAAGGCACGAATAGAGGACCTCTGTGCACTTCAAAGGCCCTTTTTTGAAGTCTCCTCCCCTTCAAGGCAACCACTGGGTATAAGTACTGGGTCTCTGACACTACCACTTCAGTACACGTCTGGAGCTGTTGATATGGAGAAGGACTGCTGTGCTGCTACCGAGACTGCTACTCTGCAGGACTGCTGACCTGTAAGAATTGCTTGCTGACCTGTGCTTACCTACTGTCTGCTGCCCTCCTTGCCTGGGTGAGAAGGACTGGACCCACGTCACTTGAAACCAAAACCAGAGTGACTCCCATGGCTTGATAGCTTGCCTCCTGTTCTTCTGAAGTCTCAGGGACACAAAAGACTTTCAACTCATCACCTACAGCACCTGGACTCTGCCATCTGTGAGTCTAGTCCTGCCAAATGGTGCCTATCCGTTTCTGGGCCCTTGGAACTGGGTATAAAGTGCTGCTCCTGTCCAGAACCACTGTATTGATGCATCACCGCTGCTGATAGTCAGGTGCCTCCCATTACCATCAGAGCGGCACATAACCTCCAGTTCTGATGCATGTTTGACTTTACGAGGTTCGGAACTGACACATCGCCTGCATCCAAAGGATCAATGGTGACTCATCATCTCCCCTGCTCCTTGCATCTTCTTCAGTGTTGACGCAAACAAGGTTCTCCTTTAGCGGGCCAAGCCTGGTCCCTGAATCTGACCCGTGCTCAATTGCGGTCAGCCTGACCCTTCAGATTTGAGCTGGTCAGGCGCAACCAGATATCCCCGGTTGGCGCTTTATGCTTTTAAGTACTACATTTCAGTTTATTCTTTAAAAATTCATATCTAATTGGATTTTTCTGGTTTGGTCTTGTTTTGTTCCTTAATTAAGCACTATTCTTTCTCTTTTTTCAGGTATTTTTGTTTGTGGTGTTTTCACTGTTTTACTCTTTGAAGTGTTACCCAAATAATTAACACTATTTATAGTCCCCTAGCGCCACATTAACATAATTATTTTTTACGTTAATGTGGCCCAGCGAGGCTGAAATCTCTGCACCATATTTACTGAGGGGCGCAATGCATGCAGAGTACATCAATAGCGTCACATTGAATGACGCTATTGCCCACTACCATTCACCATGGTGTGCCGTATTTTAAATACAGCACCCACATGGTGGCGGTAGGGGGGCCCTAAGGTGCACAGAGAAAGTGGTGCTTTACTCAGTGCATTGCCACTATCCTTAAATCTGCCCCTTAAGTTAAGCCTGACTGCTCTGTGCCAAGCTGCCCGGGGTGAAGGCAGGCTAATTTAGGGGGTGTTTGTGACTTACCCAGACTAGGAGTGTGGTTCTTGCTTGGACAGTGTGTATGCCTCTGCCAACCAGAAACCTCAATTTCTAACACAAAGTGATAGGGTGATTTGGAAAAGCCGAGGCAGGACCTGCTGTGGGGTGGGAGCACTGGGTACTGTTGAAAATGTGTGTATCATGGTAGAGGCCATATTGGTGGAGCTGCATGGCAGGAGGATCAGCTGGACCAGACAACTGGCTTTCTAAGGGTCGGGAACTAACTGCAGAATGGTTTCAGGACATTAATTGCATAAGTGTCCTATTTAGCTATTGTTCTCTGTGATCAAGTAACACGTGCGGCTAGTGCAGTCAAGAAACATCTACAGCTGGCAGCATGGGAGGGAGGACACTGCTGCCATCGGAGCCATCTCCCCTGTTGACCCTCTGGCTGCTTCAGTGTCCATTAGAAGGGGTTAGTTATCTGGCCTGGTTGAGCACAGCACCAAAGAGTTTACCACCAAGAGATGTGAAAAGTGATCATCTAGTGTGAGCATCAGGATTATTCTCCTTATCCCCCTGATGGCCATACACTTTCCATTTGCTCTTGGGCTGTTGTCTGGAATAGGACTCTAAACATCTGTCAGGTAATCATTATTTTCTCATCCAAACCACTGCTTACCTTATTACTGAGACTCTTACTGAGTGTACATCTGAGTACATCTTTTTCATTAAGGCCACTGGAATTAAGTGGCTGCTAAGAACCAGATTATGTGGCAGGGTTGACTAAATTATGCAAAAAGAAACATTTTGACATGGTATTACTTCATTAATTTATAAATTTAACATGGTACTACTGTCTGGGCACAGATTTCACCTTATTAGTACCATTTTTATACCAATATGCATCAATGAGCAATTGAAAGATGACCAGTCAATCTTTGCGAAGGGCCTACAACTACGTGGGAACACATGTCGCCACGTATTTAATAACTTTTTATGCTTTTGAGCTAGAAATAATTTTTGTTAAAATCTTCAGGTTATGCAGCAGATGATGGTTTAAACGAAAAATGTGACCGATTCATGGTGATGTAGAAAACGCAATGGCTGCAGAATCACATAATGCCAGTGGCCCTGAATATACCTGAATATATTAGTGAAGAAAACAATTATCTCCTTTTTATAACATTTTAAAATAATATATTGGATCACAACCCATGCGGAGGTCTACACACACAATACACTTTTCATGACTACAAACAACAATAGTAAAACTAATGTATACAATAATACAGCTATTTTGATTTGTCACCGAAAATATTTTGAATGTGCTATACATCCAAAAGTTCACAGAGGGAGAAATACACAACAATGTATCAAGTCATTTGTCTACATATGGACAATGCAGATAAGACCCAGTACTAGGAATTATGAATATGAGTAGAAAAAGTTGAATGAGGCATGGAAAGTGAAACATGACTGTTCCAATACATGATATGTTAGGAATCTACCCATTGTGAAGCTATAACATCAGTGTTATATATTGTTGAATTCTGACCTTCATAATATAGTAGGCATGCGGTTGGTAGTCTTCAGCCACACATTGGGCTGTCCTTCTGTGTTCCACAGACATTATGCTTAGACGTAGGCAAAATCTAACCAAATTTCCACAGATCGCTTACAGTTGGTAACTTCAAGTCCGAGCACTAGACTCTGAATCAAACACATCGCATGTGCCAGGTAACTTTGATGAAACTCATGTATATTGAATTCACTTGTTTACTGAGAGGAAGTGCACCACTAAATGATACACAACATTACACCAGTTGTCAGCTACTTGCACTGTTGCTGCACTCTCTCCAAAACCAGTATCTTGCAGCAATCTAAAATATACACTAATGACTCATTCGCATAAGGGCCTAATTGACAACCACTGGCATTGTTACCTTCCTCAGAGGTGTTAAAAGTGAGCTGACATTTGTTTGTGCACATAATACATTAAAAGGTGTAAGCATAATAGTTGAAACTTACCAACAAACCAAGCCCTGCTTAGTGCAAGGCCTGCCATCTGTTGTGGTACGCAGCTGTTGCATAGCCTCATCGGGTCCTGGGTGGAATCTGGACATTTTCCACAGACACTGGAGATGCAGGGGTTCACAAAGCAAACCGCCTGCACACTGATGGAGTGAAAATGCTTCTTTTTTTGAGGTAGACTTGCTCCCGGTCATGCACCAATGAAACATGAGTTCCATCTATGATACCTTCTACAGATGGTATGCCTCCAAATCCATAGAACTGACCTTTGATACTGTTCATATTGTTCAGAGTAGCATCGTATATTCAGGACCTGGTTGACGACAGCAGAGAAAGCTGGCTAAGGCATCCCATAAGAGTCACTTACTGTAGAGTCGACTGAGCAAGTCGCACCGAATGCTAACACTGTTATTATCTTCACACTTGGTAGAATGGCACTCTGAATCCTGATGTCTGGCAAAAGTTCAGATTATAATAGTACTAAACTCTCTAGTTACAGTTTAGTCTGTACTTCTTAATGATGTGTCTTTCCTGGTCTCTAGATCCAGATGTGATTGTACACATGTGAGAAAGTAGCCTCTTTCTAGCCTTGTTACCCCCACTTTTGGCCTGTTTGTGAGTATATGTCAGGGTGTTTTCACTGTCTCACTGGGATCCTGCTAGCCAGGGCCCAGTGTTCATAGTGAGAACCCTATGTTGTCAGTATGTTTGTTATGTGTCACTGGGACCCTGCTAACCAGGACCCCAGTGCTCATAAGTTTGTGGCCTATATGTGTTCCCTGTGTGATGCCTAACTGTCTCACTGAGGCTCCGCTAATCAGAACCTCAAGTGGTTATGCTCTCTCTTTACTTCCAAATTTGTCACTAACAGGCTAGTGACTAAATTTACCAATTCACATTGGCATACTGGTACACCCATATAATTCCCTAGTATATGGTACTGAGGTACCCAGGGTATTGGGGTTCCAGGGATCCATATGGGCTGCAGCATTACTTTTGCCACCCATAGGGAGCTCTGACAATTCTTACACAGGCCTGCCACTGCAGCCTGAGTGAAATAATGCCCACATTATTTCACAGCCATTTACCACCGCACATAAGTAACTTATAAGTCACCTATATGTCTAACCTTCACCTGGTGAAGGTTGGGTGCAAAGTTACTTAGTGTGTGGGCACCCTGGCACTAGCCAAGGTGCCCCCACATGGTTCAGGGCAAATTCCCCGGA
Source organism: Pleurodeles waltl (assembly GCF_031143425.1). Lineage (NCBI taxonomy): Eukaryota > Metazoa > Chordata > Amphibia > Caudata > Salamandridae > Pleurodeles > Pleurodeles waltl. The sequence continues at coordinate 1,502,575,036 of NC_090445.1, read as the reverse complement.
CTTTGTGAGTGCGGGTGCACCATTACACGCGTGCACTATACATAGGTCACTACCTATGTATGGTGTCACAATGGTAACTCCGAACATGGCCATGTAACATGTCTAAGATCATGGAATTGTCCCCACAATTCCATGATCCCCCGGGTCTCTAGCACAGAACCTGGGTACTGCCAAACTGCCTTTCCGGGGTCTCCACTGCAGCTGCTGCCAACCCCTCAGACAGGTTTCTGCCCTCCTCGGGTACAGGCAGCCCTGGCCCAGGAAGGCAGAACAAAGGATTTCCTCTGTAGAGGGAGTAACACCCTCTCCCTTTGGAAATAGGTGTTAAGGCTGGGGAGGAGTAGCCTCCCCCTGCCTCTGGAAATGCTTTGATGGCTGGTGCCCATCTCTGCATAAGCCAGTCTACACTGGTTCAGGAATCCCCCAGCCCTGCTCTGGCGTGAAACTGGACAAAGGAAAGGGGAGTGACCACTCCCCTGACCTGCACCTCCCAGGGGAGGTGCCCAGAGCTCCTCCAGTGTGTCCCAGACCTCTGCCATCTTGGAAACAGAGGTGTTTGTGGCACACTGGGCTGCTCTGAGTGGCCAGTGCCAGCAGGTGACGCCAGAGGCCCCTTCTGATAGGCTCTTACCTCTCTTGGTAGCCAATCCTCCTTCCTAGGTAGCCAAACCTCCTTTTCCGGCTAGTTAGGGTCTCTGCTTTGGGGATCTCCCCAGATAACGAATGCAAGAGCTCACCAGAGTTCCTCTGCATCGCCCTCTTCACCTTCTGCCAAAGGATCGACCGCTGACTGCTCAGGACGCCTGCAAAACCGCAACAAAGTAGCAAGACGACTACTAGAAACCTTGTATCACTTTATCCTGCCAGCTTTCTCGACTGTTTCCAGGTGGTGCATGCTCTGGGGGTAGCCTGCCTCCTTTCTGCACCAGGAGCTCTGAAGAAATCTCCAGTGGGTCGACGGAATCTTCCCCCTGCAACCGCAGGCAACAAAAGACTGCATCACCGGTCCTCTGGGTCCCCTCTCAGCACAATGAGCGTGGTCCCTGGAACTCAGCAACTCTGTCCAAGTGACTCCCACAGTCCAGTGACTCTTTAGTCCAAGTTTGGTGGAGGTAAGTCCTTGCCTCCCCCACGCTAGACTGCATTGCTGGGTACCGCGTGATTTGCAGCTGCTCCGGCTCCTGTGCACTCTTCCAGGATTTCCTTTGTGCACAGCCAAGCCTGGGTCCCCGACACTCTAGCCTGCAGTGCACAACCTTCTGAGTTGTCCTCCGGCATCATGGGACTCCCTTTTGTGACTTCGGGTGGACTCCGGTTCACTTTTCTTCTAAGTGCCTGTTCAGGTACTTCTGCGGGTGCTGCCTGCTTTTGTGAGGGCTCCCTGACTTGCTGGATTCCCCCTCTGTCTCCTCATCCAAGTGGCGACATCCTGGTCCCTCCTGGGCCACAGCAGTATCCAAAAACCCTAACCGCGACCCTTGCAGCTAGCAAGGCTTGTTTATGGTCTTTCTGTGTGGGAACACCTCTGCAAGCTTCTTCATGACATGGGACATCCATCCTTCAAGGGAGAAGTTCCTAGTCCTCTTCGTTCTTGCAGAACACCAAGCTTCTTCCAACAGGTGGCAGCTTCCTTGCACCCTCAGCTGGCATTTCTTGGGCTCCTGCCCACTCTCGACACTGTCGCGACTATTGAACTTGGTCCCCTTGTCTTACAGGTACTCAGGTCCGGAAATCCACTGTTGTTGCAGTGCTGGTGTTTGTTCTTCCTGCAGAATCCCCCTATCACGACTTCTGTGCTCTCTGGGGGTAGTAGGTGCACTTTACACCTACTTTTTAGGGTCTTGGGGTGGGCTATTTTTCTAACCCTCACTGTTTTCTTACAGTCCCCGTGACCCTCTACAAGCTCACATAGGTTTGGGGTCCATTTGTGGTTGGCATTCCACTTTTGGAGTATATGGTTTGTGTTTCCCCTATACCTATGTGCTCCTATTGCAATCTACTGTAACTTTACACTGCTTGCATTACTTCCTTTTGCTGTTACCTACATAATTTTGGTTTGTGTACATATATCTTGTGTATATATCGTATCATCATACTGAGGGTACTCACTGAGATACTTTTGGCATATTGTCATAAAAATAAAGTACCTTTTTAGTTTTAGTACTTCTAAAAGTAGTATTGTGTTTTCTTATGATGTTGTGCATATGACACCAGTGGTATAGTAGGAACTTTACATGTCTCCTAGTTCAGCTTAAGTTGCTTTGCCATAGCTACCTTCTATCAGCCTAAGCTGCTAGAAACACCTCTTCTACACTAATAAGGGATAACTGGACCTGGCACAAGGTGTAAGTACCTCTGGTACCCACAACAAGCCAGGCCAGCCTCCTACAACACATGCTTGTTACGTTGAAGTATTCTTCTCCATTTAGCCTAGGGTGGATGGTAGACATATCTGCAAAAATGAGTACAATGTCTAAATAATTTAAGTACACTCCACTCAAGTCTCATTAATGGCATTTATAAAAATGTTTAAATACAGACATATATAATATAGTTACAATGCTAGTAAGTTTGATCATGTTAGTGACATAGGGCCTGATTTAGATCTTGATGGAGGGGTTACTCCAATGGGTTGGATATCTCGTCTGCTGTATAATGATCTCCACAGGATTTTATAACACAAATCCATCCAACTACAGGTGTATTAAAGCATATGTCTCTTGTACTGTGGTGGACGGATGTATGTCTAATTTGTGATGGAGTGTCCCGTACATAACAGTCTACAGATGGGGTACAGTGGTTTTTAATTCACAAACAGTTCTGCACTGAGTAAATGTTAACGTCCTTTAAAATTTGCACATTAGCAATTATTGGACATGACATGCACTATTAACCTTCCTCGTAGAAATTGAGAACATTTTTTACATTTTGGTATTTCTCTATGTACTGTTTAATTGATGTTTACATATGTCTGCTTTCAGCTTCCTCTGAGGGAGGCTCTGGCACCCTTCTGGGGTCCGTCAGGAGGGCCTCTGGGAGTCAGAAGGTGGTATGACTGAGAAATAAAATCTCAATGGCACTGAGGAGTCTGCCAGGAAGTCACTTTCCATCAGAATCTGAGCCCTCTGGCTGGCCTGCTCTTCGAGTGGTGGCTGAACCATCTAAGGCCACAACATCTGCTCCTGTGATGGCCACCACCATGCCACCAGCCCCAACCCCATGCCTGTCTCCTCTGTACTAAGCCAGCACACTGTCCATAAATAAACTGGGGCTGGGGATCTCCAACCCCGTGCCTCCAATCCCACAAGCTTGTGAGTCAGAGGAGGCACTGGAGGCTCATAAGAACCTCTCTATGTGTTTGACGGCATTGTATCATCATCCATGGTATCAGTCAATAGGTGGCTCAAGTGATTTCAATCCTGGATGATATGCACTCTCTCCTATCTGCTGCACAGAAATGTCTAGTCTCTTATAGTCCCTCCTCTGATACCAGTACAGCCACCTCACCTGTCCTTATTACTCATTCTGACCCCGTTCCAAAATCTGACCTCATGTCAACACTTGACCCCATTCCAAAACCCACTCAAAATTTCCCTTGCTGCCAAAATTATTCCATGTTCCTACACTATTACACCTGCCCCTATGTCTCCCCATACCTGGCAAAACTCCCATACCCCTGACATAAATGTTAATCACCAGAGACCCCAGGCCCTGTCCACCATTAAAAAATCCTAAAATCCGAACCTTGTCCCAACACATATGTTATCAAAGTAACATCAGTTTCAAAAGTGTGGGGAGCACATGGAGGAGGACATTGCAGAAAATATTGGGACGCAATCACAACACCTGGAAGTAATTACAAAAAACCTATGATAGGACAAAGGGGGTGATTCTAACCCTGGCGGTCGGTGATAAAGCGGCGGCCAACCCGCCAACAGGCTGGCAGTCCAAAAAATGGAATTCTGACCCTGGCGGGAACCGCCAACACAGCCTGCCACATTAACACTCCGCCCGCCACGGCGGTACAGACAAACAGCGCGGCGGTCACCGCCAACAGACAGGCGGCAGACAATGTACCGCCCACAGTATCATAACTCACCAATCCGCCACCTTTTCCGGAGCGGGAGCCCTGCCGATAAAAACACGGCGGAAACAGACTATGAACGGGAAAACGCTCACCTCTACGCACTCCACGAGGAAGGAGGACAGCATGGAACCCGAATTAAACATCCTACCTGCTCTCGTCTACCTGCTCATCTACCACGAGTACGAACGCCGGCGCAGATGACAACGGTGAGTACTGCACCTACGACACACGGGAGGGGGGAGGAGGAAAGCTTACGGCACACACATATGCGACCCCCACCCCCCCAAACTATGTACACACCAATGCAGAGCAACAAGTCACAGTGACACCACCCAAACCCCCCTGAAAAATGCAAAGACATAATTAAATTGTGAATAAAAATTTATGTACAAAATAGGCTCTGAAAAGTAATGGTCAACTAGCCAAAAAATCAATATCAAAATAATTCTATATACAGTGCAATGGATAACCAAGGCAATTAGTCCTGCACATCAAAAGAAAATCGAAGTGTCCGTGGGCCAAAGTGTAACAACACAAGGGCAAAGCCCACACAGGAGACCTGAGTCCTCTGGAGAGAACACTGCAGGGGCATTTGATGAAAAAACTACAGGCACCTCAGGGGGAAAGGAAGGGGGGGGCACCACAGCCACATGAGTCCACGACGCCAGATCGACGAAGGGGCCACCATGCCTACTGTGCCATCCTGGGGAGTGCAAAGCCACAGTCTCTCAAGTCTCTACAGTAGGTGGGTTGCCCACTGTTCCATCCTGGGGAGTGCAAAGCCACAGTCTCTCAAGTCTCTACAGTTGGTGGGTTGCCCACTGTGCCATCCTGGGGAGTGCAAAGCCACAGTCTCTCAAGTCTATACAGTAGGTGGGTTGCCCACTGTTCCATCCTGGGGAGTGCAAAGCCACAGTCCATCAGGTGGATTACAGTCTCCACTGGTCAAGGAGGAGGCATGGTGGGCACAGTGAACCGTTAACAGTGCATGCAGGAAGGGCCCAGCGGAGCGGTGCTTGAGATGGCGGTGCCCAGCGGAGCGGTGCTTGACAGGAAGGGCCCAGCGGAGCGGTGCTTGAGACGGCGGGGCCCAGCGGAGCGGTGCTTGACAGGAAGGGCCCAGCGGAGCGGTGCCTGAGACGGCGGGGCCCAGCGGAGCGGTGCTTGACAGGAAGGGCCCAGCGGAGCGGTGCTTGACAGGAAGAGCCCAGCGGAGCGGTGCATGAGACGGCGGGGCCCAGCGGAGCGGTGCTTGACAGGAAGGGCCCAGCGGAGTGGTGCTTGACAGGAAGGGCCCAGCGGAGCGGTGCTTGAGACGGCGGTGCCCAGCGGAGCGGTGCTTGACAGGAAGGGCCCAGCGGAGCGGTGCTTGACAGGAAGGGCCCAGCGGAGCGGTGCTTGAGACGGCGGGGCCCAGCGGAGCGGTGCTTGACAGGAAGGGCCCAGCGGAGCGGTGCCTGAGACGGTGGGGCCCAGCGGAGCGGTGCTTGACAGGAAGGGCCCAGCGAAGCGGTGCTCGAGACGGCGGGGCCCAGCGGAGCGGTGCATGAGACGGCGGGGACCAGCGGAGCGGTGCTTGACAGGAAGGGCCCAGCGGAGCGGTGCTTGAGACGGCAGGGCCCAGCGGAGCGGTGCCTGACAGGAAGGGCCCAGCGGAGCGGTGCCTGAGACGGCGGGGCCCAGCGGAGCGGTGCTTGACAGGAAGGGCCCAGCGGAGCGGTGCTTGAGACGGCGGGGCCCAGCGGATCGGTGCATGAGACGGCGGGGCCCAGCGGAGCGGTGCTTGACAGGAAGGGCCCAGCGGAGCGGTGCTTGAGACGGCGGGGCCCAGCGGAGCGGTGCTTGACAGGAAGGGCCCAGCGGAGCGGTGCTTGACAGGAAGGGCCCAGCGGAGCGGTGCATGAGACGGCGGGGCCCAGCGGAGCGGTGCTTGACAGGAAGGGCCCAGCGGAGCGGTGCTTGAGACGGCGGGGCCCAGCGGAGCGGTGCATGAGACGGCGGGGCCCAGCGGAGCGGTGCTTGACAGGAAGGGCCCAGCGGAGCGGTGCTTGACAGGAAGGGCCCAGCGGAGCGGTGCTTGAGGCGGCGGTGCCCAGCGGAGCGGTGCTTGACAGGAAGGGCCCAGCGGAGCGGTGCTTGACAGGAAGGGCCCAGCGGAGCGGTGCTTGAGACGGCGGGGCCCAGCGGAGCGGTGCTTGACAGGAAGGGCCCAGCGGAGCGGTGCTTGAGACGGCGGGGCCCAGCGGAGCGGTGCATGAGGCGGCGGGGCCCAGCGGAGCGGTGCTTGACAGGAAGGGCCCAGCGGAGCGGTGCTTGAGACGGCGGGGCCCAGCGGAGCGGTGCTTGACAGGAAGGGCCCAGCGGAGCAGTGCTTGAGACGGCGGGGCCCAGCGGAGTGGTGCTTGACAGGAAGGGCCCAGCGGAGCGGTGCTTGACAGGAAGGGCCCAGCGGAGCGGTGCATGAGACGGCGGGGCCCAGCGGAGCGGTGCTTGAGACGGCGGGGCCCAGCGGAGCGGTGCTCTTCTGCACGGCGGGGCCCTGTTCAGCGGTGCTCTTCTGCACGGCGGGGCCCTGTTCAGCGGTGCTCTTCTGCACGGCAGGGCCCTGTTCAGCGGTGCTCTTCTGCACGGCGAGGCCCTGTTCAGCGGTGCTCTTCTGCACGGCGGGGCCCTGTTCAGCGGTGCTCTTCTGCACGGCAGGGCCCTGTTCAGCGGTGCTCTTCTGCACGGCGGGCCCTCTTCAGCGGTGCTCGTCCAGTAAGTCAAGGGAGCCAGACCTGGCCTGGACTCCCTGCTCAGTCGCCCTCCGACCGTGCTGTTGCTGGACCCTTCGGTGACGGAGTCCTGGGCCCTTTGGTGTCCTCCCTAACACCCGGGATGGGGCTTGTGGGCCCCTCCTGCTCCGCGCTCCTGCTGGCTGACTTCTCCGCCCTGCTGCCCTTTCGCTCCTTAGATGGGGCTCTCGGGCCCTTGCCTCCCCTAGATGTTGTGGCTGGTGAAGTGGGCGAACTTTGCTCCTTGGGGGCAGCCGTGTCAGTCCTCTCACAGCGGCCCTTTAGTTTCCTGGTCCTCTTGCCTGGGGGGGTGCTGGCTGTCCCCTTGCTGCTGATTGAAGTGTCACTGCTGGCAAAGGGTGGACTCCAGAACCCATGCACCACAGTGACACTTGAAGCTGGGCTGGTGGTGGCTGAGGTGCTCTTGGGACTCTTTGCAGATGGAGGGGGTGGGTCAGTGGAGGGCAAGAGGTTAAGATTAGCGAGGAAAAGTTTTTTAGGACCAAGGTAAAGGGTAGGAGAAGTGGTGATGGGAGTGGAGGAAGAGGATGTGGTTGTAGGAAAGTCAGGTGTGCTGTCTTTGGGTGCAGGTGCTTGTGCTGGAGGCTGTCTTGAGGTGGATGGCTGTTGGGTGGGTGTCTGCCTGCGTTTGTGTGTCTTGGAAGAGGGGGTGACAGACACAGTGGGAGAGGACACAGGGGACGTGTAAATGGTAGTGGGGGTGGTGACTGCACGTGTGCGGACTGTACTGGAGGGTGTGCTGGTGATGGAAGCACTGGCTGATGGTGGTGTGCATGCAGGTGTGAGTGTAGACGTCACAGGGAGGGAGGAGGGAGACGAGGAGGAGGGGGACACAGAGGTGGTAGTGACTGTTGGAATGTCTGCATCTGGGTGTTGCTTGCATGAATGCTTGTGGGTTCTGTGGTGCTTGTGTCTGGATGAGCTGCCCTTGGGTGTTGAGGTGTGTGCAGGCTGGTCTGATGGTGTGGATGGGATAGGCTGAGGAACAGGAGACAGAGACAGGGTGGAGGCAGTCAGAAGAGGGAGGCTGGAAACAGGGACAATGGCTGCCGTCAGTGCTGAGGCCAGAGCATTGAACGATCGTTGATGGGCAGCCTGACCTGAATGAATGCCCTCCAGGTAGGCATTGCTCCGATGCACCTCCCTTTCTACCCCCTGGATGGCATTCAAAAGGGTAGTCTGCCCAACAATGATGGTCTGAAGGAAGTCAATGACCTCCTCACTGAGGGCAGCAGGGGTAACAAGGGCAGGGGCTGAGGTGCCTGGGGCGAAGGAGACGCCCGCCTTCCTGGGCGAGCGCGCACGGAGCGTAGGCTGAGGGGCTGCTGGGAGGGCGGGGCTGGTGCGCTGGGTGGCGGCTGTACCTGTAGAGGCGGGGGGCCCGGATGTTGCCGCCACCGCTAGGGAGATCCCATCCGAGGACGTGACGGTGTCGCTGGTGTCACTACCGGTCCCCGTTGTGGTGCTCCCCTCGCCCTCCGGATCACTGGTGCCCTCGGTGTCTGTTCCTGGGCCCACCGGGGCCTTGTGACTTGCAGCTCCCTCGTGCTCCGATGCCAATTCTCCTCCGCCTGATGATGCTAATGCACACATGCACAAGAAGATGAAGAAGAAGGGTGGGGGGAGAAAAACGAAGACCAGGTTGAGTGCATGCAATGTCAACACCGTTGGCGGAGAGGACAGACACAGGAGCCTCATGCACTAAGCCGCGCATTCGGGGTACACTACTCAGTACTTCTGACTAGGACAACAGGTCTAGAGACGACAAACACGCACATGTGTGATGCTGGACCATCGATAGCTGTACTTGTCACCCTACAGAGGTGGGGGCCGGGAGCACAGGGCCATGCCTAAAGGAGAGGACTACACTACAGAAAGCGCCCTGGCCTAATGTCACCCACAACCCTCCTCCCCCACCCAGACGCCTCCACTGCGCAGAGAGATAGCAGAATGTGCTGATACTCACCCCCTTGTGTCTGCTGTGATGTCCTCAAGCGCCCATCCAAATCAGGGTAGGCCACCGCCAGGATCCGGGACATCAGGGGGGTCAGGGTACGACTGGCACCCCTCCTAGGTTGGGAGGCCATCCCCAGCAGTGACTCGGCGGTCTTCCTGGTCCCGTGGCGGATGTCCTCCCACCTCTTGCCGCAGTGGGTGCCCCGTCTGACGTGGACCCCCAGGGCCCGGACTTCCTTGGCGATGGCACGCCAAATGTCCACTTTCTGATGGGCGCTGACCTATTTGACATGTACAGGGTGGGAAGGAAAAATTCATCAATTTTCTGCATGTTAGATGCGATTGGCCCCCCTCCCTAACCTTGCCATATGGCACATGCTCTCATCTGTCGTGCGTTGCACTCCTCATTCGCCCCCCACCCCACCAACTTACATCCACCCCACTCCACACAGGCATAGCCCATTCAATGTGCACCCAGTGTACTTACCTGTTGGTCTGGAGGACCGTAGAGTAACGCATACTGGGGGAGGACCCCATCCACAAGTTTCTCCAACTCCTCAGACGTGAAGGCAGGGGCCGTTTCCCCAGTCGCAGCAGCTATTGTCACTTCCAGACCGAGGTCACAGCAGCACTTGCAGTATAGGTCCTCTCCTGTGGATGATCAGGTCTCGAGTGATTAAGCAGATAGAAAATGGCGGTCACGCCCGCGGCGGTGCGTCCCGCGGCGGTGCGTACCGCGACCGCCGGCGCACCTCGTCATTGGCTTCTGAAACCCATAGGCTTCAATGTTAGCCAATGCGGCTTCGTATAGCGGTCTTCGACCGCCTACCGCCACGGTGTGCCACGCCAGCGCATTGACCTCACATCCCATTGTCCCACTTCACAGGTCAGGCAATCGCCATTTCAAGGGCCCACATGGCATAATTTGTACTGCGTCACACAGGCCTAGGCCTTGCATTGCCACACATACACGCCTTTCAATACATAGATAATCGTGTGCTCGGCATGCTGTGGTGAACGTACCTGTGATTTGCTTGACTCTGTGCTCCATGTTGTCCTTCCTAGGCACCGTCCGCTGGGACTTGCAAGGAGAAGGATGAATCCTCGCGTGTACCCGACCGCTGGTGGACCTGTCGACAATGGAAGAACGCCATATCATACTACGATACCGACTTGACCGAGCCACTATACATGAACTGTGTGCCCAGCTGGAGCCAGCCCTGATGTCCCCCATCCGCCAACCCACAGGAATTCCCCCTCTAGTGCAGGTTCTGTCAGTCCTCCATTTTTTGGCAAGTGGCTCATTCCAGACAACAGTGGCCATGTCATCTGGAATGTCTCAGCCTATGTTTTCTAAAATTTTGTCTAGAGTGTTGTCTGCCCTGACAAAACACATGCGGAGCTACATTGTATTCCCTGAGGAGGTTGATTTGGCCACTGTGAAGGGTGATTTTTATGCCCTTGGACATATCCCAAACATAATTGGTGCCATTGATGGGACCCATGTGGCTTTAGTACCCCCAAAAGACGATGAGCAGGTGTACAGAAACAGGAAAAGTTACCATTCTATGAACGTCCAGGTGGTCTGTTTGGCTGACCAGTACATCTCCCATGTGAATGCCAAGTTCCCTGGGTCAGTGCATGACGCGTATGTGATGCGTAATAGCAGCATCCCTTATGTGATGGAACAGCTACAGAGACAACGTGTGTGGCTAATTGGTGACTCTGGTTACCCCAACCTGCCTTGGCTATTGACCCCAGTGAGGAATCCCCGGACCAGGGCAGAGGAACGGTACAATGAGGCCCATGGGCGAACTAGGAGGATCATAGAAAGAACCTTTGGCCTCCTGAAGGCCAGGTTTAGGTGCCTGCAAATGACAGGGGGATCCCTGATGTACTCACCAAAGAAGGTGTGCCAGATCATCGTGGCCTGCTGTATGCTTCACAATCTGGCATTGCGACGTCAGGTGCCTTTCCTGCAGGAGGATGGTCCAGATGGTGGTGTTGAAGCAGCTGTGGAGCCTGCGGAGAGTGAAGAGGAGGAAGACGAAGAGGACGACCCAGACAACAGGGACAGAGTTATCCAACAGTATTTTCAGTAGCACACAGGTAAGAATCACCCACGCCATTTAACATTTACTGAAAGCCCCCTGCATCTTTACTTTGTGTATTTCCCCCCAGTTCTTTTAAACTGATGTTTGATTTTCCCTTCCCTTTTCAGTGCTGTATGACCCACTGCGTGACTTCTGCTTGGTTAGCCCATGGACTAATGCTTATTGACATCGGTATGTTGTCATCACAAAAATAACAGAACATTATTGATCAGTAATGTGTTATACATTTGTAAATAATACAGGCTGACTCCTGAATGATTTCAGTGCAATGAGTGATTTATTTTTAGTGCTAGATATTGGTACATGATATTAAAACGGTGATGGGTGAGGGTGGAGTTATGTCCATGGCAGAGCCCAGTTCTCAGTTTCACAGGTGCATTTTCCATATGCCTGTGGAAGGATGGAGCAGGAGCAGTTCAAGGTTGGACAGGATGACACTGTGGGACAGTGGGATGACATCAGGGGGTATCTTATGCTGGCGGGGGTCTTGGCATCCTACTCTGTCTTCCTGTGAGATCTCAGGTTCCTCTTGCGGGGTGGTTGTTCTTCAGCAGGAGGTGGGGTTCTGGTGGGCCGTCATTCTGTGGGGGCCTCCTGACCACTAGCGCCGGCAGAGGTGGTAGGCTGTTCCTGGCTAGTGACAGGGGCCCTTTGTGGTGCCACATGGTCCCGCAATGTGGTTTCTATCCGGTTGAGGGCCTGGACTATGGTCCCCATAGCGGTAGCGATGTTCCTGAGTTCATTGCTGAACCCCATGTACCGTTCCTCCTGCTGTGCCTGGATCTCGGTGAACCTGGCCAGTACCGTCGCCATCGTCTCCTGGGAGTGATGGTATGCTCCCATGATGGTGGTGAGGGCCTCTTGGAGAGTGGGTTCCCTGGGCCTGTCCTCCCCGCCCTGTCGCACAGCAGCCCTCCCAGTTGCCCTGTTTCCCCGGGCCTCTGTCCCCTGGACGGTGTGCCCACTACCACTGCCCCCAGGTCCCTGTTGTTGTTGGGGTGTTGGGTCAGCCTGGGTGCCCTGTAGTGGCGGACACACCGCTGATTGACGCGTCCGCGAGACAGAGGCATGGGCCCGCTGGGTGGGAGCTGTGCTGGTGTTCCCAGAGGGGGTTGGGTCTGCTGTGGCCTGTGTCTGTGTGTGGGGAACCGACTGTCCAGAGGTCCCCGATGGTCTGGGCTGGTCATCAGGTTCTAGGTCGACAGAGCTGCTGTCCTCGCTGGGGGCCTGTTCTGGGGGTGGGATGGACAAATCTGGACCCTCCGTGGCGGTGTTTTGGCGTTCGGGCCCTGCAGGGGTAAAGGAGTATGGTTATTGTTTCTGTGTGTGCCATGGCGTGCATTTTGAGTGCCCTTGTCCCCCAGTGCTGGCATTCCCTTGTGGGAGGTGTTGTGAGGGTGGTGGGGGGGTGTATGGGTATGTGCAATGGTCATGCTTTGGTGGTGGCTGTCTATGGTTTGTGTTGGCATTCAGGGGTTGGTGTTGTTTAGGGTGGGTTGTGCTGGTGAGACATTGGCAGGGAGGTTGTGTGCTGGGGGGTTGAGATTGGGGGTGGGGGGGGTTGGCATGCTGGTGGTTGGGGGGGGGGTGAAGTAGTTGAGATTCGACTTACCAGAGTCCATTCCTCCGTGTACTCCAGCGAGGCCATCAGGATGTTTACTACCTCTTGCTCCCATGCTGTGAATTGGGGTGGAGTGGGTGGGGGTCCGCCGCCAGTCTTCTGCACAGCGATGTTGTGTCGCGACACCATCGAGCGCACCTTCCCCCGTAGGTCGTTCCATCGCTTTCTGATATCTTCCCGATTTCTGGGATGCTGTCCCACAGCGTTGACCCTGTCTACGATCCTTTGCCATAGCTCAGCCTTCCTTGCTATAGTGGTGTGCTGCACCTGTGTGCCGAAGAGCTGGGGCTCAACCCTTATAATTTCCTCCACCATGACCCTGAGTTCTTGGTCCGAGAACCTGGGGTGTCTTTGGGGTGCCATGGGGTGGTGTGGATGAGGTGTGGGGTGGTGTTTGTGGTGATGTGCGTGGTGATATGTGGTGATGTGTGCGTAAATGTGGTGTGGGTGATGAAGTTGGGTTCCTGTGTGTGTTGGGGTTTTCGATTGCTGTGCTCGCTCTCTCTATCTCTATCTCTATCGCCTTCTCTCCGATTTCCAACTAGTGGGGGTTTGTGGGTGATGTGGGTGTGTGTTTTATAGTTGATTGGATGTGTGGGAGTGTTGTTTGTATGTGTGTCAGGTGTGTGTATTTCAAATTGTCCAATGTGGCTGTGTTTTGGAGCTGTGTGTATTTTGAGCGCGACGGTGTGTACCGCCAATGGAATACCGCGGTTGAAAGACCGCCGCGTGGATTCGTGGGTCAGAATGGCATGGGCGTGTTTGTGTTGGCGTGATGGTGGAGGTTTGGTCATCTCCAGTTTTCCGCGGCCCGCTGATGAGGCGGCCTTCCTTGGATGTCGGATTTTTGGCGGTTTCACAGTTGGTGGTCAGAATGACCGTGGCGGTTTACCGCGGCCGCGGCGGTAGAATGGCGGACTTCTGACCGGAGGTAAGGGCCTTTTACCGCTGAGGTCAGAATGACCCCCAAAGTTTTTTGCGCCACCCTGGACTTTCATTTGTAATAATTTTTAATTACATTGATTTACCCAAGGCAGAAGGTTTTTGTTGTCCCTTGTTATATTAGTTATAAAAAGTTGATATTGATCCTTTTGTGTCTGTTGTTAATTTGTAGATATTGGGCCAGATGTATAAGGCCCTAGCACCTCCTTGCACCACACTAGCGTCATTTTTTAATTCTAATGTGGCTCAAGGAGGCAATATGTACCGCGCTGTGTCTAAAAAGTGGCACAGTTCATGCATTGCGCCACTTTGCAACCCCTTGCGCCAAATTATGCCTTCGTCTGGCACAATGTATGCAAGGAGGGCATTCCAGTGTTAAGAGGCCCGCAAAAATGGCACAGTGAAATCTGCAAGAATTCACAGCACCATTTTTGGTGTCATTTTTAATGTCTGCTCAGAGCAGGCATTAAAATGACGCACATATATTAACCTATGGGCCTCCTTACACTTTGCTCCACCAGCATCAACATTTTTGATGCTAGTGGAGCAAAGCACCACAATAGTGTCAAAAATTCTAACGCTATTGGCCTAACATATTATAAATACGGTGCACACATGGTGTAGTTAGGTGGGGCAAGGGTGACGCAAGAAAACATTCTCATCGGTACTGAAGCGCCAATTTCTTGTAAATCTGGCCCATTGTTTGTTATAGAAAATGTTATCATATTTGATATATGTGTTTGCTTGTTTCAATAAGCTGCTTATGTTAACAATTTGCTTCCATTTCCAGGTTTTAAGATTTCCTGTGTGTTGTGTTGTAGGAGATGTAGTTCATTCCCATCCCACATGTTAAAGGAACTGAGAGTGGTAGTGTGAGATGTGTTGGGTCTTAGGCCTTTGGCCTATGTGCTATTGAGTCTTGTGCTTGTTGACATATGAGCGAGCACGAGACTCAACGGAATGTCGGGGAATAGAATGTGGATGATGGGAGGGGACAGTTGGAAGAGAAGCTGGTGTGTATCGTCCTGCTTAATTCAATTAAACTTACTTTGCAACAACAACTTTGTATTGGCGATGAGCATCAGAAGTTAGGACAATCCTTAAATCCATGCGTGCAGCTTGCAGAGGTTTGGACAGTCTTTCCTAATCAGGGGGAAGCACCCTGGGCTGAAGGTGTGTTTCTTCCTTTCAGAGCCCGCCGGAGTGAAGAAGGCCTGCTTGGATTCCAGACGCCATTGGCCTGTGTCGGCGGTGTCAGCGGCCAGGGGTGCTGTGGTTTGGGGGTGCGGACTCAAAGTCTGGGAGTCCCAAGAGCAGGGGGGCATGAGATCTGTGTGCGCCCGTGTCGGAGCAGCAGCGCTCGCATGTTGGAGCAGCACGTTTGTTGTTGTGGAAACCTTCTGGACTGGGTACTCTGCGTGTGGACGTCAGGGCCACTCCTCTGCCATTTTTATTATGCTACAGACTGTCAATGCGTGTACCGCGTCATCGGTTGCTTGGCAGAAAAGTGCAGACTGCTTCAGTGGTTGCTTGGCAACGCCGCACGATAAAAGTTATAAAGGACAAAAGTGTTAACGGTGACACGCACAACACATTGTATAAAGCGTGTTATTGTTCTGTGCTGCTTACACACTGTGTGTCAATTACACACGATCCTGAAGGCATCCAGTTCCCCTTGACAACTACACCATCTTAAATTGAGTTTTACACTGTACTATTTTGATACTGGGGCATTTTGCCATGATACAAACGGTGACACGCACACCCTAAAAGTTTAGGCTTTTCATATTGGTATCATTGGTGTCACTTGATATTTTTACGTCATGCAACTCTCCATTGTACCACCTCCTGTTTTTACACCGGACCCTGCTTCTTCAGAATCAGACTTGGAATTGTGGAAAGAGGGGTTTGAAGCATTTCTTGATGCATTGGACGGCGATTCTTTTACACAGTTTGCCATTCTTCGACAGTGTTTAGGATCAGAAGGTGGGAAGATTTTGAAACACATTCCCCAAGAAGTTGCCATTTAGGAGAATGAGAGGGAGATGGATGAATTGATGGATGCTCTTCAGCCTTAAAGTCTCTTGATTCTAGATTTAAAGCATGTAAGATCGTCATTAAGGAGAGACACAAGTTTTACAAAAAAGTTCAAATTTCAGGTGAACCTGTTGCGAGTTTTGTGGGTGCTTTGAGAATTTTAGCTGTATCATGTGATTATAAAGCATGTGAAAATGAAATGATACAAGATCAACTTGTTAAAAAAACGAACATCAGGAGGGTGTAAGAAACTTTTATCAACACCAAACTTAACATTAGAAAAAGCAGTGGAAATAGCTATTAGAATAGAAAACACAACATCTTATATGGAACAAATGAACATGTCTGATTCAAAAGGGTCACAACAGTGTATATCCTTGGTTAAACAGAAGGCTAAGGAAAATTACACCAGAGATAGGCCAGAGCCATTTTGCAAAAAGGAACATTTTAGAAAATCTGAATGCTATAGGTGTGGTAGCATGTTCCATTTAGGAAATGCGAGTGTCTGTCCAGCATTGGATACAAAATGGTCCAAGTGCTTTAAAAAGGGTCATTTCCCTAGAGTATGTAAAGCAAAAGGCAAATCTGCACCTAGCAAGGGTAGCAAAGTTCTCAGGGTACTTAATGATAATGTTAGTGCTAATGAGGCAACCACCAGCAAGAAAGATGAAATACTAACTATTACTAGCATATCTGAATCGAGTGATGTGGTGTAACTTCTAATAGAACTAGAAGACCTCATTTATAAATGGAAACGAGATAAGGGTAATGGCTGATTCAGGTTCGCTGTATACTCTTTTGAGTGAGAGAAAATAGAAAGAGTGTTTGATCACATAAAACGTAAGGATTCTAGCATAAGACCTATTGGTTATGGAGGAAAACATAAAGAGGTGTTGGGTAAGTATGAAGCTGAATTCAATTTTCAAGGAAGTATGTCAAAAGGAACTGTGTATGTTTCAAAAGATGATACATGATTGTTGGGTGGAATGATCAAAAGAAAGTTGGAATTTTACTTGCTCCAAAAAATCCTGTCCAAGTAATTTTAAGCATGGATTACAAGCAAGTGCTTTCTGTTAAAGGTAGAACATGGGAAGATGCGTTTCCTGGTGTATTCCGGGAAGCACTTGGGATGTTCAAGGGTTTCACACAAAAAATTAAGTTAGCAGAAAATGCAATTCCTAAGGTACATAAAGTTCGGAGAGTACCTTTAGCTTTACGAGCGGAGTTAAGGAAAGAGCTTGACAAGTTGTGCAAACAGGATGTTATTGAAAGAATAGAAGCTTCTGATTGGGTTGCTCCAATTGTAATTGCTCGCAAAGCCAACGGGTCTATGCGTAGGTGTGTGGACTTGCGGGATCTTAATGCACAAATTTGGATAGATCGTCATGCCTTACCTGACATCACTGAGATGTTATCCACCTTTAAGAATGGCAGTAGATATAGTTTGTTGAATATGGCTTCTGCGTACCATCAGATCAATCTACACCCTGACTCAAGACATTTTACGGTGTTTATCACACCCGAAGGTTTGTTCCAATTTAAACGAATGCCATTTGGTTTGGCATCGTCTTCTGCTGTATTTCAGAGGGTTGTGGATAATTTGTTTGATCTGGAGGGAATCATTGCATTCCAAGATGATATCTTAGTTTTTGGGAAGGATCAAATTAAACATGGTGAGAGGTTGCAACAAGCCTAGTCAATCTTAAAAGACAAGGGGATCACTCTCAAGGCAAACAAATGTAAATTTAACACTAGGTTATAGAATATCTGAACAAGGAGTAGAACCTAAGGCAAGCTTAGTTAAAGCAATTGAGGATTTCCAATCCTCTGGCAATAAAGATTAAGTCAGGTCTTTTATGGGATTGATTGAATTCTATGCCAGATTTGTCCCTAATTGTGCCGAAAATAGCCGTTATATAAGGAATCTTTTAAAGAAAAATGTCAAATTTGAGTGGTTTGCAAAGTGTGAGCAAGAATTTCTGATCATAAAAAAGGTTTCACATTCCATTCTGTTAAATCCGTTCAACACAAGGGATGAAATAGTGATCATGACTGCTGCCAGCCAGAAAGGGTTGGGTGCTATTTTGTTGCAACATGCCAGGTAAGGATGACGTGATTCCTTTTGCGTCGCGAAGTTTGAGAGGTGCTGAATCTACTTATTCAACCATAGAAAGAGAAGACCTTGCATGTTGGTGTGTGATTATGCACTTCAAAGCTTATTTGTGGGGCATGCATTTTACTGTCAGGGTAGGTCAGAAACCTCTTGTGCAGTTGTTCTCTACTAGAGGTGTGCAACATGCTACTCCCAGAATAGCAAAATGGCATTACAGATCACAAACGTATGATTATCACATTGAATATGTGCCTGGAGCTACAAATTTAATTGCAGATTGTCTTTCTCATCTTCCGAGTGTGTGCATAAATAAGGAGGATGAAGAAGGGATCGGAGAGGATGATGAATTGCTGTGCACCAGAGATTACCACCTGGAAGGTGCTGTGACTGAAGGTGAGTGGAGGGAAGCGCGTGACAATGACGAACAGATAAGTGAAGTTAAACAAGGTATTCTTCAAGGATGGTCCGAGTGGAAACCCAATGGATAAGTAGGCAACGCTTACAAATAAGTTTTTGGTGAGTTTTCAGTTGTCAATCAAATTTTAATGCAGTCTAATGTTCTAGTTGTGCCGGAGAGCATGAGGAACAAGGTACTTACCCTGTCCCATGAAGGACATATAGGAATGCGGGTTATGAAAAGGAGACTCAGTGAGAAATTTTGTTGGCCAGGGATAGATAAAAGTATAGAACACTTTGTGGGAGATTGTTTAATGTGTGCAGTAATGTTACCTAGTCCTGTTGAGGCAATAAGAGGGCCTAACAAACCTTGGAGCAAAATTGCCATAGATATTATTGGTCCTATAGTGCTGTCCAGTGGTGTGGTCGAATATGGTGTGGTATTAATTGATTTTTTCAGCCGTTGGCCAGAGCTAAAATTCATAAAGGTGCCAAATTCTAAAGCAATTATCGAATTCCTAGAATCAGTTTATGATAGGGAGGGAATCCCTGATGAAATATTGACGGATAATGGCTGTCAGTTTACTTCAACTCAGTTTGCTAGTTTTCTGGTACACATGGGCATTAAGCATGTCAAAACTTCGTTGTATCATCCTAGAAGCAATGGTCTTGTGGAACGATTCAATAGAGTCATTAAAGAGAATGTGCAATTAGCTAAGGCCAGTGGTTTAAATTGCAAAGTAGAACTAAATAAATTGTTATATGATGTGCATACTAATCCCAACGCGGATACAGGGGTGTCTCCATTTGTATTATTAAGAGGTAGGGTTCCAGCAATCAAATTAACAAGACAGTGGATGGGTGAGTTCGCCATTGATGGATGCATGATTGAGAGGGTAAGGGAAAGGAGAGAGCAATCTCATAATAAGTATAAAGAGGAACCGAGAAAGACAATTTGTGTGAAGGTGGGAGATTGTGTAAAGGTTAAGAATGCACGTATCATTCATAAAGGAGAGTCAAGATTTCGTTCACCCAAGGTAGTTGAGAAAGTTTGCAAAAATGCAGTTAGATTGGGTGATTGAAGTTGGTGAAATAAGGAAAAGTTGTCAATAGCTCATGAGGTGGAACTTAAGAAATAAAAATGTAAGTACTAGCAATGTCGAGATTGTGGAAGACAAGATGGAAGGTCTAAAACCAAGAGCATCTTCAAGGGATGAGAAGTTGCCTAACAAATATCGAGATTATGAGTTATTTACTTAACTTGTTTCATAGTGTGGCATTGGAGTTTCAATTCATTATTTCTTTTTCAAGATGAATGTGTTCCCACTCATATAAATTTTCTTATGTTGTTTTTAATGTTAATTTTATTATTATGTCATTGTTGATTCTTTATGATCCTTACATTGTGTTCGTTGTTATGTTAAGGGGGAAGATGAGTTGGGTCTTAGACCTTCGACCTATGTGCTATTGAGTCTTGTGCTTGTTGACATATGAGCGAGCAAGAGACTCAATGGAATGTCAGGGAATAGAATGTGGATGACGGGAGAGGACAGTTGGAAGAGAAGCTGGTGTGGGAAGGCTGTATCTTGTATCATCCTGCTTAATCAAATAAACTTACTTTGGAACGACAACTTTCTAAGATGCAAGCACATGTGGCATGCAGAGTGGTAGTGTGTGTGACTACAATTTACTATTTTGTTGTAAAATGTAAGAATACCTTGTGGTGATGAAAGTCACATGAAGTATCTGAAAGCTGAAAGCAGGTGTTGAAAGGATGCACCCATCGGATTTATAGGCCTCCTTACACTTTGCTCCACTAGCGTCAGAATTTTTGATGACAACAGCGTCAAAAATGTTGGCGCTGTTGTTCCTAATACCGCCATGGTGCGCCGTATCTTAAATACAGCATACACATGGTGGTGTTAGGGTGGGTGCTGGGGGGGGTGCAAGAAAAGTGGCCACTTTTCTTAAATCTGGGTCATAGTGAAAGAGAGGTTATAAAAAACAGGTGGGAAAAAGAGCAGAAAGAAAGAAAGGAAGTGAAAGAGGTGAACATGAAATAGGTAGGCCCTTATTATGAGCACCCCAGTGGCACATTCAGTATTTATTGCAACTGATAAACTGCAACCACCCTGGGTTTCAAATTTATCAAGTATGATAAATAGCATCTGCCATTGCACCCATTCAGAGATTTCCTCAGTGATGAGGAATAACATAAGCAAAAACAACAGATGGGGACCAGGGTCAAGACTGATTTGCAAATGTCTGGGTCCAAACTGGTGTGGCATGATGAGCAAAAGTTTCAGCACTCTGTCCATCATCCTGTTTTGTTGATAAAGTTGCCCTTAGTGGGAAGATGATGCTCAGACCTGTGTCCCATGCTCACTGTGCCACTGAAGTCAAACTAGCCTGGCTGACGAAGGGTGATACACTGAAACCGGTCCCAGGATGCTTGTTTCCAGTCCAGAGAGAACCTTGCCTGGCAGTTCGGGCTGAACTGTTCCCATGAGGAACAGAGTCAAGACTGATTTACATATGGCTGAGTCCAAACTGGGGTGGCAAAGTGAGCAAACAAACTATGGATTAAACCCAGATCAGTGGCTAGGGGTGAATGTTTGAAAAGTTTCAGCACCCTGTCCATCTTTTGTGTTGCTAATAGAGGAATTACATAAACCAAAATCTTCTTGTCCTGGCAATTATCAGACCCTTTCTCTCATTAAAGCAAGCTCTGTGAGGCTTTGTGAAGGTAAGCTATGAGGGACATGATGGGGGAGCACCTCTAACTCATTATCACGTCCTTATTAGGAAAACCAGACATAGCTCCATTTGCAACCAAATAACCAATGCTGCTAATTCTTCTGAAAATCTTTTTAAGATACTTAGGGGCTGATTTAAGATCCCCTGGCACCTCCATGATCCAAATTAGCACCATTGTTTTACTTTAATATGGCCCAACAAAGCCAAAACTGCTGCTCCAACTTTACAAAGTGGCGCAATGCATGTATTGAATATATTTTTCTCATCCGGGTGACCTGCGAGGACAGAATCTTGTCCCCAATGTAACACTGTATCCCGTAATTCTTTGGTAGGGCCATACAACTGATAAGCATGGTATAATAAACCCTCTTTTTCATACACATCAGTTGAACAGGGAACCTTGTGTTAGGCTTCCCGTATTTTCTCAAGGAACTCTTGGGAAGTGTACACAGCCACGATCTTTTCTGGGGTATAATGCTCTGATCTGTTCTAGTGCAACATCAGAGGAGAAACCCATCCTAGACAACGTGTCTGCCTTTTGTAGTGTGGTACTGTGGCTATAGGCAATTATGAAGTCAAACTTGTCAAACAATAGAAGCCAACGTAATTGACGAGGTGTCAGGGCCTTGGTTGCGTGTAAAAACTGTAAATTACGGTGTTCTGTGTAAATAGTTACAGTGTGTCTAGCTCCTAGTAGGTGGTGACGCCATTCCTGGAAGGCAAGCTTGATGGCCAGAAGTTCCCACCCGCCACCGTGTAATTTTGCTCTGCGGGTAGCAATTTCTTTGAGAAGTAAGTTACTGGATGGAAATGCCCAGACTCAGGATCTTGTTGGGACAAGACACCACCCACTGCCATTTGGGAAGCATCTGCTTCCACGAAAAATGGCTGAGCCGGGTCGGGATGATAAAGAATGGGTGCTTCAGTGAATGTGTTTTTAAGATGTTGGAAGACTTTCTCAGCTTCTGCATCCCAGAGGACTTTATCCCCCTTTCATAGGAAATGAGTTATGGGCGATACCACAGTAGAAAATTGGGGTAGAAATCTCTGATAAAAATTTGTGAAGCCCAAAAACTGTTGCACTTCCTTGATGGATCTTGGGGCTACCCAATCCAGGATGGCCTGTACCTTGGATCTATCCATGGAAATTCCATCGGGAGTGATCACATATCCCAGGAATTGTACAGTTGTATAGTGAAAAACAAATTTTTCCAGCTTGGTGAAGAGATGATGCTCACGAAGCCATTATAAAACTGTTCTTACATGCCCTATATGTTCCTCAGTGGAAGATGAATAGATCAAAATGTCGTCTATGTATACCACTACACAGATATCCAGAAACTCCTGCAGCACTTCATTGATGAAAAATTGAAATGCTGCAGGAGCGTTACACAACCCGAAGGGCATCATTGTGTACTCGAAAAGTCGAGTTTAGTATAAATGGTCGACTGACGTACCTGATTTAAAAGTACCAAGATCAACGGACGAGGATACCAATTTTTTATGGTCACTTTGTTCACTGCGCGATAATCTCTACAGGCGCGCAGCTCACGATTCTTCTTGGGTAAGAAGAACAATGACAACGATACTGGTGACGTTGAATGACAAATGAAACCCTTAACCATTAGATCATCCAGGTAGTCTCGCAGGTACCGATTCTCAGGCTCAGAAAGAGCATACACCCTACTATGTGGTAGCGTTGCCCCTGGAATCAAGTCTATACGACAATCGTATGACCTATGTGGTGGCAGCTGGGTGGCCTTCTGTTCACTAAAGACATCATGGAAGTCTTTATACTGTATGGTGCAGGAATGGCCAGTGTGTCGTCCGGCCTAATAGCCATACTATGTGTGGACCCACAATGCAAGGGTGTCACTAGTAATGGTTTGTCTTATTAACAGGAGTGCCAGCAATGTTTAGAGTCTAATGTCCCTGTCCTTGCTGCCCAGTGAATTTTGAAATTGTGTAACTGAAGCCAGGGTATCCCCAAAATGGCTCCAAATACTGGGGTATCTATGAGGTCAAACCAAATTTGTTCTGTATAGTTGTTTGCATAAAGCATGGACAAGGGTGTTGTTTGATAAACGATAAGCCCGGAGGACAATTCTGAGCCATCCACGGCTCTGACTGGTTCAGGGACGTCTTTTTTGACAGATGTAATATTTAGGGTTTTAGCCAAACCCACGTCTAAAAAGTTTCCGGTAGCCCCAGAGTCAAGCAATATGGAAATGACCTTATGAACCTGAGGGGACGACACTAACGTCACAATAAGATTTAGATGTCGAGGTACTGGACTGGTGGTATTAGCCGGAATATGTGAGACTGTATTGAAAGCGCTCAATAACATGGCCTCAGAAGTTATCAAGCCAGTTAGTTTTCCGCCTGGTCAGGAAGAGAGAATTCAGGCCCTGTTACCGCTCTGATGGTTTTCTTTGGAGCAGTAGGCTTGTTAGGCATATCATATCCTTAACAAATCTTTAGCAAAGAATGATGTTGACTATTAGTGGGATAAGATACTGTAAGCCATTTCAATGTGAGTGAATGTATGTACACACTCTGGTGTGTTGTAAGCAGCAGACTTAATGCGTCAAAGCAACACATGTGATGTATGGTTCGCCATACATGCAAAATGTTGGAGATGGTGTGCAGACATGTGTCATTGTGGATATATTTGTGACGTGTTTTTTGTGTGAAAATACATGTATCATGTATGATAAGTGCTTCATGATACTGTGGTGTGTTTAGGGCTTGGACACATACCAAATCTCTTTCCAGCTGTCTTATATGTAGGCCATTGTTTCAAAGCTGTGTACTCAGATCTGTGTAAAACATGTTTCACAGTGGGGGGACATTTGTATTGGTCATGATACGTTGTAAGTTATCATGTTGCACATATACATTTTATCATGTAACTTGTCCATCTGCAAATTGACAGCACCAAGCCTGGTCCACCTAGCTGGTACATGTGTGGATATATTTAGGTATTATGTGTTAACAACATACATTTTCAATTTTCAGTGACTCAAACTTTTATGTTATTGGCAGATTGATGAAATTGAATACAAACTGTATGGCCGGGGTACTCTCATGCAGTTATGCCACCCTAGTCATCAGTGTTCCTGTGGCACTTTGACTGGCCACACAGGGCCATTGTTGCATGTATGAACACCGGTTGACTGTGGTCACCTCAGCTCAGTTCACTGTGTGCAATCAGCAGGCCCCTGACTGTGTCAAGGGTCAATGCAGCATAATCAAGGGTTTGAGGGGGCGTTGGGTGGTGATCTGCCACCCTCATGATGGATCAACAGCACTGCGATGCACAGTCCCCTTCAGACATACACCTGCTCATTTGTGATCCCATGGCCAAGTATTTGTTATTACCTTTGAGGTTCTTGATATCAACTTGCCCTATCATATACTGGGGACTGGCAGGTGGTGTGTGTGAGACATGTCTCATCAATCTCCATTGTTTTACACGATTTGCCATGAATCAGTGTGGTTATTCCTGGGTTGCCTGGTTAGGTCATTGATAGTTTGTGGAACTGGGTCTTGTCTGTAGACTCAGGGTACAGATACTGTCCTCCCTTCTTTGTGGATGACCACTATGGAAGCCTGGTGCAGGTCTAACAGGATTACTGACCCCTTCTGGCTCTTCTCATACATCTACTTCAGATGTGAGGCAAGCTTAGTGGCTGTCAACTTATAGGTTTGTATTGGTACCCTGTTGTGCCCTGATGCTTTGCCGGGCTTCACATCCCTGATGGCTCATACAATTTCCTCAAGGGAATTTGCATCTTCTAAGGCTTCCCTATCCTCTGTAGTGAGGCTTGGGAAGGGGGTGTTACCCAGAAGCTTGCCTGCTTTGCTTTTGTGGTGAAATACCTTGCATAATCGATTTTCCCATAGTAGTGGGCAAATATTTGGGCTATGGTTTGTCCACTACTAGCAAGTTCTCCTGATTCCTTCTGGATCCCAGGAACCCATCTATATGCTGCCCCCTACCTGTCCACCCGGCCAAAATGTTTCCTGTGTTTGCCCCAATTACATTGATGTGGTGCTGTGTTGCACTATGGTGCACATTAGCATCTTCCTGGGCCACTTCTCAGTATTCATTTTGCTTCAGGGCCAGGATGTGGGTTCCCTCTGATCCCTCCTCATCGGTTAAACCGGCCTCAAGGGACAAAAACTCTTGTTCAAGACCCTTCAATTTGGCCCTTTTTTGTTTTTTTCCTTGCGCCATCATGGTGAGACCCACCCCCTTGACTACTGTCTCATAGGCCGCCCACAACGTGAGTGTAGACTCAACTGAAGTTCTGTTTCCCTGAAAATAATGGTCTTTTACAGCTAACATCCAGTCTCTAAATGTGGGCTTTTTAAGATACTAAGGGCTCAATATGATGTAGGTAGTGTTTGGCCTCTCTCCACCATACACCAGCCACAGGGGAGAATAGTCAGAAATACTCCTGGTTAAGTTGGTGGCCTCCCTGACTTTTAACAGCTGGGGGGTTGGCTTGAGAAAGTGATCAATTCAGAAGAGACTATGCACCCCCAAGTAATAGGATGAAGTGCTGGGTTGCTGGGTTAAGGGTACAACATACATCTGCCAGTCCCTAGTCAGTGAGGAAGTCTGTTAATGGTCGTCTGAATGAGTCCAGGGCCAGGGGGATCATGGTGAATGCTATCACTCAGTGTTGCATTAAGGTCCCCTCACATGATCACTTCCCCATCTGGAAGACTGTGTAGCAGAGTGGCTAGGGCTGGTATTACCGAATCGTGAAGTTATATTGTGAAATCTATTGAAGGTATGTTTTAGATGCCCCCTCCTAGGTCTCAGAGAGCCCCTCATAGGGATCCATCGGATCAGGCCATATTTGCCAAATGACCAGGGGCAGCGTTCTCCGCAGCAAAATCACTACTCCTCCAGAGGAGGTTGTATGGCCCACATTAGCAGCCTTTTTATTTTCCCAATGGTCAAGGAAATTACACCTATTACCTAGGAAGTGAGTCTCTAGTAGAACAATTTCAGGGGAGTTTCGTTTGATGTACTGAAGCACCACTCCCAATTTTACTGTGATGCCTAGGCCTTTGACATTCCAGGATAGTATCCTTAGGGTTGACATACTAACTTTCGGCATCCCACTGAATGGTTAATTGACCACACCAGAGGGGTGCTCGGGCCAAATCTGCTTGGGGTTCTGACTGTGAGAGTGAATATCTTGTATGGCTCATCTATGTTGACTGGCTGTATGTATCTTGCCTGAACAGTAACTACAACAGCTATCCAATTACCCATCTTCAATCACCACTCCCTGCTACACTGCACTGCAGAATTCAAACTGCCCACCTCCCCAAATGTGCATAGCACCTGTTGCCCCAACCAAACTTCTAACTAGGAAGCGTCACTACCACCTTTTATTTTTCATTAAACTTCTATTTCTCTATCTAACGGTTGGCTTTACTGTGAGTGATCACATTCTGCTCTTCCACATGGAGCATATTGGCACACAAAGTAGTTTTGTTCAGAGCCAGGAACTACTGTGGCAATCAGTGGCTTAATAAAACTAGAGGGGGCCACCCTGCAAAGAACATAGAGGGCCCCCTTCAGACTCACTCAGAGCAGGTGCTCTGCTGAGGGGCCGCCTGGAGGGGACTGAGGGGCTTTTGTTATGCCACTGGTAGCAATGTGTTCTTTTTAAGACCAAAACATTTGTTTTTCTTTTTGCCAGTGTTTGTTACAATGGTGAGGGTCTTGCAGCTCCCATCACAATAAAGTGTTACAAAAAAGACATGTCAAAACAAGGCACTCATTGAAGAAACCAAAAGACCGCACAAAAAATGTTGGATTGGTAGGCTTTGCCAGTGTTTGTTTGTTTTGATGCTTCCCATGATCTTGTTGAAAATGGGTACACAGATTTTCCATTAGGAATATATTTTGGAAATACTAGCATGCATCAACACATTTTACTACATGATGCTTCAAAGAAATAGCACCTAAAATTTCATAGTAGCGGAACGTTTTTTTTCCTACTTGCATTTTTTACTTAACATTTTATTTTGAAAGCAAAGAATCATCATTCTTGCTTACAAGCTTCTGCAAACATTTGCATCTAATCAGAGAGCATTCTGGTAGCATAATACTCAGCCTGTTAAACTTTTCAAACATGTATACACCTTTTTTTGTACTGGAACCACTGTCAGTAGTGCAGTGTGACCTTAAAACATTTATTTTCAAACGCTCACCCTAATAATGATAGTTTTTTATTAATGAACCATAAATACAAGTTTGAACACATTACAATATCAGCACCCTTATTACCTCGCCTGCAGACAGTTCCTTTCTCTGTAAACTAGCAGCCAAAGGACATGAAAACTTGTTGCCCTTGACCCCAGAAAATATGTCCTGGGCATTGGGCAAGAGGAATTCCACATCCCTGCAAGTTTCACTATTCTCCTTTGCCATGCCACCAGCTGGTGCCTCTTTGGACAGTGTCTTAACCCACCTGACATTCGATCCAGCCAATCACAGCCAGCTTCTGGGCTTGATAAAGAGTGAGTTTTGCATGCTGCGACTAATCAAAGCTGCACCTGATAAGTCATTGCTTACTGGTGATCCCATTCCCTCAGAGCCTTCTTCACCTAGAGGAAACTGTGCCACAGCCTCTGGACCCAAAGACAGAAATGGTGAACAAGGTAAGCCGAGCTTTACCTATAAACAATGGAGGGGCACTGCAAGCTGCTTGGAGAATCACGTCCCAGTAAAGGATGTTTATGAGTCTTGCTATGATGGGGCAAGGGTGTGCTCCAGGCTTTCATGGTGAACCTGGGATGTGGTGGGCTCCCTCCACCTAAAGGATTTCTGGAAGTATTCGTGTTTGCAGCTCTTTCAGGATGTGATCATCCACAAACATGGCTGAAACCTTGGTACTTTGAGGAACCACTAATATCCATACATTATTACAGCAGGGCCAGCCCTTGAAGTCTTCCTACTTCTATCACAACTGTTCTACTGTAGCTTCACATCATTTGTCATACATAGCCACATGCTCACATTTGCATTCCACAACCTGCACAACATTCCCAATGAGTGTATTTTGATAGTGTGATTACTCATGTCAGCTATGAGTAGAGGGAATGACACAATCAAGCTTTCCATTGCATTCTTCACACATACAACTTACCAAGGGTCTGTGACTTGTTAGTGCATTGCTTGACTTACTTGCACATTCCTAGTTAATTGGGTGTGATACACCTAAACATTTATGTGTATTGATTCCTGTATGTCACTCTCTTGCTAATATATGAAAGTGGAACTGAGAAGTATGAAATCAGTACCCATGTGATATTGTCATTCAGACTTAGCTAGGTAAACTAGCAGACACAAACCTACCACTGTAGGTGCTTGCTAGGCTTTTCCTACCTAGCCCATACATCTATACAGCAGTCTTCACGTATATTTCTAGGATTGCTACAGGCATATGTCAAGCCAACACACTTGTGTGATATGTGTGTGGCAATGTTAAATGTGTTAGCTAGAGACAATGCCTACATTCAACTAACACATTAATGTGGCGGTGAATTACTTTAAAGATGTTTATTGTTCCTGACTATGGGGAAGATTACAGTAAAGTAGCACAGCATCCAGTGCAGGGCCATTTTTCTTTCCCCCCTTAGCATCCCACTGTTGCCACTATGTGTGCCCTGTATTTTTAAGACTGTGCACCTTGGGAATGGGTAGGGGGCAATAGCGTGTAAGGTATTTGATGCAATTGACGTACTGTTCAGGGTCTGAGCTAAAGTTTTGGCCCTTACCTTGAACAGTACTTAGGGTCCCATTGGTACCAAGGATGTGCCCACCTTAACCAGCTGTTCTCAGCAGGTGTCAAAAGTAGCAGCAATATATGGCACAGTTGTTTTGTTAGATTCCACTGCACCATTTTGTCTCCCCCTCCCTGTTTTAGACCCCCTCGTATACTAAGGGCAGTATTCATAGGCCCCTTCCCACACAGCACAGAGCGTGGAAGGGGCATGCAAAGGGGGCTGCTGTGGGTGTGCCACAGCAACACCCATTGCATTTTAACGCTGCCTCAGATTTATGAAATTTCGTAAACCTGAGGCACCGCCAAAATCTAATACCACCCCCAGGGGTGGCATTAGCAGGGCGCAACAAGGAAGAATACTTTTGTTCCTCCTCGTTTCTAGCTTTTTCTGCAGCATGGATAGAAAGAGCAAAATGCCAGAAACTATTGCTTATGTGTCCCTTCCTGCACATAAGCAATCATTTGAAAATGACGCTGTGCAGCACACACAGAAGTGCCAAAGCGCCATTAAGGATTGTTTATGTGCAAGGCGAGACACCTTCCCACACATAAACAATCACACCCCTCACACAAACATCGATGGTACAAGGATGCATGCATTGGCGCTGGCAGCTAAATTTAGCACCAGTGCAGGGGGAAATACGTATTCACTTAGATACTGTGCATCTCTGTGTTTCTAAAGTGACGCAGCGCAGCGCTGCCAATTTTGGCGCGGCACCGTGCTGCACCACCTTTCCTTAAAACTGGCCCTTAATGCCTGTCGCAGGCATTTTGTGGCACAAGGTGTTACAAACTAGTACAAGGTGTTACAAACTGGCACACTGCCTGACCTGCGCCACTGTGAATTTCTGCTGCTTAGGTATTTGCATAGTTGGGCCACATTAGTGTAAGATGCTTGACCCTAATGTTAAACAAGGACGCACCAGGCCTTCTTAAATCAGGGCCTATGTTCCAAAGTTGTTTACAACTGTTGTAGTATAGTCATGTTCTCTGAGATATGCACAAGTTACAATTGGTATGTGATGGTGTAAAAGAGTACGCCATGTCCATTCTGAGTTTACTTGATTTCATTGAATTATTTACATAGTGATTCTTGGAGTACAGTTTTATGTGAAAAAGATTTGTTCAATTAGTTCTCTTCTGTGTACTCCAGCAACAGTGTTTTGTTGTTTCACTCCTCCTGTTGTATACCATTGTTGTCATCCTCCTCATTGGGAACATCTACTTGTTCATCCCAGGGGACGTGTGTGCGTACACAAATGTTGTGCAAAATGGCACACACAAGGATAATTTTGCAGACAAGGGGTGGTGCATATAACTGTCCTCCACCTGTAAGATGTAGGCACCTGAGCCTTGATTTAAGGAGGCCAAATGTATGCTTCACAACATTTCTGGTCCTTATGTGGGCTTCATTGTAGGCCCGCTCTGCATCTGCTGTAGGATTTCCAAAAGGTGTCATGACCCGTGGCTGGATGCCATAACCTTGGTCAACTGCAAAGGAATGTGAGAACATGTGTCAATCATGCACATTAGTTAATTGCTAGATGCCATGTCCCATATTTGTTTTGAGTGGAGTGGTGTATCAGACTTACATCTGGTATTGTGGGTGTTCCTGTTTGGATTGATGGTTGCATTGGTCTGTGGAGGTGCACTTTCCAATCATGGGTTGGGCCTTAGGTACAATGGTGATTGCAATTGGAATTTTTATCTGACAGTTCACCCATGCCAAATGTGTGCAGTGTTCTCTACATTTGAGCCAGGGGCTCAAATCTACAAGCCCCTAGCACCTCCTTGCACCACAATAGCCTAATGTTTGTAATCACTATTGTGGGCCAACTAGGCAAATAATCACAGCGCCATGTTTACAAAGGGCCACTACCCATGTAGTGCAACACCTAGTGAACCTTTGAAACACATTATGCCTGTGCAAAGCATCATGTATGCAAGGGGTGTGTTCCCACATTGGGAAAAAGCAAAAATGATGCAGAGGAATATAAGAGGATTCAATGCATAATTTTTATCTGGTACTTTTGATGCCTTCACAGAGCAGCCATAAGTATGGGGCACATCATTGCTTTAAGTGTGCCTCTATGTACTGTGCAGGAATTGCACCATACATTTGGCAATCATCCTACACAGTCCATCAATGCCATCCATCATGTTGATACTATTGCACCTACTCTGTGCCATATATTGAATATGGCACACACATGTTGGGTGCTGAGGTGCGCAAGTAAAGTAGCACTGCTTTAGATGCTGCCCAACTTTTCTGACATATGGCCCTTAGTGCCTTCACTTTAGACCTGCAGAAGAGTGAGGTAGTGGACTTGTGTACCTATTTTCTGTGTTCTGAGTCATGTAACAGATGTAGGGCCCTGTGTGTTGCATGTGAATCCTACCCCTTTGCCCTTGAAATATCTCCCTTTCACAAAGTTTTGTTGTGGGCAATTGCTGGCTGGCATACATATAAGCATGAGGATCATATGCGCAGAATGGGACAGTTACATTGGATGTATTGTGATATATGCAGGTTTGTTCAGACAGCTGTGGGACAGGAGAGAGCATGCTGTGCTTTTCAGCCTTGCCCTGTATCAGGAGCTTAGCCCTGCTAAGTCCCATGTATCTTCATTCTAATGTAGTCAGGCCTCTCCCTGTACATTGTCAGTGGTACATCTGCGGCAGTCCATTGTTCGTACCCTTGTATCATGGTATGGAGATGTGGAATTTACAGGTATGTTTGTTGGTGTGCTGTGAGGTGTCCATTCCTGCACATGATCTTTCATTGATGGTGATGTTGTATTTCAACGTGGGTTGCACTATGCACCACACAAGGCAAAGTTGTACACAATGTGTATATCAATTATATTCTGCTGATATGTAGATGGTGATGGGACCACTTGGTGGCAATAGATATCAGTGCTGCCTGAGATTTCTACACCATAGTAAATGTGAGACAGTACCAATATGTGAGTTGTTTGACGTTTGAATGGCCAATGCAATTCACATAGAAGAGTGATTTCTTGGTAAGTGTTATGTGTGTGGAGGAGGCTGGCCTGGTTTGTAGTGGGTACCTTGGGTACTTGCACCTTATACAAGGTCCAGTTATCTCTTATTAGTGAACTGTAGTAGTGTTCTAGCAGCTTAGGCTGAGAGAGGTAGCTGTAGCAGAGCATCTTAGGCTGAACTAGGAGACATGCAAAGCTCCTGCAATACCACTATAGTTACACAGTACTTATAATCAATAAAAGACAATACTCAGTGTTACCAAAAATAAAGCTAGTTTATTTTAGTGACACAAGGCCAAAAATATC
Organism: Pleurodeles waltl; assembly: GCF_031143425.1. Lineage (NCBI taxonomy): Eukaryota > Metazoa > Chordata > Amphibia > Caudata > Salamandridae > Pleurodeles > Pleurodeles waltl. The sequence goes on along the minus strand of NC_090445.1, from coordinate 1,502,543,090 downwards.
TTAGAGGCAATACTCCTTCTGGTGTAAACATTGTACACAATATATACACTAGACACCAAAATAAGGTAAGTAATTATTCATAGGATAGTGCAAACAATAGAAAATACCATGGAATGCAATAAGAAGAAATAGGTATAGGGGCAACACAAACCATATACTAAGAAAGTGGAATGCGAATCACAAATTCCTCCCTAGGCAAGTGTAGTGTGTAGAGAATCGCTGGGAGAGTAGGAAAACCACAAAGGTGAGTAAAATACCCCACCCCAGAGCACAGGAAAGTAGGAGTAAAGTACTGCAAGTTTCCTTAGGACACACTACAAGTCTTAATTAGAGTTATTGCAAGAACCAAGCAGGACTGCAAGCAACAATGGTGGATTCCTGGACTTGAAGACCTGTAAAGAGAGGAGACCAAGTCCAGAAGTCACAGAAGATTCCAGGAAGGACAGGAGCCCCTGCCAACCTAGAAGATGGTGCAAAAGAGGATACCCCGGTTAGAAGAAGTCTGACGAAGAGCACCAAAGAAGATGGCTGCGGGTTCCTGCATGATGCAAAGGATGTCCCATGTGGAGATGTTGGATGCAGGTGAGGTGCATCGCTGGATTCGTCCAACAAGCCTTGATTCAAGCAATGTCGCAGATTGATTTAAAATGGCTCTGCCTGTACCCAGGAGGGACCTGGGGGCTTTAACTCAGACTGAGGAGGCAGAGGGGGCTCCAAACGCTGGAGGGAACCCACAGATGACCAGACGGCACCCACGGAGGTCCCAGGTCACAAGGACAAAGAAGGTGCAAATTGCGGTTGTTGCAGAACTACAAAAGAAGGTCCCACACCGCCGGAAAACAACTCAACGAATTGAGCATAGCAGGATAGAGTGCTGGGGATGTGGGCCAGGCTGTGCACAAAGTATTCTTGCAAATAGAGCAAAGAGACCTCAGGAGGTGAAGATGACGCAGTGCACAGGGGTACTGTCGCAAATAGGGAAGGCAAGCTCTTACCTACTTGGACAGCAGGATCTTAGAACAGTCTGTGTCGAAGGGATCCACCACCTGTGTTCCAAGGAGCAAGCTCATCACCAGGAGAGGAGTCCAAAAGAAGCAGTTGTCATCTTAGAAGGTGCCTGCTGGAGCAGGTAAGGGACTCTGCCACTCCGCAGGAGATTTCTTCGGTCCTTCTGGTGCAGGGTGTGGACAGGGAGTCCCCAGATCATGCACACCATGGAACCCATTGCAGTTGCTGGCTGGAGCTGAAGTTGCAGAGTAAGGTATCCCTTCTGGATACTTTGTTGCAGTTACAGTGGCTCCTGGAGCAGTACGCGGTCAATCCGAGGTCAGAGGATGAAGTAGTAGTTGCATAGGATTTCTCATGTAAACTTGCAAGCAGAATCTGAAGAGAAACCCACAGGAGAGACCTTAACTAGCCCTGAGAGGGGGATTGGCTACCCAACCAGGTATGCACCTATCAGGAGGGGTTTCTGAGGTCACCTGCTGGCACTGGACACTCAGAGGCCTCCAGAGTGTCCCCACACCTTGGAAAACAAGATGGCTGAAGTCTGGGACACACTGGAGGAGCTCTGAGCACCACCCCTGGGGTGGCGATGGACAGGGGAGTGCTCACTACCCTTTCCTTTGTCCAGTTTTGTGCCACAGCAGGGATTGGGGGTCCCCAAACAAGTGTAGACTGGCTTATGCAAGGAGGGCACCATCTGTGCCATTCAAAGCATTTCCAGAGGCCCTGGGAGGCTACCTATAGGCTACATCTATTTCCAAAGGGAGAGGGTGTAACACCCTCCTCCCAAAGGAAATGTTTTGTTCTGCCTTGCTGGGAGTGAGTTGCTCAGACCCCAGGAGGGCAGAACCCTGTCTGTGAGGTGGCAGCATTTGTAGCTTCCGTACAAGACTCAGAGAGCTGGTTTGGCAGTACTGGGGGTTCATGGTGGAGCCCCCAGGATGCATGGAATTGGCTCCCAAATACGAGATTTGGAATGGTGGGACAATTTCATGATCTTAGACACCTTCCAGAGCCATATTCGGAGTTACCATTGTGAAGCTACATATAGGTATTGACCTATATGTAGTGCACACGTGTAATGGCGTCCCTGCACTCACAAAGTCCGTGGAATTGGCCCGGAACTGCATGGGGGCACCTTTGCTAGTGCAAAGGTGCCCTCACACTTAGGCCCATATTTATACTTTTTTAGCGCTGCATTTGCGTCATTTTTTGACGCAAAAACAGCGCAAACCTACAAAATACAATTGTATTTTGTAGGTTTGCGACGATTTTGCGTCAAGAAACGACGCAAATGCGTGGCTAAAAAAGTATCAATATTGGCCTTAGTAACTTTGCACCTAGCCTTCAGTAAATTAAGGCTAGACATATAGGTGACTTATAAGTTACTTAGGTGCAGTGAAAATGGCTGTGAAATAGTGTGTGCACTATTTCACGCAGGCTGCAGTGGCAGTCCTGTGAAAGGGTTTGTCTGAGCTCATTAAGGGTGGCAAAATAAATGTTGCAGCCCATAAGGATCTCCTGGAACCTCAATGCCCTGGGTACCTAGGTACCAGATACTAGTGACTTATAAAGGAGGTCCAGTGTGCCAATTGGAATTGGTAAATGAAGTTACTAGCCTGTAGTGACAAATTTAGAAGCAAAGACAGCATAAGCACTGAGGTTCTGGTTAGCAGAGCCTCAGTGACACAGTTAAGCACTACTGACAACACACACATTAGGGCACAAACTATGAGCACTTGGCTCCTGGCTTGCAGGATCCCAGTGAGACAGGCAAAACACACTGACATAAAGGGTTTTCACTATGAGCACTGGGGTCTGGGTTAGCAGGATCCTAGTGGCACAGTAAAAACACACTGACACACACTCACAAACAGGCCAAAAGTGGGGGTAACCATGCTAGAAAGAGTCTACGTTCTCACAGTGTGAAGGATCTGTGTTTTGTTTTGAACTTGTGGACACATGTACTTGTTTGAGTCCAGCTTTTGTATTCATAGGTGACATTGCTCCACCTGTCCGTCCAGTGATGTGTCAGTCAGGTGGTGCCAAGGACTTGTAGATATGGGCGTATGTGAGGGTGATGTGCGTTGCATGCAGTGTAGAGTGGCATGTGGCATATGTATTGTGGTCTATACATCTGTGTTTCCCTGTCCAGGTATGTTTGGTGTTGTGTTTGTATTGCTTGTACTACAAGTTTGCTGTGTTGTGTGTGTTATGATTTGTATGGTATCTTACCTACAAGTAGGCCATTGCCATATTGTCCATCCTGGAATTGCGTCTTCAGGCACTGTACTATAAATGAACAATTCCAGGATGGACAATGTAAGAATCATGGATGCTTCCTGGATATTTTGCAACGTTGTTTGTGATAATTCTGCGGTGGTCCACGATGGCCTCCATATTGATGGAGTAGGTATGTTTGCGGTTCGTGTAGAGGTGTTCGGTTGCTGCAAGAGGGACAAGTTGAACATGTTTGTAACCCATTGCACCCAGCACATGCGGGAAGCCAGCAATTTGGTAGAAACATTGCTTGGTCTCCTGCTGCAGTTCCTAGGTGTTGGAGAACTGGATGTGGTGGAGTGTGAGTCTGATGATGGCGTCCAGGACCTTGGTAAGGAAGGCAGAGAGGGATGGTTGGGAGATCCCACCCAATTGCGCTGCAGTCATCTGGCATGAACCTGATGCCAGCAAGTGGAGGACAGCCAGGAGTTTGGTATGGGTGGAATTGCTGTGTGACCCTGTACTCTTGTTGTGATGTCTGGTGCATATGCTGGAGCAGGCGTGAAATGAACTCCTGCCGCAGACGGTAGAGTCTGAACACCTCTTCTTCTCTGAGGGCCAGGATGCCTGCACACTGGCGAAAGGTCCTCTCCCGCCTTCTACAATGCATTTGTGGTACTGGTGGCACTTGGTGTCATTGGTGTCATCTTCTATGGGTGCCAAGCTGTAGGAGTAAGAGTTCTATGGTTTCCAGTTGCTTTCCAATGATCCTTCTGTGTGTTTCCCTTATGTAGTAGTGTGTGGACCTCACTTTAATGCCTGGTCTGATCAGGCTTTAACATTTTTATGCTAATCGGACTTAGAGTAATTTTTTGGGCACGCTCCTTTGCATGCGTCGTTTTTCCGTCAGGTTCTAAATATGGTGCTAGGACCTAGCACAATTTTTTTGTTAAATGACAGAATGTGAGGTGGCGCACCCAAAAAATGACACTCAGGCCCTCATCACAACGTTGGCGGGCGGCTGAGGCCGCCTGCCAATGTTGAACTGCCGGGCGGCCGCCAATGCAGCCACACTCCTGTGGGGTCTATTATGAGATCCCCGCTGGGCCGGCGGGCGGAAACTTTGTTTCCGCCCGCCGGCCCAGTGGGGATCTCGCCCGCCACACAGGAGCCGGCTCCAAATGGAGCCAGCGGTGTTGCAGCTGTGCGACGGGTGGAGTTGCACCCGTCGCGCTTTTCACTGTCTTCATAGCAGACAGTGAAAAGCTCCATGGGGCCCCCAGGGGCCTCACGACTCCCCTTTCTCCCAGATTTTTCATGGCGGTTCTTACCACCATGAAAAGGCTGGCGGGAGGGGGACTCGTAATGCCCTGGGATTTAAACCGCTGGGACCAATGTGGCGGGAAACTGCCGGTTCCGGCACTGCGACCGCGGCGCTTCCGCCGCAGTTGTAATTCCCCTGGAAGCACCACCAGCCTGTTAGCGGTGCTTCCTCCAAATGAGCCCTGGCGGTCGAAGATCGCCAGGGTTGTAATGACCCCCTAAGTCATAAAGATTGACGTCAGAATCCTCTAACGTCAAAATATAAATATGCTGTTAAGTTAGTGCTGCTTTTGAGTCGAACAAAATGGCACAAAGGCAGCTTTAACTTTTCTTAAATCTGGGCCTTAAGGACTTTACACACCCTTACGCATGTAGCTCTGTCATACGAGCTTCATAACAACTCTGCAACTCCCTTGCAGATTTCTTTGTGGAAAAAGAGGAAGCAATTTACCCAAATAAACAGGAGCAGTTTAATTATGTTATTCCGCTGGCACCTTACCATGATTCTCTCCCATGCTTGGAAGGATTCACTCCTATGACTGAAGAACATGTCCTATCTGCTTTGGAGGAATGACAACTCTGGCTTACCTATGGATGTTTGTCCCCAGTACGGTTGCCATTCTGTCAGTTACACTTGCCCTGGTGGTTCTTGTCTCTATTGAATCTATCCCTTGAATCTGCTAAGGTATGATGTAATGATGAATGACAAACTGGTAAGAGCAATTCTTTATTCAGGAAAATAAACCGTTAGTTACAGGAGCCAATGTCAGCAAATTCCTCACCCAGGACTGTCGACCGCTTCCAAACGCGGCCCACCAAACTTTTCACCTCCAGCATTCCCTTATGATGTAGATTGAATGTAGATCTACATTCGATCTACGCTCCACACATCTTTCCCCTTATCAAAACAAAAAAAACTAATTATCCTATTATTATTATTATTTTTTTTTTCTATACGAAACAACACATAACAATATATACATATAATTCTTTTTTTCTAAATTGAAGTACCATAACAACTACTTATTTACTTCCCATCACAAATTCATTGAAATGCCCTGGTCACTTCCTTTCTCTCTGACTTTTAAAAATAGGTATCATACTATTTCCACGATACCTAAACTCATTCTCATCAACACCACCAGAACGCACTTCATCTGATTGCAATATGGAATCGTCTCTACATAAGTACTCATTAGCTACATCTGGATCCTCGCACCTCTTCCCATTAGGAATACCACATGCTTTAAACAAACTCACATGCCACAAATTACGTATTCTCCCATCGTCAAGTTGAACAGCACCATCCAAAACCTTCACAGGACGCGACCATCGAGAATCCCCTTTATGTATCAATCCAGGATTCTTTATGCATACCTACTGTCCAACCACCAACCTCTGCATTGCTTTTCCACTGTTAACTCTCCTCAGCACTTTACCTTCATACTCTTGCACTCGTTCTGTCACAGAACTAAAATCATTTCCATCCAAACTCATTGGTTTTCTGTTCTTTAACCACCAAGGAATCAATCTAGAAGATGGTTTCCGACCCCTCAATAGCTCAAAAACTGAATGTGGTGTAATCATGTAAGATAACAACATACTTTGGATAGTGTCCTTCCAGGATAAATTAGATACCAAAGCTAATTGCATAGCTTTCTTGATTACTTTGTTAAATCTTTGGACCTGACCATTTCCCTCAGGATGATACAATAATATCCTCACATGATTTACACCACAGCTGTTCAAAAAGGATTGTATTTTCTTAGAGGTTAGTTGCACCCCATTGTTTGAAACAATAGTTTCGGGAATGCCTCCCTCGCAAACATGTCTTTTAAAAATTCAGTAACTGTATCAGTAGTTATATTGCCAACCATACAAACTTACGGCCATTTGGAAAAATAATCAATCAGGACAATAGCATATGCTTCCTCAGCAGGTAAAGTAACAAACGGCCCCATAAAACCTATTGCAACTTTACACCACGGGCCATCAGGCAGTTCAACCATTTGTAATGGCACCACTAATGGTTTTACAGATTTATCACTCAACATACATTTACCACATTCTCTTACCCAACGGTCCACCATACCATCCAGATCTGGCCACCAATAGATTTCCTTAATCTTCCTACTAGTACTTGCCTTGCCACCATGACCTTCATGCCCCACCCTGACAATAGTGCCACGCATACCATAGGGAGGCACAATTTTTCATCACCTCTCAATATAATGTCATTTGACACTGTCAAATCTTTTTTAACCTTCCAGTATGTACTGCACTCACCTTGCAAACTCAGTTCCGTTGGTCACCCCTTCAAAATAAAATCCCTCACTTGCAACAAAATCTCATCCTTCTGCATTTCCTTCATGCACACACATTCAGATATATCCCACCATCCATGCTCCCATTTTGCAGGAATATCACATCATCCTGAGTGAACGCAAAATCACACTCACCATCGTCAACCTCCTCAGCACTTCCTGGAGATAGTGGTAAACAAGACAACCCATCAGCCGCACAATTACTCTTCCCTGGAAATGCAAAATGTTAACCAGAGGCTTGTGATCTGTAAAAATTTTAAATTTGCGCCCCCATATATACATTCTAAATTGTTGCATAGCCCAAGTAGTAGCCAACAACTCTTTTTCAATCACAGAATAGTTCCTTTCTGCATTAGATAAAGTACGAGATGCATATGCAACTACCCATGAGTTCCCTTTCTATTGTTGAGACAATACTGCTCCAATATCATATCCACAAGCATCCACTGATATAGTACATTCAGCAGTCTTATCAAACGAGCTTAGACAAGATGCATTCACTATTTCTTCCTTTATAGTTGCAAATTACTTGGCATGTATTAGTTCCCAGCAAAATGTTGCATTTTTCCTCAGCAAAACACGAAGGTTCTCCACTTTGGATGCAAAGGTTTCCACAAAACGAGAGTAAAATTCAGCTAATACTAAAAATGATAGCAATTGTTTCTTGTACTTGGGTTCTGGAGCTTCACGAATAGCCTTCCCATGACTAATCTTAGGCCGCATACCATCCTCAGAGATAATATGGCCTAAATATTCCACCCGGCTCACTCCAAATGATCTTTAACAGTTAGTCCGAAGTCTCTCAGTGCCAGCAAAACTGCCTTTAAATTACTGTCATGCTCGATTTGATCTTTTCCATATACTAATATTTTGTGTTGGAACACCTTTGCACCCTTTACTTCTGAAAGTATTTTGGATAACTCCTTTTGGAAAACTGCAGATGCAGTAGCTAATCCAAATGGCATCCTTTTATACTGGAACATTCCTTCTGGTGTAATAAACGCTGTGCAATGTTTAGACTCAGGATTCTAATGTATTTGATGATATACACTTGCAAAATCAATAGTTGAAAATACTGTAGCAATGGAGGACATCAATTCCTGCAAATTTGGCAATGAAAATGCATCTATCCAAATAGCATCATTGAGTGCCCGCAGGTAAACACACAGCCTAAGGTCCACACTAGACTTCACTGATATTACAATTGGAGAAACCCAATCTGAGCACTCAATTGGTTCAATAATATCCCTGTCATTTAAATCCCATAACATTTCCTTTAATTTCCCTCTATATTTAAAGGGAACATTCCTCAACTTTTGTCTTACGGGAGCTGCATTCTCTTTTAACGCAATTGTATGTTGGAAATTTTTCATACTCCCCAAATGACTGCTAAAAACTGTTAGAAATATCTTCTTTGAGTCAGAGTACCAGTCATTCTGCAACTTATCCACACTCACAGTATACACTGGCGGACTGGCACTAGGATCTACTTTCAACCTCAATTCACATATGCGGCCAACCTAAAATCGTCATCCCACTTTCAGCTATGAGAACCTCCCCTGAACACTTCTTCCCAGCAAACTCAATTTCTGCCTGTATTTTTCCCACGCTCGCAGTTTTATGTCCTTTATAGCTACAAGGGCTTGTTTTAGTGTTTTGTAATTCTCTTCCAGGCCATAACTGATTAAATAACGGTTTCCCAATTATAGTGTAACATGCACACGAGTCCACCATGACTTCCACCTGAACTACATCAATACTTACACAACACTTGGGAAACTCATGGTCTCTTCCCTTAACATTACTACTTTCAATACTTAACACCATATTCTGCATACCTTCCTCAATTTCACCATTATCCATGCTCTCCACAATGCAACTCACCTTCCTCCCAAAACTTTTATAAACTTGTGCAAAATGTGAATTTTTTCTTGCAAGTACTGCAAATTTTGCAAACAGTCGGACAGCCACTAAAATGTGCAAAATGCGAACTGGCACCACACCTAAAACACAATTTTATATCGTTATTCGTCCCAGTTTTGTTACCCCCGCCAACAGAATTTGTTGCAACCCTTTTTTTTTCCTTACAATCCCTGTCACTACTCACAGAACATTCGGTGCCATTATCCTTGACTTCTTTCCCCATAATTTGTATGGGACTCTCTGTAACCTCAATACTTCTTGCCACATGAATAGCTGTTTTCAAGGATTTTTCTCGTGAAGACCATAGTTTCTCTTGTATTTTTTTAGATTTAGTCCTAATTAATAATTGATTCCTTAAAACTTGGTCATATGTCATGTGATCAAAAGCACAATAAACTGCAAGGCCTCTTAATAATGCCATATACTGGTCAATAGATTCATCCACCTTTTGTTCCCTGGAATAAAACTTATATCTTTCCGTAACTACATTAATCTTCCTGCCATACGTTTCCTGTAACTGTTTTAACACACACTTGTACACATCTTCTCCATTCACATTTTCTACACGTGGCAAATTTTTTAATTCCCTCAAACCAACAGCCCCCAACCGATGTTTAAGCAATGTGAAATGTCTTTCAGGCGAACATTCACCTTCTTCCAATACATCTACGTACGCCTCAAATAAATCCAACCACAATTCCACTGAACAGGAGGATCTCTTGGTTCATTTAAGAAAAATGGGGGAGTTTGAATACTAGACATTTTACACAACACATTAGAAAAGTATTTTAGAAATATATTTTTTTTAACAGTCCTATATGTATATATATATATATATATATGGACGACAAACTGGTAAGAGCAATTCTTTATTCAGGAAAATAAACCATTCGTTACAGGAGCCAATGCCGGCAAATTCCTCAGCCAGGACCGTCGACCGCTTCCAACCGTCACCCACTGAACTTTTCACTTCCAACATTCCCTTATGATGTAGATCGAATGTAGATCTACATTCGATCTACGCGCCACACACCATCGGTTTGGAAGACAGCTCCGGTTGTCCTTCTACAGAAAAAAACTAACATCGATCCCACCAATCTTAGCAATTATGGTCTGATCTCCTTACTTACTTTATTAAGAAAAACTCTTGAGTGTCATGTGAAGAAACAGCTCATGATGTTTTAGGATGATCATTCAATCCTAGATGCCTCCCAGTCATGATTCTGAGCAGCACATAGTACTGTAACTGCTTTAGTAGCTGTGACTGATTCTATCTATCTTTCTTTTGATGGTGGTGCACTGGCCATGCTGGAATTATTAAACCTTCCAGCAGCTTTTGACACAGTTTATCATCCAGTTCTGATTAGCAGACTGCATGAGATCGGTGTCTGTGGGATCACCCTGCAGTGGTTACCTGACTTTCTAAAAGATCAGACCCACATTATTACACTGGGTTTGTTGAAATCTCTGCTGGTTCCTCTCACCAAGGGAGTGCCTCACGGTTCATCACTGAGCCCAACGTTATTTAATATTTATGTTGCTCCCCTGGCAAAGCTGGTGACATTCCATTGTTTGGAAGTAATATCATATGCCGTTAATATGCATCACTATAGGACAAGATGTTGAGTACACTAGACATCACTTCCAAAACTGTATGAAAGATATCTCTGCCTGGATAACTAGAAACTGTCTTCTGCTCAATAGTGAGAAGATGGAGGTCCTCAGTTCTGGCCACCAACTGGTGGTCAATGGAGCTGGGCACATCCCCAGCCACCAGTCACTCAGTGAAAAATATAGGGATTAAAATTGACCAGGAGCTGACAATGAAAAATCACGTTGTTTCGGTAGAAGGGGCTTCTTTTGCCCCATGGGCTGCCTGAAGGAGGGTTTCCCTTGGCTCACTTCCTTGGCCAGGAAAACACTGATCCAGGTTCTGGTTATTATTGGCCTAGATCATAGCAGTACCTTGTTGATGACAGCAAGTGACACTCTTCTCATAAAACTTCAGGCTCGTATATAACACAGCTTCCCGACTGATCTTTGACCTCCCAGAGGGTTCTCCTTTGGCCCCTATTTTAAGGTTCATGCACTGGTTGCCAGTCAGGAAATACATCTTTTTAAAGACTTGCTGTCCCACAAAGCCCTTTTAGGAAAATCTCCTTCAAACTTGAAAACTAAACTATGCCATTACTGTCCGAAACACACATTGAAATTCAGTAATAAAGCACTCGGATTTGACTTTCCAGATATGGAGGTAGACCTTTTTCATACACTGCTCCAAGGGTATGGAACCAACTTCCTGTCCATCTGCATGGTTGTGCAGATTTTAGTCAATTTGAGAAGCTGCTGAAAACCCATCTATTCTAGATCTATGAGGATGGTTCCTGAAGAGGTTAGCGCCAAGAGTCACCATCGGGTGTGATTCATTGTGTTCTTCAAATGGTTATCATGTCATATCACCCTCGTAGTAATTTACAGGGTGGCCTCCTGAGGTTCTGGTACACCACTGATCACAGATTCGGCAGTATCTGTGATTCAGTGGTTATCAAAAGTGATGAAACAATTTAGGTGAACTGTAGGACAGCTACGAGGTCTACTGTGCATGCATTCTGTAAATATTATTTCTTATATTTCAGACTCAGAGCAATTCCAAGCAAATGTGTTTGCTTGATGTCTGGCCTGTACCTATGTAGTCTCTACTGCTCTGTTTTTTAGCTTCATAATTTCTTCCCACAAGTTGGGACTAAAGATGAAGAACAAATAAATGGTTATCTTGCTTCAACTGTTGCCTTAATTCAATGATCATTTTTTGGCATCTTTTTCCCTCAACCCTTAACTCACCTTTGGCTGCAAGTAGGCTGATATAGATTTTTAAACAAGAGCAGGACAAAATGCTGACAAGGGAAGCTTGAGGTTAATGGTTCTGTATCCATTCATGAACCACCTAGGAATCAGTGTCTCGTGAAATTGGTGCATGCAATGCTCAGTGGTTGAGAATTCATATTAACCAAAGCTGTGCAGACCGCATCACCTCTGATGGTTTAGCCTCACTCTCATTTGGCAACTCTTTTTTAATGGTTAGCGTGGCAACTGGAAGTTACCTACTTGTGTAATTCCATAAAAGCTTGTGAACTCTTATCTTGAGAAAACATTGTACCTACAACATCACCTGTTCAGTTTCTGTGGCCTTTGCTCAATCAATTCAATGCCTAAATGTGAAAGGTTATAAACATTTCCAGTAATGTGGCATGGATACCTCCCATAGGTGCTCATTGCTATGAGGGGATAACCTTGATGCTTTGTGTTTGTAATGTTGCATTTGGCTTATTTTTTGCCGAATAAACATGTTCAGGCTTCAAATAGGTGTGTGAGGGGTTTCTTCTCCAACTAATGGCTGATGGTGTGACATGGATCAATTGTGTGTTGTCTTCTTCTGTTTGCTGTAATAATCAAGTCATTCTTCATCATAATTTACCACAGAGAACAGTCTGTTCTCAAGTTGCTTGCTACGCACGTGGATCTAAAACTATTCCGACAAACTGAATTCCCTGCTCAGAACTACTCAAAGCCATTTTCCCAGCTAATAATCTTCTAATGTTGGCTCCCGCAAAACTGGAGCACCTCTGGAATAATGTGACATTTTTTTTTAAAGTTAACATTCAGATAATTAAAATGAACTAATTCTGGAAGTGAAAAACACTTATTCTCAACACTCATACACGGGGGTGGTGGTCACAAGGAGGTGGAATCAGACTCTGTCAGCCTCTGATCAACTTGTTGGAATTAAATATTGTCATAAACTCTTCCCTGAACAAAATGTATGCAGCAATCTACCATCGTTCAGCTGTTGTGGCTTACTTTATCTAACCCAAACAGATCACATTTTATTAAAATGGATATATTCCACATTTTCTTTGAGGTATTTGGCCAAACCAGGTAAAAACAAACTGCCTCATTATGAGTTTGGCGGTCTTCAAACCGCCAAACTCACAGTGGTAGTTGGACCACCACAATCCTGGCGCTCCGACCGCCAGATTACAATACTGAGGGTCAGAATGCCAGATCCAGGGATGCAGATGGCCTTGCGGCAGGCAAAGTCGTAGTCAGCCACCGCAGTGCCGAGTTTTTCACCGATGTGCTGATCAGGACTTTCCTTTCCGCTAGTCTTTTTATGGTGCCACACTGATTTCACCGGGCTGAGTGGCAGGAACATGGTAATATGGCGTTTACGCTGGTCAGCCCAGTGGAAAGATTGTAATACGATGGTGGCAGGGCTGCAGGCTTAATGGGCGTCTTACCACCGCCGTATTGGAGTATGGGCGGTCCAACCATCGAACTCGTAAACACCCCCAAAGTCTTCTTCCTAGCTTAAAATAATACATTCTACATATTGTCCAAACATTGTACTTCTGTTTTCATCTTAATGTTTTGGTCATACTATTTGGTTTTGTTTCTTAGCCAGAATTAGAACGCAGGGATTCAGGTAGTAAGGTGAAAATAAGTACATTTGAACGTGATAACAATATACACTTTTTGGGTGGCAGCCTACCACAGAGCGCAGCAGTTTGCTTTGCTAAAGACATCTTGGGATCATTCAGAAAGATGACCTAAGAATGCATTCTGCGCATTGCCTGCCATAGGCTTTGTGGTTTGTAACTCACATTTTTTTGCTTTCCAATTCATGGCTATATTTATTTTAGGCTGTCTAGCTTTAGTTTATACCTTCCCTTGCCCAAAGTGTATTTACAGTATTCTTCTGAGTGCCCCCTTTCTGTAAACAGGCCTGTAAATCTTGTTCTTACCTCATCATATTTGCCGTGTATTCAAAGACCAAGGTCAAATATCAGGTGCTGTTTTCCGAGGGTGCTTGTTCACTTTTCTTTCTCTGACTTCAAAGTGAGAAGATTTATGTGACAATATTGCTGGATACTGGGGATAGGAAAGAGTTTTTTTCTACCACACGAAAACATTTAAATGAACTGTGTCAGCATTTCAGAATATATCAGAACTAGGAACACATTGTTTGTTATTTCTAAAGTGTGTTGGTAATAAAAACTTTAATATAATCAAAACAAATCATTACACTAGGTAATGCAATTTCCACACATTTTTGTCTGTGCGCTGTAGAGTTTTATTAGTGAAATGACATGTCTGTGCAAATGTGATGGTCATTTCAATTGAAAATGTATTGTCAGAAATGTCAGTGTGCTACCACACCATGAATGCTCCACTCTGCGCTGTTGCATACTCCCCAGCACAGGAGCTTGAACAAGAGCACACCATACACAGAGCTCATATTTAACATCTTTATTCAGCATAAAACGTTCAACTAACTTCTCAATTTCCCATAGCAGTTAAAGACCACACCTTAACACCTCTCAGATTGATTGCGTAATCCCTTTCCTTGAGTCTGCCCCCTACCCATGGGGTATTTAATGCTCACAGTCCCAAGGCACTACATCCCCCTTGTTAAACAAAAAGACACACAAAGAAACATGAACAAATAGCAGCATTACAGTTCCTCGATCAACTCTCTGGGTGCACACATAGGTCTCCCAGACCAAGTGACATCAGGTAGTTGAGTTGTACCAGGGGTGGACCCCGCGTGTACAGGGTCTGACTTTGATCACGGTTTTCAGGTGGAACAGCTTCCTCTGGGTTTGCAGGGACTGATAAGCACCTAGACAGATGTCTGAAGTAGGATGGATTTGCCAGGTTATGGCACTGTTATTATACCTCCTTTGCTCTGCACAACTTTCAGAGGTTCAGCATCAAGCAGAGGGCCTATGTTTTGTTTCTGTTTTTGTTTACGAAAAAACCCAGTCACCCTTATCGAACACAACGTCCTGGGTCCAACGACATTGATCAGCATATGTCTTCATCTGACATTTACGAGCAGTGTCAGTAGCATGAACCTCATCATCTTTCAGAGTTTGCTCAGAGGTCCACTGCTGTTATTTAGTTCTTATAACTCTCCCAAACATCAGGGTGGCAGGACTCTCACCAGTGGTAGCATGGGGAGTCAATCTATGGGCACAGAGGGCTGGGCACAGAGGGCTTAGCACAATGCTTGACTCAGCTCAATGCTCTACATTGAGGCAACTGGATCACTTATTTTAGGGTCCCCATAAATTGTCCTACAACACAGTTGGCTTGAGGCCACAAGGGTGTGCCTTTCGGATGCTTACTAGTGAGTCTCATCAGAAATTCCTTAAACTCCTTGCTGTTGAACAGCGGACCATTGTCTAGCTGCTCAATAAGTTTATTGTGAGTTGTCAGTGACATACCCTCCACCAGAGGGAACCGGAATACTTGTCAATGACCAGCTTGAGATGGTGTCCATTTGCAAGGGACTCAAAGAGGTAGATAGCTTTACTCTCCAATATATTTGCAGGAAGATCGGACATGGTTAGAAGATGCTGGGTCATGGTTAGAAATTGGGGATTGCATAAATGACACTAGTTTAATTCCCTCTCTACCTTCTAGTCCAAGCGAGGGAACCTAACTCCATATCTCAAAGCCCTCTTGGTGGTTATAATGTCCTTCATGAGGAAGTTCAATGACTTGCTGTCTCAGACTCGCAGGTGTGACAATCCGAGATCCTCTTTGCACAATGCCTTTTTTGGTGGCTGACAGTTCATCTTGGACATTTCAGAATTTTTGAAACTCAACATCATCACTTAGAGGTCGAACAATGTCTCCATTGTGCTGGGACTGTGAGATTGTGCAAGCATGTCTTTATCAGCATTTGTGGTGGCAATAACCTGCTCAATAGACAGAGTCACAGGTGTGCTAGACTTTACAATGAAATTGATGTATTATTCAGCAATTTGTGACGTTGAGCTGTGCACTACAGGAGCACACGTGAGAATTAATCTGCAGAGTTTTGATTCTTGCCTGGCTTGTGTGCAGTCGTGTAATCGTACTCTGGTACATGCCACCCACACCTTTCACCGTGAGAGGGCCTTTTGGCCTTCAGATTTCCAAAAATGGTGAGTACCATCTGTTGGTCTGTGACAATCCTGAAATGCTTTTCATACAGAAGCACATGAAAGTGTTCACAGGCCCATATTACATCCAGATTTTCTTTTTCTGGCTCGTGTACCTGCCATGCAGTTTTTTCATCAAAAATTGCACTGCAAATATTACATTGATAGTATCAATGATGTTATCAAAGATGTAATGAGTGCCATAATTTGTTGGGTAATTAGCAGTGCATGGTGAGGGCGCAAGTTATAGTTACCTTAGGGCACGAGTTATAGTTACTTGAGGTAACTCTAACTATAACTGGTGAATTTCTGTGGTTTTGTCATTTAAAATATGAACCTAACTATAGATTCCCTGTCACCTTTACTTTCTTAATTGCATTTTGATGGATTTAAAAAAATATATATTTCCTAACTATAACTATATTTTCAGTAAATTTCTATGTTTTTCAAGGTATAGCAATTTTCATTACTATACGTTAATCCAACCATCCCTGCGCACAGCCGCGGTGGTTGGCCACAGAGGCCAACTCCCTATAAACACCCAACCTTGCACCAGGCATGGCTTTCTTCTATGGGCAGAGGAGGTTGTCCGCAAGACCTGGCCTGAAGCCAGACTCTGCAGCCAACCCCCTAGCCACCCAAACCAGCTCCTTGGCCATGCACAGCAGGAGTTGGCCACAGCCTCTAGGGGGTGAGAATAGATGTGAGATGGTGTATCTGGGTGTGAGAGTGGCTGTGAGAATGTCTGTTTGAGTGTGAGAATGCGTATATCAGTATCACTATATTTTAGTGGGTGAATCAGTGTGTGTGTGGGTCTGTGAATGGGTGCAAGATGGTGTCAGTCAGTCTGTGAGGGGTGCGTACCTATCTGAGTGTGTCTGTGAATGGATGCGTGAGGGTCTGACTGGGATTGTGAGTAGGTGCGCAAGGGTCTGAGTGGGCGCATGAGTGTCTGAATGGGTCTGTGAGTAGGTGTGTAAGTGTCTGACTGGGTGTGTGAGTAGGACAGTTATTGAAAGAGATAGAGGTAGAGAGAAAGAGAGTGGGAGGGAAAGAGATAGAGAGTTTTTTAGGCTTTGATATATGATATACCTAGAATGAGATCTCTCTGGACAAATTGAAAAGAAAAATGTATTTGTCATTTAAAAAGAGTAAGATCACCTTCCAGTATTTGGCCCCGTACATATATATTTAATCACCCTGGGGAGGTGGTGGTCCTCAGGGATGTAGGGGAGGCCCGAAGTGAGGGAGGCCCCTCACATATTAAAAGTGCTTTGACTCGGGGTGGTGGTCCCTGGGGCATGGAGGCCCACACTTATTTAATTAAATGTCCCGGGGAGGTGGTGGTCCCCGGGGTAGGCCACTGGGCCTCGCCCACATATTAAAAGCATTTTGCTCGGGGGGTGAAGCGGAGTCTCAACATGGCTGACAGCACTTCCTTTTTGAAGTGTTATTAGCCAATCAGATCTCAGCACAAGATCAGGAGGGGTCTGGAATACTTTGTGTCCCTAGAGATACAAATTTGGATTTTCCTTAATTTCTCTAACACTACTGAACGGGTTTACACCAAATAACAAAAAAGGCTCTTTCTGGACCAAGAGCTAGCTTTCTGCCACATTTGGTGGAATTCCGTCCAGTGGTTTGGCACTATCACTGTTCAATTTCTCCTACGGGAATTAACATTGGACACGCTCTGAATTTCACCCTCCTTTATCCTAGCCCCCGCTTCACATATCAACCTGAAACTTTCCAGACAGCAGCTCACGTGACTTTCAAATTGTTTTGAAAATGTTCCTAAAGATTCATCAAGCAGTGCCAAAGATATAGGCAAGCAAAAAACTGCTTTTTCAATAGAAACTAGGTCCCAGCTATAACTACTTAGTGGCAACCACCACTAGGTAATACATACATACAAATATATATATATATGCATATATATATATATATATATATATATATAAAAATTAACTGTGACCACAACCACTTTCAGTGAACCATAGGAACTGAACGTTTTGTTTTGTCAGATCTTGCAATGGGGCAATCAATGTGGCAAAATCACAAATGTACCGTGAACAATAGCTTGCCATGCCCAAGAAGGACAGATTACACCCTACAGCTCAGTCTTTTGTATCTGAACATATCAACATGAGTTGAAAAAGTGTACCTGCAGTTTAATTCCAGTTTCAGTTGATGGTATCCTTTGTTCAAGTCAAGACTGGAGAGGACTTTGGCTCCATTCTGCTGCACGATCATATCTGTGATGTGCGGACTAGGATGTCTTTCTCTCTTGATTGCTCTGTTGGCCTGGCACATATTCACACAGATGTGCACTGCACCTCCACTCCCCTTTTTTTGCATTACCACAAGGGGCAACACCTATGGTGTGGGACCAGTAGAGCGCTCAATAGTATCATGTTTTTGCAGGGCTTCTAGTTCCTTCTTGAAATGCTATCCTGATGTGTCGCTGTACAACAGGTTGGATGTCTTCATTGATGTAGAGCTGCATCTCCATTGTCTTGAGCCTTCCTAGGCCATGAAACAGGGGTAGGCTCTGATGCACAATGTCAGATTGCATATTTAGGCTGTAATTTATAGATATCAGTCCAATGTCAGCAGCAGTTGCAAAACTAAGTGAGCATTCACTCGATGGGGTACCTTGAAGAATGTGGATCTGGGCCTGGACAGACGTCTTCTTGTGCCGCAAGGTTGCTGTGAATGATCCTTGACTTTGTAACGGGTTGGAAGCAGCCCATGCACACACCTTCATATTTTACATTTTAGAACACCGGAACAGTTGTCAAACTGTGAATTTGTTTGATTAGTATGATGTTGATCGATGTACCACTATCAATCACAAAGGTTATGGGACAACCATTGACCTTGATGTCCATATGAGTTATTTTGTTTTGTTAACTCACTTGTGTATTGTATTCGTTTGCCTTCTTTGCACGCTGCAAGGCCCACATGTGCATGCTGCTCCTTTTTATTTATGATCCACACACATTCATCACTCTTCGACCATATAAAAGGTGCTTCAAACATAAAACAGAATGGATTTGTAAGAGAAAACATGATTACATTGGTAATACATAGGTCAGAAATGAAGGCTGTCTTGCTAAGCAAGGACAGTTAGAATTTTGTTTTAAATTAGGGCTTTCGGTGTTCCATTTTTACTGATTTTTACAGATAAATACAGACAGAAAACTATTTTTGCCCTGTCTGTATTTAATTTTAAATACAGAAAAATATGGTAAGTAGAATTTTTTGGATGATTTTCTCTACTGTCAATCATGAATGTCAGGTCGGTAGGGGTACAGAATGACAGGTAAAGGGATGAGAAAAAGACAATAGATTTCCTAATTAAGCTTAATTAAGTGCAGATCTACAGTTGTTTATGCTAAGCTACAGTGTAAGTGTTTTCAGGTAACGCTCCTGCACTGTAGAATGTTTAAACATTTTAGACATTCCAGTGCGAGTATACATTTATCAGTTAGATAAGTGTGGAAAAATACCAATTGCAGCTTCATTTTTACAGTAAATACAAAACTGCATCAAGACAGTGCTAGATCAACAAATGGCTCACAACCATCAGACTTAAACCTGATTTCGAGCAAAGAATAACTTCCTCAACCTCAATCCAGTGGATTCTCAGGAAATGTCAGTACTAAGAGGAGCAAGACAGGCTCATTCTGAAAACAGAATCACTCCAAATAATTACTATTTGGAACAGGAATCTCACTATCCAAAGTATATTAAACAATGTTGTGGCATAGAGGTTAAATGTCCTCATTCAGCAATACCAGCTACTACTGCTCACCCTACCTCTGACAATGTAAATATCAGGAGAACTGACACGAGCATGGCTGAAGTAAAACATTTCTTCGATTTCTTTCTTGAAGTCTACACAGAATTCTTTGAGCTCAGTTCAGTTTGAACATATTGCATTAAGTTGGTTAATTTCAATGACGTAGTCATTAGTTCTACTTACATTAATTTTGATGGTAGTCAAAGGTCTTTGAGCTCTTCTAATTACCCACTTACATGCCTGTTGCGGCTAAAGGGGTCCACTTGGTTTCCCTGCATGTATTTACCTTCAAGCTGTGGGTTAGATTAGAGTTTGGCAGACAGGGTACTGAGTGACAAATGTGACAGAGTAATCTGTATACTAAACTCTCTGTCTGATTTGTTTGAGATAAGCAGACCCTCAGCTTTCTGCCAACCAAGCTTCAACTGGCTCTTGCAATGAAATGTTTTCACTGAAGACCAGACAGAGGACCTGATTATGAATTCGGCGGATGGGATGACCTGTCCGTCGCACTTCCAACAGGAGGTTGCTGCCATACTGGCTACCTCCCCGCCATCCTATTACAACTTTCCCGCTCGGATGATGGGCGGAAACCAGAATGGTCGCCGGCTCATAATAGAGCCTGTGGCACTGCTGTCACCTCCAGGGCGCACCAGCACCCTCGCATTGATCACTATCTGCACAGCCAAACGTACCACCAAACACTTAATTTAGTGGTCAGACGGCCAAACTGGCAGTGTTCAGGACTGCCTTCGCGAGGCTTGTGGTCTCAAGAGAGCCAGCCTCATAATGAGACTCAGGGTCATGGCTATTGGAAGAGGGGCACACACTTATCGCCCTATATAGGATGGATGGTATCATGTTCTTTTTTACTGTCCCTCACCTGTTGGTGACGATCAGAAAAAAATAATGACCCCCACGCCCAGGGAAATAAACTTTTAGTCATCAGTTTTTCAATAACTGACTACCACTTTGGGAGTTTGTTCATGAAAAACAAGCGCTTTGAAAACATTACAGTTGGTGAATGCCCATCAGAATGATGGCCATCCATCACACTTTTTGGACCCTAAAAGCAACCACCATGAAGGCAGTTCCTATCAAGGTACAGAGATCATCAGTGGGCAAGTGATGATCTCTAAATTTGGTGGACAGTAGACAGTCAGGACAGGGGACTTAAAGCTCTCCACAACCCTAGCAAACTTTACTCTGTCTTTTAAGTTTAAGGGCCTAATTACCAGAATGGAAGACCGAGGACCACCAAACCAATGGTGACAGTAGCACCACTGCACTATTGGCAGTCCAACCACCAGATTACAACCCTGGCAATCAATGGATCCCGACGAGGTGGTGGTGATTGGAGTCGTGGTTAGCCACTGTGGCATTGAGTTCAACGCTGCCACACTTTTCACAAGTCCTCTTTCCGCCAGCCTTTTCATGGTGGAATCCCTGCCATGAAAAGTCTGGCGGAAAGCTAGCGCTGGGGGCACAGGGGCATTGGCAGTGCAGGGGTCCCTTGTCAGCACCTTCAGAATGCGCACTGTCTGCTCTGCAGACAGTGTGCATTCCAAGGATGCTGTTGTGTCATGGCATTGGCCTCGACTCCCACAAGGGAGCTGAGGCCAATGTCGTAGCACTGTTTCTGCCAGGCTGACCAGCGGAAACATCGTGATACAATGTCTCCACTGGTCAGCCCAGTGGAAACATCGTAATATGCCTGGGGTGGAGGCTGCCGGCATGATGGTAGCCTCCTCCCCCGGGCTTTGGCACTTGGCTGGTCCAACCACCAAAGTGATAATGAGGCGCTAAACAGGGTCCTATGTTTGCACCTCTTGGTTCTTTCCAAGGAATGTTTATGAGTTTGTTATTGTGTTTATGAGTTCTAATCCTCCTTCCTAAAGGTAACTCCTTTTGGGGTTATTTACAAAGGTAATATACACTTGTGAGTAATTTATACATGTAATTTCCTCTTACACTTTTGGTAACTGTTTTAATTTTGGGCTATTCACAAAACTCAGAGTGGAAAGGTACTCAAAAGTGTAAACTTACATGTCTCCACCTCCAGGAAAAGGGGTTGAAGACAAATTTACAAGTGTAAGTTGCTATCATCAAAAGTAACAGTACTAGGTCCAGTACCACACATGGGCAGTCACTGGTAAAGCACCACCCTCCCTTGGAAAAAAATTAAGTTAGGGACGTACAGCCTCATTACGAGGCTGGTGGTCCTAAGCCCACCAGCCTCGCAGTGGCGGTCAGACTCCCACAGCTGTAGTGATCCAACCACCACATTAAAAGTTAGACGGTGGACCCACCTAAAAGCTGCTGTACCTGCCGGGATCATAGATCCCAATGGCATGGTGGCGGTCTTTGTTGTAATAGGCCAGAGCGGCACTGAACTCAGCGCCACCTTCTGATTAGAACCTTGTTCTCTGCCGGCCTTTTCATGGTGGTTTCCCCACCATGAAAAGGCTGACGGAGAACAAATGCAGGGGGTCACATGGCAAGGTCAGTGCAGGGCCCCCCCTGCCCAGCACCCTCGGAATGCGCACTGTCTTCTTTGCAGACAGTGCGCATTCCGAGGGTGCTGGTGAGCCTCATCTATTAACTTCATTTTTAACCAAATCTTTAATTGATTGAAATATTTTATATATAAATAAAAAATAATGTTTCACAAGTTTAAAGTACACAATATATTTACATTTAAATCAATTATAAAAAGTTATATATTAATAAATATTATTATATTATTAATAAATATTAAAAGTGATGTGTAGAATTAAGTGTAGGTTGATCACATTTTAAGTAAAATGAATGTTACATTAATTTATAGATTCAAAAAGATAGTTTAATATTTTATACTAATACGTTTTATTTTAGATTGTCTTCAACATCAAATTATATTGTTTAATGTTTTTAAATAATTTAATTTCCTTTTTTATTTTATTCTAAGGGGGTTATTCTAACTTTGGAGGAGTGTTAATCCGTCCCAAAAGTGACGGTAAAGTGACGGATATACCACCAGCCGTATTACGAATTCCATAGGATATAATGGACTCGTAATACGGCTGGTGGTAAATCCGTCACTTTTCCGTCACTTTTGGGACGGATTAACACCTCCTCCAAAGTTAGAATAACCCCCTAAGTGTCTAATTCCATTATTTTCCACAGGAGGTAGTACCAGTAATTGTCCATGTGTGGTGCTGGACTCTGAGACGGAGTGATTTGCTACTGCTTTGGATACATTTTTGATTAAAGTAACTGCAGTTTGTGACTAATAATGGGCGAACTAATTTGTGAGTAGATGCATGTCCCTCCCTAAATTCCTCCATAACCCTTGCTAAACCCTTCCTTGTTCTGCCCTAAAACGCCCCACTTAACTGTAAGTATGCCACTTTTTCTAGCCACTACCCTAGTCACTCCCACATTTACTACTAAGTAGTAAACTTACATTTTTGACAATCACCCCATAGAAAATGTGAGAGGTGGAGATTTATGCTTCTAGGTTTGTTGTATGTTTAGTAATAATATTGTAATACTACTACAAAATATGTACTACAAAATGCAGTTTGTGAATAGGCACACTTGTTTTCACTATCCTTTCATGACGAGTTTCACTTTCTTACCCCATGATCCGTCCACCACATCTTAGATAAATATGCATGTGCTCAAATACAGAGTTTGGTGTAGCAAGAGCTTCCCCATACAAATGCACGGCTCATGTCCAACCAAATTCAAGCTTTCCCTGCTCCATTTAAAGGTCTATAATCACTAGATTTCTAATCTTAGCTGGCTTCTTAGTTGGAAACCAGTGGCCTGGCAGCTTGTGAGGCTCAGGATTTCCAGGTGGCAGTGTCCCTGACCTGTTCGGAGCCAGACCTCCACCACTAAGTTTCACTACCTCCATTCTCCATGGGTGGCCTTGCAGACCGGGGCATGGAAAACAAACAATATCCCAGCACAAAGGAAGAAACCTCATGGCACACCTGGGTCATTGTTATTTTGTGCTTATTGTTATTTTATATTGCTTTTCTGTACCAATATTGGGTGTTTAATTCTGAAATGCAGAAGAATACACGGCCTCAGATCAAATTAACAAGAAGAGGAACCTTGACCCAGCCAGGTATTAACTGAACTGCCTATTCATCTGTTTAAAACAGCCACCTTTGTGCAGTCCTTCATCTTAATCTCCAGCGACCTACTACTTTATCACCAAATTGGTTTCTGGGTTTGCGAAGGTACCACATTTACCCTCATCTCAATCTGTGGTGACATGATGATGTTATTGACAGGAATGGATTTCCTGTGGATATCTCTGCTGCCATTCACACAGTAAACTAACTCTGCCTTCTAATTAGGCTAGTAGAACTTGTGATTGAAGGAACCACCTTGAAGGAACTTTCAAGTATTACCCCCACCCCCATTTCAAATCAACTTCTTACTCTATCAATTCCAGTATACCATAATTGTCCCTCATCTATCCTAACCTCTTCAGCACATACCTCAGTCTGCTCCTGAATCTCATAAAGGCCTTCAACTTAACATGATTTAGCTACCCTGATGCCAAGGTACATTGAGAAGCCAAAAAGCAAAATGATTCTTCTAGACTAGACCATTTTCCACAAGCTGTCAACTGTTTAAGAGAAAATGAAATATGAAGGAATTGCACTACATCAGAAAACAATATAAAATCATGTGCAGTGAAAGAGCAGTGTAGGCCTAAGCTTTGTGTTGACCCCAGAGAGATGAAGAGTTCACTTGAAAACAGAATGCATGATCAGCAAGAACATAGTTAAAGGAAGGCCTGTGTTTGTGAGTCTAAAGGAATGTATAATCTTAAAGCACACAGTCACATATTCTGTTGTCTCAGTAAATGACAAACATGATTGAAGAACTGGAGCAGGAGATTGAATTAGCCTAGGGTATGTAAAAACTGACAAGAGATCTTAGGATCAGAGTGATAAGGCACACACCCAAATACACATGCATTCAAGAGTAATACGTTTGTTTGTTATTGTTAAGTATTGTTAGAATTGCAATAAACAATGTGTAAAAAATAGGTTATAGGTTTAAAGGGTCACTTGTGATGTGATTTTCCAACAAGTTTGTAGTTGAACTTATTGATTAACCTTTTGTATTTGTTGGTACTGCTGTATAAGTGGCTGCCTGTGAAGCAGCAAACTGAGTCCAGCTGTCTACATGTGTGAGGATAGCTACTCTTCCTGCCGAAAAAGTAAAAGGCTGTGTTTTATCCTAAGTTTCCCTGCAACACAACAAATGAATACCAATGAACCACTGAAAGCCAACTAATCTAAAACTAAGATTCTCATTTGTGGGGAATGGAAGATTCTGATATGCCCCAGGGACTTGAGCTCTGCAAAATTAATTGAAGAAGAATCCTGTGGGATTCCCATGCAGCACTGATTTTTTACAGCATAGGAACACTAAAATATATACATTTTTGTTATGTCATTTTGTGTTAGTTTTTGTTATGTTATACAGATTTGTAGGGCAACCTATGTCTCTGGAGGAATACTGGAGCCTCAGAGGGAGAACGGTCTAGACCGGCCTGAGGTGAATTTATTGGAAGAGAGACTGGTTTTCAGTTTTTTTTCAGAATTTGAGATTAGAGCCAACAGCTCTGATGTGGTAGGAGAGCTTGTTCCAGGCTTTTGTGGTAGCGTAGTGAATGGCAAGCCCTCTGGCTTGGTTCAAGCAGGTTGTGGCTTGGCAGTTTGGGCTGGACTGTTCCCATTAGAGTGAGTTCAAGGTTCATTTACAGGGTGAGATCGCGCGCTGGAGCAGCTAAGATGGCCGCTCGATAACGACGCTCCCGAGCTGCCGAGGACGTTTTTCTATCGGAGGGAGGCGTTTGTGACAGCTGGCTATTTCTTTTCCCAGAATTTGATGTTGGAACAAGCAGGGAGCAGTATGGTAAGTTTTTTCTTTTTTTTAAACTCTGGTATTTTACAGAGTTTAATCTTTTCAACCTACTGCTCCCTTTCTGACAGGAATGCGGCCGCTTTTTGAGAGGATTTTTTTTTTGTATTCCTAAAAAATATTTTCTGTTTTGTCTTTTGGCTACTTTAATTAATGTGAAGAACTTAATACTTTTTTGACACTCTTGGATGCCACTCTTGAAGCTGTTATATTCATTTTATTCTGGATTTTCTACTATAATTTTCAATATTTGTCCTCTGAAGTGACTTAATCGACGTTGCAGGAACATTAACTAAACTATTGTATTAAATATATACTATGTGGCTGAAATGGAAGCCCCTCACACTTCCAAAATATCTGTATCCTCTGTCTCTAACTCTAATGGTCGTAAAGACTCCGGGGGCCACAAAAGAGTTAAAAAAGACCCATCCTCTCCATCTAAGTCTCCATTGCCCCTCACATTGGATGACATTATGGATGAGCTTAAGCTAATAAAGCCTTATGTTATGGAGACAAATATTGCGTTACAGTTAATTGAGAAGAAATGGTCACGTCTGGATTCTAGACTTTCTGAGGTGGAACAGAGGATTAGTGACATACAAGATACTACTACTAAAGTTGATAACTTGACTAAGGAAGTCACACTACTTAAAAAACAGACAGAAGATTTGGAAAATCGCAATCGGCGAAATAATCTTCGCACTTATGGCATTCCGGTAGGCTCAGAAGGCCAAGATTTGATAACATTCTTGCAACCTCATATTCCAAAGATTGTTGGTCTTCGGAATACTACTGCTCTCAACATCCAGATAGCCCATCGAATTGGTCCCTCTTCTCCATCAAAACCAAGAGGAATTATCGCCGACTTCCTACAGTACTCAGATTTAATGACTGTTTTGACTATCGCCAAACAACGTAAACAAATGTTGTGGTCGGGCCAACAGATTTTCTTTAGCCAGGATGTGGCCTCGGCGACCGATAAACGAAGGAAGGAATTTCTGGATCTCCGACCAGCCTTAAGATCTATGAATGCTAGATTTGGCCTTATTCACCCTTGCTTCTTTAGGGTCACCTTCAAGGACAGAACAACTACTTTTGAAAATCCCTCTGATCTGAAACAATTTATATATACTCACAAAGGGGAGGCAATGGAACTCAGCAAGACTTGATTGGTTAATGTGAAATTCTTATATAATTTATTTCTTCTTTACAGATATTGAAACCATTGAAATCTCAGGTTGAGAAAATCCCCTTTCCAATTGTGTCTATATTCCTGTATATCTTGACATCATAGTGTTCTTTCCCTTGTTGGCAAGTCACATCGTCAGTTGTTCATATTGTAATGTATTTATTCTGTTTCCTCATCTCTCCTCTCTCTTGTTATCCAATCATTATAGTTCCACTGGGGTGCTGTTGCTGATTGGCCTCTTTTTCTTTTCTTGCACCTCCCTTTCTCCCATGCAAAGTATTTTTATTTTCTTTAAGACAATTATGATTGAAGCTTCTTGGCTTTTTGTCATATTTTCTTTCTTTTATCAATGGGGTGCTTTTGCTACCCCTTTCTTTTTCTCTCTCTCTGTTTTTTTCTCTTTCTACTTTTCTTTCTTCCTTTATTATTTTTTATGTCCTACAATGCAAGATTGGCATCAACACGTAACCTCACTTAGATATATGTTCATAAGTTTCCCTTCCACCTTCTTCTATGATTCAAATTTTGTTTGTCTCTTAGGTTTCGGTAAGGTTCTGTTGTCTAAATGTCTTCCACTAGTTACATGACCAGTCTTCGCATTATCTCATGGAATGTTAAGGGTTTACGTAATCCAGTTAATAAACAAAGAGTGCTCCAACATCTCTCTAAATTGAATTGTCAAGTTGCTCTTGTACAAGAAACCCATCTTAAGGAGCAGGATTTTAAAAGTTTGAATAGAAATTGGGTTGGTCATGTTTTTGGTTTCTCTGCAGCTCATAATAAGAATGGGGTAATAATATTGTTTCATAGATCTTTACAAATACAAGGTATGGAGGAGATTAAGGATGATATAGGAAGATGGATTTTACTGACAGTTAAGATTAATGTTATTCTGTCTCCATTTGCAATGTTTATGGTCCAACTGGAGTAGAGCCTCAATTTCGGGTTAACTTTTCTTCTTTATTATTATCTTGCAACTCTGAAAATCTTGTGGTAGGAGGTGATTGCAATCAACTTATGGATCCTTTTATATATTGTCGCTCTCAAACTTGTTATATCCCTAATAAAATGCCAAAAATATTGTATCAAGCAATCTCCTCCAGAGGTTTACGAGATGTATGGAGAATTGCTCACCCAGATTTATTAGAATTCACGTTTTATTCTCCAGTACACCACTCATATTCTAGAATAGATTATATGTTTGCTAGACAAAGTGTTATACAAACAATTTCACATGCTTATATTGGGTCTATTCTTTTATCAGATCACGCCCCAGTAATAATTGATATGAAACTTACAGGAAATTCCTCCTTTTCTAATCGCTGGAGGTTTAATAACACTTCATTGCAAGATCATTCATTTATTGAACAATTTACTATATTTTCTAAGGATTTTTTTATGCACAATGTACCTTCTGATACTCAGATGAACTTTATATGGGATGCATTTAAATCTACTGCTCAAGGCTTTATTATAGATTATGTTGCCATTAAAAAGAAAGAAAAATCTAAAGTTTCCTCTCAACTGCTCACACATATAAAATGTCTTGAGCATGAATATTTCTCATCTAAAAAACCAGACACCTTATCCAGGATGATTGATGCTAAATTCCAATACAATAAGCATTCCTTGGAAAGTGCATGTGGAACTCTACTCAAAATAAATTCCAAACTTTACGGGGTGGGAAAAATAAAGCGGGTAAATTATAGGCAAATTATTTAAAGATCAAAAAACAAAAGTCTAAAATTACTGTTATCACAGACACATTTGGAAATAGACACACTAAAGATTCAAAAATCCTGGAATGCTTTACCGACTATTATACCACATTATATACTCCCGAAAATACTCCTAATATGACTAAAGTAGATACCTTCTTCCACTCTATTCCTTCGAAACAAAAAGTAGATTTGTCACCATTAGACTCTGACCTATCTGAAACAGAAGTAAAAAATGCCATTATCAAGCTTCCTAAAGATTAGGCTCCTGGCCCAGATGGCTTTTCAATAGAATTTTATTAAACTTTTGCATCTATTTTAGTTCCAAAGCTAGTAACACTTATACAATATTTCATATCAAAAGATCAAGCAAAGGGCACTTTTTCTGAAGCTGTGTTGTGTTTGATTCCTAAAAAGAATAAGGATTTATCCGAATGCGGTAATTACAGACCTATATCCCTTATTAATGTCGACTGTAAAATCTTTGCAAAAGTTCTAGCCTTATGGATGAATCATTTTATCCAAGACTTAATAGATATTCATCAGTCAGGTTTTGTTAAGGGGCGATACACATCGGATAATTCTAGAACTTTTCTTAAGATTATCCATCTTGCCTCTAAATCCAGGGATCCTATAGCTGCCATAACTCTAGATGCTGAAAAAGCCTTTGATCGAGTTTGTTGGGATTTTATGTTTGGAGCATTAAAATGGCATGGTTTTAGTCCTCATATTATTAAACTTATTAGACTTTTATACTCTTCACACTCAACATCAATTTTAGTCAATGGTAAACAATCCCATTACTTCCCCCTACACAGAGGTACTAGACAAGGTTGTCCTCTATCACCTCTGTTATTTATATTAGCCCTTGAGCCCCTTATAGAGAAAATACGTAGGTCATCTGATTTTTATGGTTCTAAGCATAAAGACACTGAGATTAAATTCACAGTTTATGCTTTACTTTTTATCTCTAATCCTCACAATACTATTCCGGATTTTTTTAAATTATTACAGGAATACTCAAGTGTCTCAGGTTAGAAGCTTAATGTAGATAAATCAGAGGTTTTGCCATTAAATGCTTACTGTCTACCAGACATGTTTAAAGATACTGGGTTTACATGGAACTCTAAGCATATCAAATGCCTGGGTATATCCTATTCCAGCTCTCTCAAAGACACTATTCGAACTAATCTCAAAGAGGTAGAGTCAAGGATTGTGAAATTACTTGACAGATGGTATCCTCTTTATTTAACTTGGTGGGGAAGACTGGCCACAATTAAAATGATGTTGTTGCCCATTTTAAATTTTTATTTATCTATGCTCCCAGTTAAACTTCCTTCTAGTTTTTTTTTTACTATAAATGCATTATTTTTATGGAACAAACGTAAATCTCGTATAGCTCTAGTTAAACTGCAGGAATCTAGAGATAATGGAGGTGTACATTTTCCATGCCTTAGAAGATATCACTCTGCATTTGTTTTAAAACAAGTATGGTTGTCCCTCTCTCCCACTTTTGATAAAGGGACCTCTCTATGGAGTCAATTGGAACACTCACAAATTACACCATTTACATTTAGAGATGCAGTTCGGCTTTCAAAACCTCCTAAATCTCTTTGCTCTCCGATAAATAATAACTCATTCTATTTCTATTGCCAGACCATTACTTCTTGCCTCTCACTCCTCATATGAGAACCTTAGGCAAACTCATATATGGTACAATGATGATATTCAATTTCATAATAGAATTTTATTATGGAAAGAGTGGATGCACAAAGGCATTATAACTTTAGATCATTTAATTCTAGATAATGCTGTACTTGAATTTCAAGATATTCAATGGACATTTCATATCTCCACTTATTACGCTGTGCAATATCAAACTCTCTTAGCTATCCTTTATAACTTATTGTCTCACTCTTTGGAGTCTCCCACTTCTACACAGCCTAATTCCCAACCGTATAATTTTTCCTCACAATTCCCAGCGTCTTTTATATGCTGAACCCTTACACTTACCAGTCTTGTGAGACCAAAATCTAAAATAGAATTAGCAAGGCAGCAGGATTTCAATCAAAACATTCCTATATCTACATGGAAAAAAACATGGTCAAAACTCCATACAACATCCCGTTCAGCATCTACAACCCAAACGTTATTTTACTTTTATAATAGGTTATACTATACTCCTGTAGACCTTTATAAATTTAAACTTACTACAGATAGCAAGTGTTGGTCGTGCTCTAAAGAAAACAGTCATTATATGCCCATGTTTTTTGAGTGCCCTGCAGTTCATACTTTTTGGGAACAAGTTTGGGATAAAGTTAATCAGATTTTCTCCATTAATGTACCTTTCAATTTATTACATGTTTTTTTGGGTAGTACTTCATCTATTTGGTATTCCCAACCACTGCTTGCTAAATTGGCTGATTTGCTCATTGCTAGTGGACTGCAAATTATAACTTCAAATTGGAAAGATACTACGAAAATATCTGTTGTAACTTGGTGGAATCTGATCTGTTATAATCACAGAATGGATCGAGCAAATGCTAATACTACTCAACTATTAATTAAAAGGGACATGCTTTGGCTTCCTCTCACCTCTTTCCTTTCGCAACACAAGACCTTTCATACTACTGTTAATACTTAATGGTTGCTTTATTGTAACTATGTGATTTTTAATTTGCATTGTTTTAATTTTTCTTTTCTTTCCTTTCTCTCTTCTCTTTCTTTCTTTACTAAAACATAACAAAAAATGCTATTATTCTACGGTACAATAATATAGTCTGGTTGTGTATACAAATTGTTTCTTATAGATATAATTATCTTTATGATTATGATTAATTTTCTTTTTATTGTTTTTTCCTCTGGTTACAATGTATATATTCTATTGTACCAGTGTATGCTAACTTATTCAATAAAGCATTATTAAACACACACACAAAAAAAGGTTCATTTACATACGTCTGTTTCCAAACTAAAGTGACATGGTGTGAGAAACAATGATGTACTGGGATGGGGCCTGAGTATCTACCAGTGGCTGACATTTTTTAGTGTGTTGCCCTAAGTGAGATGGGTATGCCCAGACATGGGTTTTGTGCATACTATGTCACTGGAACAAAGCTATGAGCCCATCTAGGGGAAAACCAGTCCTGGTTTGCTTGTGCTCTGGTTCAGGGAAGACCAGACCTGGCATTTGAAGCTGGACTGTGGCCAGTGGAGCAGGATCAAGACTGATTTGCATATGGCTGCATCCGGAGGTGGCACAGTGTGTAAATAACAATGCGCTGGTATGCAGCCTGAGTATTTACCAGTGAGGGAGATAAATTCAAGAATTCCGTCCATCACTTTTATGTATACATTACTGCATGGCCCCAAGTGGGACATGTATGGCCAGTGGTGGGTTGCATTCATACTGTGTCACTGGAATCAAGCTATTCCAGGCTGATGACCCCTAACTAAGGTGAAACCTGCCCTGGGTTGCTTGTGTTCTGGGTCAGAGAGAAACTGACCTGGCAGTTCAGTCTGGACTGTCCTCATTGGAGCAGGGTCAAGATTGTCCTGCAATTGGCTCAGTTCAACTTCGGTTGCATACTGTGCAGAAAAAGTGGACTGTGATGCAGTCCAAACAATTACCAGTGCCCGAGATTAATTTAAGTATTCCATCCTTCACTTTTTTGTATATTACAGTGTGTTACCAAGAGTAAAATAAGTATGTCCATAGTTGGGTCCCATGCTGATTGTGCTATTTGAACAAAGCTATACAGCCATTCCTAGGTTGCTTTTATTCTGATTCAGGGTGGACCTGGCCTAACAGATAAAGATAGGTGTTTCATTGTAGTAGGAATAAGATTGATTTATGTTTGGCTAGTTAAAAATTGAGGTTGCATGGTGAAAAATTGATGGACTCGGATACAGTCTGAGTCATTACCAGTGGCTGAGATTACTTCAAGCATTCCATCATCACTTTTTGTATACTTTAGTGTGTCACGCTATGTGGGACAGCCATACCCAGATTGGGTTCCTGTGCACACTAAAGGCTTGATTACGAGTGAGGCGGTCTTGCTACTGCCACACTTGCAGTGTTGATCCACACGTCTCATAATAAACCTGGCGGTCGGACCACCAGCTCTGCCAGGGTCTTGGACTGTTTGGAGGTGGTGGAAATTCTAATCGGACAGGGCAGCGCTGCCTGGGGATTACAACCTTGTTCTCCATCAGCCTTTTCATGGCGGTAACACCTCCAAGAAAAGGTTGGTGGAGAACAGGTGTGTGGGTTATTGGGGGCCCTGCACTGCCCATGCACTTGGCATGGACAGTGCAGAGGCCCCCCGCCCAGCACTGTTGCAGTGTTCATTGTCTGCTTTGCAGACAGCGAATATTGCGAAGGTGCTAGTGCACCCTGGGTGCTACAGCATTGCTGATGGCTTGATTACGAGCCAGAGGTAATGCTGTAGCATGTTTCCTGCTAGAAACTTTGGTTTTCGCCCAGTGACCTAGCAGGAAACTCTTAATAACTCTGGTGGAGTCTTCGGTACGAAGGCGGCAGCCACCCTCTCAAGAGTTTGTCAGACTGCCTTTCCCATCCGCCAAACTCAAAATGAGTGCATGGGCAGTGCAGGGGCCCCTCTGCCCAGCACCCTCGCAATGTTCACCGTCTGCTGTGCACCCTGCCTGGTACAGGATTGCAACCGGCTCGATTATGGGCCAGAGGCAATTCTGTAGCTTGTTTCCCCCTAGGCCAGCAGGCAGAAACGTATGTTTCCGCCCACCGACCTAGTGGGAAACCCTTAATAACTCTGGCAGACAGATGAGCCCTAACTAGGGCAAAACTAGTCCTAGGTTACTTGTGTTCCAGTTCCAGGAGGTCATGGCCTGGCAGTCCAGGCTTGAATGTTCCAATTGGAGCAGAGTTAAGACTGATTTGCATATGGCTTTGTCCAAATTGAGGAGTCATTGTATGCAAAATAGCAAAGGACTGGAATGCAGCCCGAGTAATTACCAGTGACTGAGTTTATCTAAAGCATTGAAACCAACACTTTTTGTATACTTTAGGTTGTTGAGTTTGAGGCAGTACCTGCTCATCCAGTCTGCCACAAAGCAATGCAATTGATGGAGTTTGCTTGGGTGGTGAAAGTGTTTTATGATAGGAAGACGATGATCTGTGTGTATTCAGCTTAAGAGATGATGTTGATTCCATACAAGCGGATGGTGCTGATGAGGGGGTCCATGTAAATGCTAAACAAGGGGGACTAAGAGAGGAGTCTTGGAGCAGTCTAGAGACCAGATTGGTAATGTCAGAAAAATAAGGGCTTGTGCTGACAAAGTGGGTGCATTCGGAGAGGAAGAAGCTGATCCATCATAACACTGGGCCGTGAATTCCAGCCTAGTGGAGAAGTTGGATGAGGATGGGGTGGGACCCTGTGTGAGTGCTGCAGAGATGTCTAGTAGAATGAATACTGCTGTGTCAAAGTCGCAGTAAAAAGATCCTTTATTTCGGACAAAGACATAAAAGCAACACTTACATAAAACATTACATAGTTCACTAATTCTTACAGGGCAACATTTTTTAAGCCTAATCGCATAACTTATTAGCAAAAGCAGGTCTAAAAACACAATTATAAAATGTTTGCATTGAAATCTAACATGATGTGCACCATAAAAGTAAATTAGAGTGTTCAAAGTTAAAAACTAGTGCAATAGTTGCAACAACTGCAACAACAAGGTCAATAGAGGCTTCTAACAGGTTCTGTAACACAAACCCACGCTCATAGCGGTGTACTTATCTAGGTCCCCAGCATCAAACTAATGTCCTTTAGTACGTCTAAGCTGGATCAGAGTAAGGTACCAACCGTGACAGGATCTTAGGTGTGGGGGCATTCCGACTTTGGTGGTCCAACCCGGGACCACCAAAGCTGTGGAGAGGACGCTGTCACCATGCTGGCGGCATCTCCCCCGTCATATTACAATGTCCCTACCTGGCTGTCCGGTGGGAACATTGTATTACGATGTTCCCACCTGTTAGACCGGTTAGACCCTTAAGGGAGTCAAAGCCAATACTGTATCACAACGGAACCCTCAGAATAGGCACTGTCTGCTGTGCAGACAGTACGCATTCCGAGGGTGCTGGGCAGTAGGGTCATGCACTGCCCATGCCATGGGAATGGGCAGTAGATGGTCCCCGGTGGACCCCAGCACTGTGTTTCCTCCTGCGTTTCCATGGCTGAAGAATGCCTCCATTTGCTAGTGAGGCTTCCAAGGGGTAATGTCCCCTGCCTGAATCTTATGTAAAGGGATCTAGTGAATGGAAAGCCAATTTTGTCAAGAAACATCTCAAGCATTGGTGTATGCTTTATTTCTAACAACCGATCAATCAGTCTACCATGTTGGATTGATTGGACTGTTTTCCCTCTTTCATTTTCCCTGAAAATCAAGCTTCACAAGTTTAATGGAGAAATTCGTGATGGATCTGAGATAAATCTACAAATATGGCAAAACCAGGTGGAATAGAGTCTGATTAACATATTTCAGCCAGGGAACTGTCACTGAACCTAGATTACCTAGGATGTTTTTTAGTCCTGGCATACAGGGTTCTATCTCATCAATTATCCATATCCATAACCAATACAGGATCGGTGCACAGATGTCTAGTAGATTGAGGACTGCTATGTTACCTAGGTCCATGATGAGGCGGATATCATTGGTGACTGCAGTGAGCTCCGTTTTGGTGCTGTGATTGGGTCTATGGTCTAAATGGTGGTTTGTGTTGAGGTGGTTGACCTAGTGGGTGTCGATGAGCTACCTTAGACTTTGGCTGGGTAAGGGAGATGGGCCTGAACTTGGCCATGATTAGAGCGTCTGCCGATGTTTTCTTGAGAAGTGGTAGGATGATGGCCTGTTTCCAGGAGTCTGGGTAAGTGGTTGTGGATAGGGGTTGAGTATTGGTGTGAGAGTTGTGCAGATAGATGGGTTTGAGACCTTTGGCAAAGATGTAGTGTTGTCACAAGACCAAGCCAAGGGGGCTCCTAAGTGGATGGAGTGTATAGGGTTAGTGCTTTCCTTAGATGTGATGGATGATGGATGTCCAGAAGTTCAGGGTGGTGTCCATGGAGTTGCTGTCTTCAACGTAGAGGCTGTCAAGAGAGAAGAGGGCTGGTTGGGGGCTGAAGTTGTGAAATGTTTTTTATTTTTTCTGAGAAGTATTTGGATAGTTGAGTGCAGAGTTTCTGGGGGGGCTATGGTCATGGAGTTGTCAAGGGGGAACGTCAGCTCTTTTATGATAGCGAAGATTTCTTTGGTGTAGTTTGAGGACTTGGTGAGGCTTAAGAGTTTGGTGGTTTTGAGGGGCTGGTGATCCAGACGGCTGATTTGTTGGAGCCTTTGTCAGTGTTATGGAAGTGACTCCACTGTGGCTGGCTTACAAAGGTTTACCGCAAAAGCTCTAAACCATCAACCATCCTAGGCCTGTCATGACTTATAACCCAAATAGGTTTAGAAGCACTGCTTTACCTACTCCCCTTGTTTTAAAGAATGCTAAATGGAGCAGTGGTACAACCTAAGTCTATATAACCTTATTAACCCAGCCCTCCGAGTAAAGCACTAATACCCATGACCACACTTTTCTCCTTATTGGCACCACAAACAGCCTACAGGTACATCTATGAAACTTTATCATCCTTCATTCAAGCAAAACTTTAGAGATATTCACACAATTGAAAGCCCTGCAATCAAGCCTGTCACCGCACTGACAGTCATGCCCTCCAAGACATCACACATCTGTGGATAACTCTCTTCTGTTTCCAAACAGCTTGATTTTGCAAGTTCTTTCCATGGAAGATTAGAAATATTCAAGCCTGCCTTGAATTCTGTAAGAAGTAAAGTCCAGATGTTTCTCCAATGGATGACTCTATCTAGATCCATCCAAAAGGTGTCTCAATCTTACACATATGGGGTGGTGGAAACACCACTAATTGTGACACGTTGAAGCACAACATGATTGCAGAGATATAGTAAAACCAATCCTCTGGACTTCACAGATGGCACCAAAACACTTTTCACCTAGGAGCCCACACCCTTTTAACCCCATACTATCATCCTGTCTAGGCTTAAATTATTATTTCTCTCACTCCGCTGCACTCCATGCTTAAGTGCAGCTCAATGCATAACTGACATAATAAGAGCACCTATCTGGTCAACACACATAGCACCAAAACACTTGCAACGTTGGCAGCACAGTATATCAACACTCTTCTATTTAAGCACAACCTTCAAAGTAGAGTGATACTCATCTACTAAAAGTGATACACCACCTCAGAAGGGGAATGGGGCACTACAAAATGAGCTACATACAATGCAGTGCTTAACAGTCACTAACACCACATCTTTGTGTTATCCACAGATCCTTATGGAATGCTCCTGTAACTATGTAGATCACTTGTCTAAGAAGGGCAAGTGTTCTGGGCAATTATCTCTTGCAAGAAAAGGAAAGTTAAATTCAGATATAAGCCCGTTTTCTTATAGACAAACATTTGGCAGTATCTATTAAGAGCATGAACAAAGTTTTAGTACATGCTGTGCCAACCACAGGTTTGAATGATTGAAGAGCAAGAGTACTGACTGAGTTTGCTTGGGTGGTGAGAATGTTTTATGATAGGGAGAGGATGATCTCTGTGTCTTCTGCGTAGCAGTTGATGCTGAATCTACATTAGCAGATGGTGCTGGTAAGGAGGTCCATGTAGATGTTCAACACAGGAAATGTTTAGAGGCAGGTGTACCTCTCGTTGGAAGAAATATTACTTTCCCTAGCAACATGTGTGGGGGACCGAAGGCACTGACAGGCAAACCTTGTGTATCCAAGAAGCACAGTTCACATTATGGGGTAAATTCTGGTTCAGAAGGCCAAACACCACATGGCTGATGCGGCAGAGGCATCACCTCCTCAATGATAGCTACTGCTGGCCTAGTAAATGAGCTTCCTTTCTGGCTTCCAGCCTTTTTCTCTAGAACTGGCTGCTATGCCCATGATGGGAGGGAGCAACTTCAGTGAAGAAAGCTGTAATGATAGGTCCACCAAGTTACAATAGTTTTTTAATCAAAAAAACATACTCCCCAAAGATGTGAGCTTTCTTTTGAAAACAACACTAATGTCTCTCATGTCCTGAAACCTTTCTTCCAGAATGAGATGGACATCTGTGGCCTTTTTCTATGGTGGTCTGTCTTGGTTCACATGGTGATCCAGAACAGAAGCTGGTGCCATTTGTGTCTGGGGGACTACCTTAAATATAACACCCTTCCAAACCATTCATGAAGGCATTCTTATGGTGTAGGGGGTTTACGTGGGAATTTGGGTTTCCCTGGCATTTAAAACATGAAGAGAATGAGAGAAAAGAGTGTATGAGGATGTTTTGGGTCTCTTGCCAATTTTTGACCGATGTCTCATTATAGCTTTGCATCAAATCACCCCCAAGTGGGCTTTGAGATTGGCTGAATTCAATGCATGTTTGGTGTGTGTGACTGTAAGACTGTGAGCTCTTCAAAGATAGTAATCAGGTGGTTCAGACCTTGTGTGATGTATAGTATATATATATACATATACTGTATATATATATATATATATATATATATATATATATATATAAATATATCTTACCTCGTGGTGTACATCCATTCAGTAGTTTTGGAGAAAATTAAGGCAAACAAATGTAGATATATAGGGATGCGGATCCTCCTCGATCCACTGCGGCTCGATCCACAGACCCACATGCTACAGGAAGACTCTGTTTGGGACAAATAATGGCTTTGAAATGTGGAAAATGATTATTTTTTCACGCTTAGGGAGATCTGCGGATCAACCACGGGGCTCGTAGCAGCCCACAGTAAGAATTTGGGGGGTGGAGCCATGGAGCTTGGGAAACATCAACAGAAAAAACATACTAAATTGTAACAGAGACACTCTCACATTCAGTATTACACATACAGAGACACTCTCACACCCACTCTGACATGCAGGCAGACACTGTCACACCTACAGAGATATTCTTACATTCACTGTCACATCTACACAGACACTCTCACACTCACACTCAGAGAGACACTCACACCCACGCTCGCTTCCAGGCAGACATTGTAACACACTCTGACAATCACACACCCGGACAGCTACTCTCACACTCAATCTGACATGCAGGCAGACACTGTCACACCCACTCTCACACCTACAGAGATACTGTTACATCCACTGTCATATCTACACAGACACTCTCACGCTCAGAGAAACACTCTCACACCCGCCCTTGCATCCAGGCAGACACTGTCACACTCCTTCTCAGAACCAGAAACAGACTCTCACGCTCAGTCTCACACTCACATAGAGACTCTCACATGTAGTGTCAAACTCAGAGACACACTTTAACACTCTCACACCCTGACAGCTACTCTCACACCCAGTCAGAAATGCAGGCTGACACTGTCACATCCACTTTCAAACCCACAGAGACGCTGTTTTATCCACTGTCACATCTACACATACACACTCACACTCACTCCGACACTCAGAGAGACACGCTCACACCCACCCTTGCATCCAGGCAGACACTGTGACAGTCCCTCTCACACC